>NC_056737.1:601085398-601424148 GCF_019279795.1 Protopterus annectens
AGGAGTTTATCACCAAATTAAGGGTCGCCAGCTGGGAGGCTGCCTTAGCCTGGGCCCCCTCAGCTGATGGATCTTGGAGGGTATCTCCAAGCTCTTTCAGGAGATCCCTCTGAAGATGGGTAAAGTAGCACAGGTAATTTATGGACTGCATGGAAAAGGTCGCTGAAGAGAACATCCGCTTCCCATATCTGTCCATCGTCCTGGACTCCTTATTAGTGGGATGGACAGATGAAGTTTCAGCCAACTCCTTCTTTGTGGCCGCTGCTACCACCATGGCATCAACGGGGACACCCTTGGTCAAGAACTATTTGTCCCACTGTGTCTGGAGCCGTCCACGTCTTTCGAGCCACCACAGACATCAGTGGGTCGAAAGGCGGAGACACCCAGGAGGTGGAAGTTCGGGATCCAAACGCATCCAGGAATACTGTCTCATCCTCGGAAGGGCTTAGGGTAGTCCAGTTTCCCCTCTGCCTAAGCATCTCAAGGATGTCTGAGAAGGAGACATCTTCAGAGGGGGATCTTGGGGACCCTACCGACTCCTCTAAGTCGGTATCCAATGTAATAGACTCAGGGGAGTCAACATGCTTCCTCTTGCATTTTCTCTTGCGTGGTGGCTCCTTTGAAGATCAGGGGAGGCCTCAGAGGAGGAGGATACACCCAAGGGGGTGTCCTGGAGCGCTGGAACCCCACGCTTAGGGTCTGGAAGAGGGGCAGAGGCTGACGCAGGCACCCTAGCGGGAGGAGCTGATGGGGTCGATTGTGGGACTGACTCAGGGGCCAGCACACTCCTCATCACCTCGAAGGTGTCCCTGCCCGGACTCAGAGAAGGCTTAGGCTCCGACAAACCAAAAGCCCCCCTCACACCAAGGGAGAGGGCTCCGAGGCAGATGTGGGAGCCGAGCTCACCTGCGCCGAAGCACCGAGAGGGAGAGCGGGGTCGGACAAGGGTCCAATGCCACTCACCCCCTCGGAGCCGACAAGGGAGTGTTGGTGCCCAGATCCCTCCAGGGAAGGTACCATGAAAGGGATCGGAGCCGACAAATGAACCAAAAGGGTGGGTATCAGTGCTGACGGTCCCATGACTCGAACCTCAACGAACGCTCCGAGCTCAAAGGAAAAGTCGGAAGAGGATATCAATAGCTGTGGACGGAACCGACTCTTGATGAGGAGGGCTGGACAACATTTTGGCCACGGCCTGCGACTTCAAGAGCCTACTGACCACTCTTTCCAAATCATGGTCCGAAAGTCTAGAGGACCGAGAAGAGTGGGATGATCGGTGACTAAGCTCCGACTGGAGCAGGGGCGACTTTGGAGCTGAACGTATCGACTCCAAAGAAGGAGACCTGGATCTCTTCCAACTCTCAGCCGGCTCCGAAGACCATGTCAGAGCCGACTGGGAGGGAGGGACATCGGTTCCAGCCGGAGCTGAAATGGATTGTGTGGCTTCACCCAACGACGGCTCCGAACTGGGAGCCGATGGTTTAGGTGGCCTGGAAGATTTCACCGGCTGAGACTTCGACAGTGAATCTTGGGGTTTAAGCAGACCCATCAGAATCAATTTTTGCGCTCCTGCAGGACTCTTGGACTGAGGGCATGACAGATGGAGCAAGAGTCCTGCAGGTGCACAGCACCCAGACAATAAACACAAGAAGTGTGACCATCTGTCAGAGACATCTTCTGACAGCATGAATCACACTTCTTGAATCCGGACGGTTTTGGATCCTTGGACATTCTTGGAAGAAAACCAAGGACAAGTTTTCACACAAAAAGTTAAAGTAACCGATAAAAAATATTAATACCCTACAGTTACCACAACCCACTACAAATACTACTACCACAAAGAAAAACAAACTTATCACTAACACTACAGGTTATAGAGAAAAAGTTTTTTTTTTTTTTTTTTTTTTTTTTTAAAGGAGATCGAAAAGAAAGGTTAACCTCTAACTGAAATGGAAAGAACCTTTCTGTGGAAAAGGGAGAGAAGGGGAGAGGGGAAACTCTCTAATTTAAACGAGTTTCTTAGGAAGGGAAAGCTATTTAGAGGTAAAAACTAACTACAATGAATAAAGTCTAACTAACGACTAATTCTACACTACAATACAGTAATTTTTACAGGAAAATAACAATAAATAACAGTAATAATAAAGAAGCTTATACGACCTGAGCCTGTAGAACAACCTCGCAGCAGAAGCAGCAAACGAGATCTGGGTATCTAGTGCCAGGCATCATGGGATATAGGGGGGCATCGAGTCAGTAAGCAGCTCTCGAGCTTTTGAAGATGGCCGAGTCGGAGCTGAGGATCGGCTCTGAACCCAACCAGCAAGAATAGAAGGCGAGATAGACAACTTAACATCTCTGCTTCACATGGATGGGGAGCCTGTTCCATAGATGGGGTAGTCTCTGGGATACATACCTGTCTCTCCAGCAGGTCCTATTTATATCATAGACAAGGTTTAAGTCTTTAGAACGGGTAATTCTGGTGCTGTTTGTTTTGTGGATATGCAGGAGGTCCATCAGAGTGGGGTCTGACAATGCCCTGTATGCCAGGCATAGATCTCCCCTAAAAAGCCTCTAGAAGACAGAATAGACAGATAGGGCCTTGAGGCGGTCTGCATAGGACATATTACTTATACCATGTATTCATTTAGTGAAGAACTTCTGTGGACATTCCAGTTGCTGGATATGCCTGGTTAGGTACATAGCAAAGGGGGCATTGTACTCGATAGGTCTGATGAATGCTGAATACAGTGGAACAATGTCTTCATTGAACTTAGATGCCATACCTTTGTTTATAAGTTGCGCAACATTGAATGATTTCCTCACCACTGTAGACACATAATGATCAAAGGCTAAATTACTGTCTATGTGTGTCCCTAAGTCCCTGACTACTGGGTCAACTCTAAGGGGTGTGTTGTCAATATGATAATTACCAGGGATGGACGACGACTTCCCAAAGGATACTATTATGCATTTCTTGGCATGTGGTTTTAGTCCATGGCTCTGACACCAGTTGTTTGCCTGTGTCAGCCCCTCCTGGATAACATTTGTGTCAGTGTGAGATTCAATGACAGCTCCTAATTTGCAATCATATGCAAATTTAGTCAGCCAGAGACCAGTGACATTGGCCTTGACTTCTGAGAAGTAAATGCCAAAAAGGAGCAGGACTGATCCCTGAGGGACTCCACTTATGACTGGCTTCTTTGTAGATGTGGACTCCCCAGTTCTAACTTCCTGGGTCCTGTCTGTGAGCTATTTGGCTATCCACCGGGTGACATATGGGTTTGTATCTAACCTCTTTAGTTTGTGAATGATACCCGAGTGAGGCATTGTGTCAAATGCCTTGGCCAGGTCAAGGTAGGCAGTGTGTATGACTTTGCCCTCATCCACTGCTTTGGTGACCTTCTCAAAGAAGTCCACCAGGTTGACTAGACATGATCTGCCCTTGATGAAACCAAACTGGGTTGGGTCCAGTGTCTGGAGGTTTACTAAATCTCTGTTGATCATCTCCATGATAATTATTTCCATGGCTTTACATATATGACTAGTGAGACTTACGGGTCTGTAGTTCCCAGGGTCTGTAGATAGCTGACCTTTGTGCAGAGGAATGGCTGTTGCCTTTCTCCATTCATGAGGCATGAAGCCCGTTTGGAGGCTACGGTTAAATAGTAATTCCAGAGGCCCTGGTAGGTCATATTTCATACTATTTAGAAGGCATCCTGGGATATTGTCTGGGCCCACTGATGCAGTATTCTTGGTCTTAGAGACAGCATTAAGGGCCTGTTCCCTAGTGATAGTAGGGGGAGTTACATTTGATGATATTTGTAACAAAATCAGAAAAAAGCACCCAGGAAAGGTGAAAAAACAGCAATCCACATCTTCTATGGGAAAAGTTTAATATGAACCACAACAGCACATAAACGGTTTCACAAATAATACTGCATTTTTGTCCCTGGTATACAGACTTCATCTGCTATAAAGGCTCAGTACAGGTGGCTCCATTTACAGTGAGCTCTGCACACAAATGTGCATGTCTTTGAGGTTGCAGACATAGCTAAAGAATGCTTTGTGGTTGTCCTTGGCCTGGGAGGCCAGACTTACCTCATATTTGGCGTTGGTAGACTTTATTTGCCCTCTAAGTTGGTGGTTAGCTTGATGTGAGTGCTTTTATCCTGCTGGGTGTTGCACCTCTTAATTTTTGCCATAATTTTCTTCCACCTGTTATACAGGTGATTGATTTTGTGATTCCACCAAGATGGCTTGTTTTTTGAGTTAGTTCTGTACTTCTTCTTCTTGGTGGGTCCAGCTGTCTCTACGCAGCTATTAACATGCTTGTACATGGTTTCTGTGAACAGTTCTGCATAGGCAGAAGAGTTCTCAGGGTATATGGGGGCTTGAAATTTTGCCAGGCTCTCACTTAATAGCAGGAGGTTAGCCTTAGAATAGGTCCTGAATTTTCCCGGTTTAGCTGGGGGTCCAGGTTTTATTTTTACTTCAAAGGATACCATTTTGTGGTCTGACCTTACCAGAGAAGGCATTACAGTAGGGGGTGTGCAGCAGTCTCCCATATTAGTGAGGACCAGATCCAGTATGGTTGCGCCCCTGGTTAGTGTTTTGACTATCTGGTCCAAGGAGTTTGTGTTTACAAAATCCAGGAATCTCTGTGCATGTACATTTGGTGTCGTATAGGATTCCCAGTTATCAGTGGGGTAATTAAGTCACCCATGAATATGGTATTGGGTTGGATGGCTAGTGTTTCTAATAAGTTTAAATACATGGTATGGGTTTCCTGGGTCATACAGTGGGACCTATAACTTGCAAGGAAGTGGTACTGGATTTTACTTATGGTGATTTGAACATGGATCAGCTCAAGTGCATTGTTCTGTTTGACCAGCCTTGAAGTATATTTATTTTTGATGTAAATAGAGACACCCCCACCTTTAGTAACTGCCTGTGAAGTAGATGGCCTAAATTTGTTGAAGGCATTATAACCTTGTACTGTTGTCTGCTCTCAGCGGCTTTAAATCATGTCTCAGTGACCACACAGACATCAGCATTCTCTAGGGTAAAGATAGCTTCTAGGGAGTGAATGCCATTGTTTAGACTCCTAGCAGTCATACCTTTAGATTTTCTTGGTTTTGATTTGCTATGTTGGAAGTACTTTCAGTTTGACATTGCTTAAAAAAGGCACTATTCAGAAAATGTTTACCAATACAAAGCCTATTATTCTAGCAACTAAGTCTATAAGACCAATGTTTAAAATGTGTCCATATTTATGGGACTTTGTCCCCACATTATTTTTGCCTTTGTCCAGATTTCTTGTGTTAACAGGTTGAGAATATAAAATATTTCTTATTAATAATTTACTGAAGTTCAAGTTAACACTGCCAGCCAATGTAGGGTATGTACTCTTCTACCTACCACTGATACCACAGAATTGTTTCCAAGGAAGATAAAATTAGTAGTTTACAAAGCTGCCTCCTGAAAAGAAAAAAAAAATCTAAAGAACTACTACTACTGCAGACTGATAGAATCACTCATTAAAAGTTGCATTACTGTACACTATTATTTTACATTAAAATTGTGGGCTGACTAGTAATATTCAGTCATCTTCAATACACATGATTAATGTTATGTTAAATATAACACCTATATTACAAAATAACTTGAATACAGCATATGAAACAACAATAATCTATTTCATCACATTTCCATTAATTAAATTTATCATTTATAGCTATGAATGTGATCACATGGCAAGGTAGTATTTTACCCTGCTATCTATCAGATGACATTCACTCAGAGCTTCTTATATGCAGCACTAACTATAGGGGTAGATAACAGAATCTTTCCCCTCTTTAATTCAATATGCTGATGACTCTACAGTCATTTCCATCTCTGACAATCTCTCCCACCTACACACACTTACCCAGGAAACTCTACACTCTGTGGAGAAATGATTAACTTCTAATCAACTCCTATAAACCCAAATAAAACTAAACTTCTTAAATCTACCTTTACTGTCTCCTCCCTATACAACACAACTATAAAGGCTGAATCCCACACTAAATTACTTGGGGTCATTATAGATGATCAACTTAAACTTGATCTTCACATCCATAACTGTATTAAGAAAATTCATCAAAAGTTTGGCCTTCTTTACAGAAATAAAAGATTCCTCACAAATTAATCCAAACTAACTCTAGCTCAAGCCTATCTACTTTCCAGTCTATTTTATGCTTCACCTATTCTCACCTACCTTCAAACAAATTTGCTGTCAAAACTTGAACTCACCTATAATAAAAGTGCTAGATTTGCCACAAACCAGCCCTACAACTTTCACTACTGTCTATCCCTGAAAAAGTTAAATTGGCCTGAATTATACCATCAGCTGCTACTGCCTCAATTTCATTTGATACACTCAGTCCTTAATCAGCCCCACTCTTGTCCTGCCCTCTCAACTCTCATCTCTCCTTGCATACCTCACCACACACTCCGGAGCTCCAAACAACACCTGTTGCAGGTCTACAAACCTAACAAAACCAGTGATAAACTTCTCTATAAAACACTGTGTGGCCACTGCTTGGAATAAGATACCACCATACTTAACAGCAATCACCAACATAAACTGCTTCAAAAAAACTCTAAAAGACTACCCATTAAACTCTAGGACTTGCTCCTGCTCTGACCCTACTTGACATACCTTTCCCCACACTCTGCCTTATCGCTTAACTCACCTATTAATCTATTTCTACATTCTGCTCTATCATTTCACTCTCCTACCAATCTATTTCCTCTTGCCCTACATTTAAAAGAAATAGTAATGCTCATATGATTTTGTTATTCTGGATTACGTTGAACTACTGTTTTGTCGTATGTTTATTTTTTATTCTTTATGAATATTTAATGTAGTATACTTTGTGTAAATACTGCTATACTGTATGCCACTGAATGCTAATATCTCTGTACTTTTAATGTGGTTCTTTTACCTACTTTGTTAATTACTGCATATGTTTGTTTTGGAGCTTTTCTCCTCAGGTCTCCGCTGAAAAAGGGCTTCTGACTAACCCGGTCAACAAATGCCAAATAAATAAAATAAAATAAATAAATTTGGTTATACAACACAGTTTGCAGGCTGTCTAGCCATATTGTTGACAATGCGTATATGAATAAATTCCATAATCTGAAATGTTAGTATGCCAGTAGTGTGAGGCAAAACTGATAGCATATTTTCTACTCGTATAGTAATATTAATGCAGAAAACATGCTGTAGTCATTATTAATAATATTCAGTAGTCAATACAGTGTAAAATCTGATTTAACTGGTATTATACAATGGCGACTCATTTGTATTCAAAAACAAGCACACTGATTGGACAGCCCAACCAGGGTGCCCACTGTAAATCGAGCATATACCAACAGAATAATGTTTGACTGCTGGAATACCATTGAGTGGCCGGATTTTCTATTGGAATATGCAGAGGGACAGTACAAAACAGAAAAAAAAATCAGGTATGTTCTCAAAAATTAAGAAACAGAAACATGATTTTCTTTCTATTTCTGTGCTGCCCCTTATAAAATTTCAACAGAAAAAAAACAGCAAAGGAGATTCTCTTTCTCCATTGCTTCTCTTGCACTGTACAGCTGTACTATGCAATTGCGGGGATGTAAGTCCCATACGCATGCACAGTATATCAGTAAACAAGGAAAAAGGCTGAGGAACACTGCAGCACCATCATAACAAGACATTAAGAAAGGTAAGGAATTTCTTTCTTAAATAATGTCATTGTATACTAGTAATAACCCACTTTTGGGTTACTGCTTAAATGTTAAACAAGGCAGTAAAACGAGTGCACTGTAGTATATTCACACTGACTATGTAGTATACTTATTTATTTCACTGTGATCAAGATTCTTGAGAATTTTCTTTCTGCAGGAAATGGTATTTGCTATGTAATAAGTTACCCTGCCCACTTATTCTTTGCAAATCTATGTTTCTTATTTTGAAATGTTTTCATATGCAATGTAATGAAATGTTAACATGCTACATGTATATTTTGGGCACTTATGTATGTAGGAGATGTGAAGCAAGTCCCATGTCTTTTTATATACTTTGCTGCTTATTAATGATATTAATGTAAGCAGACAGGAAAAGCAGACTATATTATTTGTAGATGTGACATTTTATCCTTTATTCTTTAGTGGAAAAATAATAATTCACTACACCTGCATAGATGTAATGGAAGTATCTTAAAAATGAACAAAGAGGCAACTACGAGCAAAATACAGAGTTAGTGTCAAATGTTTAATTTAGACACTTAAGTTTAAGTACATTGTTTATAAATTAATGTTTATCTATGGACATTAGAAACATCACACAGACAAATGTAGCTTTTGTAAAACAGAATTGGAAACAGCTGCACACCTCGTTGCTGGTTGTGACATACTAATGGCAGAAGGACTGTATACTGAAAGGCACATTAACATGGCAAGACTGTTACACTGGGGATTGTGTAAACATTATGGCACTGAAGTGGCTGAAAAACACTGGAAACATGAGCCACAAAGCATCGTAGAAAATGATGGAGTCTACATCACATGGGAACACCCATTTCCAACAGTTCAAAAGATAGATGCTACAAAACCGGATGTAGTGGTCTATGAAAAGAAGACAAAAGTAGCATTGATCATTGAAATGGACACACCCAGTGACTTGCGTACAGAGAGACACAAAGTCATAAAATATCAAGATTTGCAGGTAGAAACGACAGCAATGCGGAAGAAAGATACCCAGACAGTTCCAATAGCAGTAGGAGCAAAGGGTCTTACAAAAAGAATCTACAATTGTATTTAGATATGTTACCAATACATATAAACCCATAGGAATTACAGAAGGAGTCATTGCGGGTGCTGTGAAGAGCACTTCTGGCTGACAACAAAGACTGAAACAATACTAACTTCATGAACTTTAATCGTACTCTACTTAGGAGTGGGGTCCATTCCTGTCATGGTATTAGAAACCCAAAAGACTTGGAGAAATTAAAAAAAAAAAGTACAAAAGATATTTAATGAATATCTGAATATTCATAATCAGTTTCATACATATCAGTATTGAAATCCTAATTTACAATTTTATTAATATACACAGAATTAATGACCTGCTCATTTAAGTTAAGTGATATTCCCCCACTTACTATCTCATAGATAAGGTATACTCATATTACCAATTAATTAAATAATTCTAATTAAACTATGTTGTCACCCCCAAAAAAAGTCAAAATGGTAATGCTATGTAAGACTAAGTTTAATTGGTTATAATTTTATGTAGAACAGTGAACTGTCTTTTAGTTTTTCAGTTTGCAATTGATATATAGATCACTTGTAGGTATTTAATTTTAGCAAGATAATATTTTATTTATTTATTTATATTTGCTTACTGAAGGCACTATTATCAATGGACCATTTGCAGGCACAGCATGGGTAAATAGGATCACATAAGATGAACAAAACATATTTACAGGTACAAGGATATGCTAACAACAATTATATAGACATACTTACAGATGGAAGAATATGTTATAACATTTAATTCAAGAAGCAATCAATGTCATAACATGGATAGAACGTTGGAATTATGCTTAGCAGAACTTTATGGATAAGATGCTTATGTTACATGTATTAGCAGTTTATCATTATATAGAGAGGTATTAAGACGTAAGACAACAGGAAGACAAGATGAGATAAGGATGGATGAATGAGGGATAAAGGGGTATATGAGAGAGCTGCAGGGTTTCATGTATTTTCAAAGCTAATAATGAAATTATTAAAATGATAGGTACAGGGCCCAGGTTTGTACAAAAGAGAGCTAAAAATGATAAAGATTTTTTTTCATAGTAAACTAAATAGAAAAATACAAGTCGAAGGTAAAAAAGGAATGAATAAGTGTTTCAACTGTAACATGTGCAGCTATTTTGTATACTGACTCTAGTGAAACTGAAGTGGTAAACTATGTAGTCAGAATACCAGGAAGTTTTTCATGTAAGAGTAAAAATATAGTTTATCTATTAATGTGCAAGGATTGTCATGCTTTTTATGTGGGAAGAACTACCAGGGAGCTCAACAGAAGAATTTAGGAGCATACGTATGCTATTGCCAATGGAGATAAAAAGAATGCTATGTGTAAACACTATAAAGAAAGTAAATGCAAAGTTAACTTTAAATGTTTAGTATTAGAAGCACTGAGTAACACCAAGAATATTATTAACATAGAGGAAGAACTGGGATGGCTAGAGTACTCTTGGCAAGTTAAATTAAATGCATCTTTTTTCCCTGGTCTCAATAACAGAGAGGAATTAGTTATGTAGTTAAAAAGAAAAGGGTTAAAACACTGACTTTTTTAGAATTTCTGTACAGGTTTTATTTCTCTTTAATTTAGCCTATTTTATCGTGCGACTAGGCTTTTTCTTTAATTTAGCCTATTTTATCATGTGACTAGGCTTCTTAACTTAGATTGGATGTTGTTGGGTGATGTATCCCAAGAATGGGTATTTAATGTATGTAATAAACAATGAATTTTAGTCTGAAGACGTCTCTGACAGTGAAGGGAGACAAAAGCACTAACTGAAGTCATTGTCTTGTTAATAAAGTGCCGGTAATCCTACAGATACTGCAATATATTTTTTATTTTGTTTTCTGACAGTTAATTGCTTTTGCTAAACTCTCTTAAAGTATGGCTAGAAAAAATGGGCTACCATAAGTCGACCCTTTCTTGAGAAATGGCTATTCTGCATATCACTGACATTAAATTTACGAAGCTAAAATTTCACATCTTAATTACTCTTTGTTCATTAATCAAGCTATTCATAACAAAAAACTGGCTAGATAGCACCAGATTATCATGGGAAGGATTTAGAACCATGGCAACCAAATACATATCATCTCAAAAACTTATTATAAGAAGTGTAAACAAATGAACCTATTATCAGAAATTTTGGAAAACTTTATTCAACCACATTCTAGATGATTAGACTAATGTTTGAAAACAACTAAACAAGTAATTCATGAATTATTCAAACATAGCCCAGGAAGTTACTGCACTATTCTGTTAACAGCTTTTTTCCCTTCATACACCTAGAGCAGACTAAGAACTTTGGATAGTTTTGAACATTCATGTATTAGTGGCACTTATGTATATAATCTGCAGCGGTGGTGCTGCGGTAGCGTTGTCGCCTCACAGTCAGGCGTCCTGTTCGATTCTCAGCTAGAGCGTCTTCTGTGTGGAGACATGTGTGAATAAGCGTACCTTCGTTGAAGGTTGTGCGTCAGGGCCGGCAACTCAGCACGTAAAAATCTACTGCCAATCATTCGCGGACCGGAGTTCTGCTGTTGCGACCCCTAACCGGGCAACAAAAAGTGGCACTTATGTATATAGTGTACATAGATACACTGAATTAAAATTCTAATTGCATTTGTCTTTGTTGATTGGTCTTTGCATTTCAATTTCAATGTATGTTTTACAGTTCAGTTCATTGTCATAGCTTTCTTAGTATGTATATGGATATATAAAACTATAAAATCTTATTAGGGAAAAAAAAAAGAAAGCTGGGTCTTTTGACATTTTTTTGGTTGTTTACAAATAGCATTGCTTTTGTTTTTGAGAGATTGAGTACAAGTTTCTGTCCTTTTAGCCAAGGTTGAGGGTTTGGATGTCATCTTGGAATTTGTTTGACCGGTACATGACAATGCCACCTGCATAAAGAATTAGAGGTATATAAGGATAATAAAATGGGAGCTTGTTGATAAATATGGAGAAAAGCAGAGGAGCTTAAGTGGAGTTCTGGGGGAATTCCCTTCATAAGAAGAACTGTTTCAGAGGTTGTGGTGCCTACTTTCACTTTGAATAATCTATTTGCAGGAAGTCTACACACCATGGTTTTGGACAATCACTAATTTAAAATAATAACTTGAAAGGGTATATAAATAGTTAACACAAATTAGTTTCCATTCATATAAGAAAGCATTATATAGTTATGCTAGCTAACTCGTTAGTCAATAAAATAAACAAAACTAATTACACTGGTTGATTGCATGTTACAGTATCAGTGTTTAATGACTTATTCTGGTTTTAGTAGTATAGCGTTTGTCTATGTGGTAGGCTGACTGGGAAAGGCAGTATCCATGGGCAGTAGGTTAGTAATTAATTGGAGCATTTTAGAGGTTTACATAGAATACTATTATAGTTAGATTAGGTACAGAAACTTATGGAGAGAAAGAATTTATATTTGCACTTGATATTAAATATAGACAAATGAGAACTCAAAGGATATTAGTGCAAATAATAGTAACTTTGCAAGAAAACACCATCTTCAGTACATTTCAGCTATTAATTTCAAACACAATTATAAACTATGGAAACAGTGAGATTTACATCCATTAATGTGAAGGGATTATACGGAGGCAATAAAAGAAGGGCATTCATGAGATATCTAAAATTAAAGGAAACATAGTTTTACAAGAAATGCATCCAATAATAAGACATCCATTCATTAAATAATGTTGCGTTTGAGATTAGTACTTCATCTTCCTAAACAAAAAGGCCAGAAGGCACTTTTCTATGGAGGAAATCCCATATTACACCCAAGGTAATCAATACATGGAATTACCTTCACAATATGCAAGAGCTTAGAAAAACTGCTGTTAAGCAACTGTTTTCTGACAATAACTCAAAGAGCACAAAAACTTTTAGCACAATGACTCTTGCAACAGAAAGTAAAAACCGCTGTTGCCAAGCTTATGGAGCTTATAACAAAGGAAGGTAACAAGAGATCCAGTACACGTATTAGGAATATTTCAGAAATTTAAAGCAGAGAAAATATGGAAATCAAGAAAAGGTACAAATTGAAATGTTTATGGAAGAATCAAATACACCAAGGACAATGGTAGATGAGGTTCAACTACTAACAGTTAGGACAGGAGGAAATGAGATAAAAATGATGATGTGTAACCAATCTAAAGGAAAGTCTCCAGGAACAGATGGTATTCGTGTGGGCATTTGGAAGCTAAGAGGGGGAAAACTGATAAAGATCTGGAAGGTTTTGTTTAACAGTATTTTAAGAGGAGTAGAAGTACCAACATCCTGGAAGAAAGTGGTGGTAGCTGTAATACAGTAGGAAGGTAAAGATCCATCAAATCAAGTTTCATACAGGCCTGTTTCAATACTAAACCATGATTATAAAGTGTTTATGTCTATAATGGCTAAAAGAATGGCAAAAGTGATGCCAAAATTGATAGATATGGATCAATGTGGTTTGTGGAGGGAGGCAACAATTCAACAACATTAACTGAACACTGATGATCAAGAGGGAAGCAGAAAGTAAGAAAATGCCACTGTTGATGTTGGGTCTTGATGCAGAGAAGGCATTTTACAGGGTAAGCTGCTAACATTATGAGCAGGTCAATGGAAGTATTTGCATTTCCTGATCAAATTATAAGCTTGATTCTAAGGATATATGAGGGATGGGAGGCAAAAATTAAAGTGGGTGGGGTCCTCTTTGATAATTTCTGCTTCAGCAGAGGAACCAGACAGGGTTGTTTTCTTTCCCCTTTGTTATTTCCATTATATTTAGAACCACTGGCAAAGAAAATAAGGGACTCAAAAATTAAAGGATTTAACTGGTATGGTAGTCAAGAAAAGCTGGCTCTCTTTGCAGATGATATTATTTTATACCTGATAAAACCAAAAAATGACATTACAGTTTTGTGGAACATTTTGAGACAATTTCAAATCTTTTCAGGATACAAAATTAATGAAGCTAAAACAAATGCAATAGCGGTAAAGTATGTACTCACACACAAATTGGTTCAGCAATATCCATAATAATGAGGACATGATAAAATGAAGTATTTAGGAGAAATAATTAAAAATAATTCCAGTGTGACAGCTAAGTATATGTGGGAACAGACTAAAAAGATAATACAAAAACTGAGAAATTGGAAGCCCTTTTATATAGATATGGACAGTAAGATACAAGCAGTTGAAATATTTTTAGTCCCTTTAGTCTTATACGCAGATCAGGAATATTTTTATGAACCAGAGGAGAAGTTGTGGCTAGCAATTAATAAAGAGCTGAAGGATTTTATATGGGAGGGAAAGATGGCAAGAATTACATAGAATAAGCTGATTCTTCCTATAGAACGGGGTGAATTGGGATTACACAATTTGAAGGGGTATTTCAGAGCAACACAGTTAAGGCTTCTATACAAAGCACATGCAGAAAACTATAATTCAAACTGGAAAGAGATGATGATGAAACGGGGAAGCTCGGGAAACAAGGAACAACTGGGATTTTGGATGCAGACTTTTAAGGAGAATAACAATAATCATACAGAATATTACATTCATAAAGTAGCAGAAAGTATTCTAAGAACTAAGCCAACATGGGAATGGAGGAAGGAGATTCTGCCAATAGGGATGACTGCAATTAGGGATACAGACAATAGGGGGCTGGAATTTATTACAGAATACTGGCAAAGGAACCAAGGAATTGGGAGCAAATAACTAGAGAGGGAAAGGTAATAGAATGGGAAGACACCAAGAACTTACTTGGACTGCAGGTTAGAGATTGCCTTCCCTATCAAGGGCTGATATCAGAGTATAGGCAAAGAGAAAGAAATGGGGGGGTCCTAAACAAAAGACTAGCACTTGTAGAGCTTTTAGTAAAACCTAGAACAGAAGTTGCTGTTAAGAAAAGAATAGAGCATATAAAATATTAAATAACTATAAGAATCAATCAGAGGATGTTAGAAACGATTGGGAGGAGAGACTGGATAAGCAATTCACAACGAAACAATGGAGGGATATATGTATGTCTCCCAACTATGCAACAAAATCTAGAAGATTTAGGATTTTTGCTTGGAAATGTTTACGTTGATATTTTTACAACACAAGTAGACTCTGGAGAATTTTTTCTCTGGTAAATAAATATTGGAGGTGAGATGAGGAAGAAAGAGGTAAATGGGAACATATTTTCTGGGAGTGTAACGAGTTGGCAGACGTTAAAGATTCACTGCAGACTACCCTGTCAGAGATACTGGGTGAGCAAATAGGTGTAACTAGGGAAATTATTTTTTTGAACTATGGCACAGAATCAGAACTGTCCAGAAATAGTAAGGCCTTGCTGAGTCTAATTATGGTGGTTGCCAAAAAAGCAGTTACTAGAAAATGGAAATCAAAATCTAAA
Source organism: Protopterus annectens (assembly GCF_019279795.1). Lineage (NCBI taxonomy): Eukaryota > Metazoa > Chordata > Ceratodontiformes > Protopteridae > Protopterus > Protopterus annectens. Next base: position 601,100,635 of record NC_056737.1, read on the forward strand.
CTAACTCTACTAGAAGTAGTGAATATAGTAACAGAGATAAAACAACTGGAATTGGGATCTTTAAAAAAAGGGTAAGTGCAAATTACATAGGAAAAATGCAAATTGTGGGAACAATAAATAACGGGGAGGAATGAGCTTTAAAAGAAGGCAGGACTTGATTTATTTATTTAACATTTGTTAACTCGGAAAGTCCGACTTGGAACGCAGACAATTTTCAGCGGAGGCCCGGGAAGAAACACTCCAGACACGTCTTTCTAACATGGGAGGAAACCACACAAACGCAGGAAGGACATGCAGACTCCTCACAAAAGGCACCTCAGACGAGAATCGAACCTGAGAACCTCTTGCTATGTAATGTCTGACTGACAATGATTGGGAAGATTATAACTGATGTATACTGTTATGTCAATATGGTTTGTGATAGAAAAAAAATTCTGGAATTATGTTAATATGGTTTGTTTTCATTTATACAAATATATGAATGCCTACATCATAATTGCTAATTTAATAAAGATGTTTCTTGATTAAAACAAAAAGATAATCAATACATAAGTGATGCTAAAGGAATGTATTCAGTTGTGATTGTCCAGTTTAATAACTAGCTCTTTACATTTCCAAACTTCTATAGGATCCAGCGAATAAGTGTAGGTGTAGTAAGGAATCACGAAGAAATTTTACAAAGCTACATTTTTAGCAGTCTTATTCCAGCTGGAGACTTCAGTTGTACAATTGACAGAAACAAGCACAAGTATAAGTAAAATGTTAGAATAGCTGCTCCCACAAAAGCTTTAAACAAATGGATAATAAGTAATAATTTAAAAGATTTAGCAATGACTGCAGACAGTAACTCGCTCTTTTCCACTCATTATTCTTATGTACTTGGAAGGAGACTCAAACTGGCATAATTTATGCCTCCTTAGACTTGTTGAACAAAATGGTTTTAGAACTATTCTGCCTCTTCTGATCATAATGCTGTATGCACAAACCTAACACAGAAACAAACTGACATAACAATATAAAATAAACCACCACCAAAACCCATAGACCACATCTGCCAGAGGATGGGGATGGCAGGGCTGGGTATGTTGATAAGGAGAGATCTGCTCATCCAGATTTATTATTACAGCAAGTACATAACTTTTGAATCTAAGATGAGCAGGACCTTCATCATCTGGCAGAGTCGCAGACGTATCCTTCTGGGTGGTCATCATAAAAATATACCTGGATGACTGTGGCTCTGAAGGAAGACCATGTTCTACAGAAAACATCCAGTATACAGGCTCCTGTGAAAATACTCTGATTAGCCTATATATCTGCTGCATAAAATCACATAAGGATGTATTTATGAAAAAGGTCTGAAAGGTAGCCATTGTTCCATGTAAATGTGCTGCAGGTACAGTAGGCAATGCTTTGTATTTGTTATCTTGGACATATTAGAGCTGAACATTTTAGAAGAAATTAGACTAATTAACTTTCTTTTCTTACAGATTTTGTTGTGTCCACATACAATCTGAGCTTCCTGTGGACAGCCATACGGTGCAGTATGTTTTCATTTCTGCTAGAATACTTGAAAAAAAAATCCAGTTTACTTAAACTGGTTAAGGTTTGTTTCCACAGCTAACTTAGGCATAAAGGAAAGCTGGTTTGCAATGACACTCTAAGGAGCACTTGTGCACAAGGCCTACAGTTCAGAAATTCTTCTATGAGAAGTAATGCCACCAGAAACATCATCTTCCAAGACAGACAATTCAGCTTTCAAGGCAAATTAAAAAAGGGGGCAAAGTTAACTGCAAAACATGAAATCATGAAACAGCAATACTGTGCAGGAACAAAGGCCTTGAAAGATGGTCTTAACTGAAGAGGATGCCGTAAAGAAGCCTTGCAAGCTGCAAAAACAACAGATGTGTGGAAACGTAAAATTTAAATGAAAGTGATTCACTTACTGTAATGACAGATCTGTGTTGTCTCGTTTTTGTCTGGTTCAACTTTGGGTTGCTGGATTTGATCAGATCCAACCTGGACACCTTCTTTCAGAGCTTTGGATCTGAGGATCTGATGCCTCCCCTACCCACAATTCTCAACATCACCTCAGATTGAGTTTGCTGACTCTTACCATCCTAAACAGAAAAAAATAATCTGATAAGTATAAACTCTACTAGGGTAAAATTAACAGCTTACTCAGAATGTCAAGCTGGGATATATGATCACAAACAGGCTCTTGGTCGAGTCCTGTCTGAAAGCCTGACGTTTGCAAATGACAATATGGAAAGGAAAGGAGGGAGGGATATTGAATCAGATGAAAATGAGATAATACAGATTTATCAGTATGGTACGTATTAGATGGTGTCTCATTTTCATCCAACATTTTCAACATTCGTTCAACATTTGGGACAGATTCCCAAGGTCCATAAAAGGAATCTGGGTGGTTTCATGGAAGGGCAGTCATAAGAATGGTAGAGCCAAAAGATACATGAGCTCTAGGCTGCACATCCAATTTGTAATGAGATATAAATGTATGAACTGTGGACAAAGTTGCTGCCTTGCAAATATCATCAATGGGAACTCCTTTCATGAATGCTGTGGAGGAAGCAATTGCTCTAGTGGAATGAAATTTTGCTTTGGAGTGCTGAGACAACCCTTGAGCTTTTTTAAACACCTTTACTGAATTACCACTTGTGACACCAGCAAACTTACATTTATATAAAAGTAATCAAAGTACATTAACAAGTTCATATTTACAATCATTATATTCACACATTATCATATAAGCTAAGCAACATTCCATAAATTAGTCAATTCTTGCCTTTTCATAAACCTCATTCCTCCTCTAAAACATTTTTATACATGTATTGTTTCCACAATTTCCATTTTTTTCTATGCAATTTACTCGTACGCTTTTCTATTGATCCCTCTTCCTGTTCTTTTATCTTTGTTACAATATTCATTACTGCAAGTATAGTTGGCTTAAATTCTGCTTTCCATTTTCTAGTAACTGCTTTTTGACAGCCACCAGAATTAAACTTAACAAGGCTTAACTAGGTCTAGGCAATGAAGATCCTTTATCCCAGCTCAAAAAATATTTTTCTTAGTTACACTCATTTGCTTACTCAGTATTCCAGACAGAGTACTCTGCAGGGAATTTTTAAAGACTACCAACTCATTACACTCTCAATACCAACATTCTCAGTTTTCTCTTTCTTCCCCATCATACCTCTAATATCTGCCATCTACTGGAGAAAAAGATTTTTGGAGACTGCTTGGGGTTTGAAAGTATCTTTGCAAACACTTCAAGCATAAATCCTAAATCTTCTATTTTGTTGCATATTTGGGAGCCATACATAAGTTCTCCCATTATACCCGCGGTAGTGGTGCTGCGGTAGCGTTGTCACCTCACAGCAAGACGTTGTCACGTTCGATTCTCAGCTAGAGCGTTTTCTGTGTGGAGGCATGCATGAATGGGCGTGCCTTCGTTGAAGGTTGTGCGTCAGGGCTGGTAACTCGGCACGTAAAAATCCCCTACCAAACATTAGCGGACCGGAGTTCTGCTGTGGCGACCCCTAACCAGGATAAGCCGAAAGACACAACAACATAAGTTCTGCCATTGTTTCTTTGTGAATTGTACATCTGACCTTTCTTCCCAATCTTTTCTGACCTTTTGTAATTGATTCCTACAGTGATCCTGCAATATTTTACATGCCCTGATTATTATCCCTTTTTTTAACAGCAGCTTCTACTCTAGATTCAATTAAAAATTCAACCAGTGCAGGTCTTTCATTTAGGATCCCCGTTCCTTCCCTTTTGCCTTCCCTATCAGAGATATCAGAATATAAACAATTTCTTGCCTGCAATCCAAATGTCTTCTTGGCATTATCCCATTCTTCCTTCTCTAATTACTTGTTCCCAATACCTTGTTTCCTTTGCCATCTTCCTCCAGTAAATTCCAGCCCCCTCATGTCTATTCTCTGTACCCCTAACTGCAGTCAGCCCTATTGGAAGAATCTCCGTTTTCCATTTTTGCTGGCTTAGTTCATATTATATTTTCTGCTACTTTATGAAAATAATATTTTGTACAACTGTTGTTATTTTCCTTAAGGATCTGCATCCAAAATCCCATTCTTTCTTTATTTCTTGAATAACTCTCTTGCTTCATCACCATCTCTTTCAACTCTGAATTGTAGTTTTCTGCTTGTGTTATGTATAAGAGCCTTAACTGTGTAGTTCTAAAATATCCCTTCAAATTGGGTAATCATAAACCTTCCTGCTCTACTATGAGGATCAATTTATCCCACTTGACTCTTGCCCTCTTCCCCTGCCAAATAAAATCCTTCAACTCTTAATTAACCACTATCCATAAGTTCTCCTCTGGTTGATAAAAATATGCCTGACCTGTGTATAAAACTAAAATTATTAAAATAATTTTTACTGCTTGTATCTTTATATCCACATCTATAGGCAAGAGCTTCCAGCTTCTCAGTTTTTGTATTATCTTTTGTTTAGTCTCTTTCCACATATCCTCTGCTGGATAACTAAATCATTTTTAACCCATACTCCTAAATACTTCCTTTTATCATGTCCTCATAAATAAGGGTATTGCAGGACCAGTTCGTGTGTGGGTACCTTTGTTTTACCTTTATTTACTTTATATCACAAAAAACATAACTGTCTCAGAATATTTCACAACATTGAGATGTCTTTTCTGGTTCCATCAGGTACAAAGTAATATCTTCTGCAAATAAAGCTTATCCCTTTGAGTTTTTTTCTGGGAATCTTTTCTTAGTAATTTTTCTCTGTCTATGAGGTGTTCTTGGGTCTCTCTTGGCAAAGGAGTAGATTTTACTGAATAATGTCTATGGTACCTGAGAACAGCATAAAGAAGCACCTGATGGCAAACTTTCATTGTCTTGCCTCATTCCTGTAAAGCCTTGAAAAGACTGGCAGCTTGTAAGCCAAACAGAAGGCTGTTATCCAAGGAGGAATCTAGAATTTTTTTAAATCTTCTTCAATAAGTTGGCCTTGCAGCCAAGCATGCTGCCTAATCACAATAGCAGCCACCCTTGAAGAGGCATCCACAGCATCATAGCTGCATTTTACACTGTTCCTGGCTATTTGTGAAGTCTGGGCCACCAGAGATTGTATATGCTATTTTGATTCAGGTGTCTGGGGCTCTCGGATTGTCTTACTTAAGGACTGTGGCACACTGAGTGAGCATTTTATCATTTGAGTTTGGCAGTTAATGGCTGTGAAAGCAAAAGTGGAGGAAATCTGTTTTGGAGAGTGTAATTGGGAACAGTAGTCAAGAGTGGTTAGAATCCCCTCTGGTTCCTTGTCAGATGAGGAAGAATCCAAAGCCTGTTTCTGTGGTGTGGCCTGAGAAGGAAGAGTCACAAGGGAAGGAAACTTCAGAGATATAACTGCCTTGAATAATCCCTGAGAAAAATCAATCCGTTCTTTCTCTCTGGATGCAAAAGGGGACATTGAATGCTTAAGCTTTTGCATTTTCTTAAGGGTGATGTCCACCTGTAACAGCTTATGGGGGTTCTGAGCCTTGGTGGATTTCTATCAGAATACTGGGAATATCTTCCCACACAAGGATCTGAGTGTCTCTGTAAGGGCCCTCTGAGATAATTAAGTGTGGTTCATCAGAGGATTCAGTTGTCTGAAAGGCCTCAAGAGTTTTGCTGGCCTCTAGCAGGGTCATGGTAGAGGGATCATAAGAAGAGAATTGGCATACTGTGGGTGTGACCACCTCAGTGGGTTCATCCAATTCTGAGACAATGGAAAGAGAATCCTATCTAAGTCTTTTAAATTTTTTCTTGGGCAGGAGGCTGATGTCCATGCCTTCTGACATGGTGGAGTGAGCCATGGGTTTTAAGCATTGGGTGTTGAGGAAAGTATTAAGTGTGGGTAGCCTTGATCAGAGGATTTTAGGAACAAACAACTGACAGATGGAGCAGGTTTTATAGTCGTGTTTGGGGTCTAGCCTGAACAGGCACTTAGTGTGCAAGTCTTTGGAAGGAATTTGCCGACTGCACTCACGCTTACCCTCTATTAGCTGACATCTAATCACAGTTAACAAAACAGTCAAAGGTTTAGAAAGGAATGATCCCCAAAGGGACACTTATCTGTCTGACAAGCAGAGCTCTGATACCAACTGACCAAACGATCACAGTCCATCTGGTGCAAAGATCTGTGCCCGGGCTAGGGAAGAAATAGTTTGAGGATATCGTATGTATGTCCGATTTTCAACCCCTTTGCCTATGAGCTGAGGGCTTCATCTAAACGTACATCCACGGAAAGCAAAGCTTTGGTACCCCGGCCAGATGTCAGCATGCTACAACCTATCTGTTACGAATACTGCAACCGTGATCAGTAGGACATCTACCATTATGGTAAGTTCTTAGACAAGTGTACTTTTTCTTGAACACCATGCCAATTATATCCTTGAATCTCTGAGTCCATTATTTTATTTGCCAATGGTCCTAAATATAACTCAAAAACAAAGGTGAAAGAGAACACCCCCTACCTGGTTCTTCTGTTCAGAGACAACTTATCAAAGAGGAACTCTCTCACATTTTTGCCTCCAATCCCTCATATAACCTTCTGATTAGTATTTTATTTTATCAAGAAATGCAAATGATTCCATTTACCTACTCATAAAATCCCAACTTTCTTTGTTGAATGCTTTCTCTGCATGAAGACCCACCAATAACAGTGATATTTTCTTACATTCTGCTTCTCTCTGAATCATCATTGTTCTATTAATGTTGTCAAATGTTTGCTTCCCCTCCACAAAACTAAACTGGTCCATATCTATCAATTTTGGCATCACATTTGGCATTCTTTTAGTCATTATAGACATAAACACTATAATTGTGGTTTAAAATTGAAATGGACATACATGAAACTGGAACAGATGGGTCTTTATCATACTTGGGTATTACAGCTATCACAGCACTTTTTTCCAGGATGTTGTTGCCTCTTCCCCTTTTAAAGCACTGATAAATCAAACCATCCAGATCTTTATCACTTTCTTCCCTCCTAGCTTCCAAACTTCCACCAAATACCATCTATTCCTGGAGATTTTCCTGCAGATTAGTTATACATCACCATTTTTATCTAATCTCCTCCTATCTTATCCTGTTATTTGTTGAACCTCATCTACCTCTAACCATGGCATATTTAGGTCTCCCATAAATATTTTCATTTGTGCTTTTTCATGATTTCCCCACTACTCTGCTTTTTACAACTTTTTCCTAAAATTTCTGAATTATCACTAATACCTCTACAGTATCTGGTTATTTTTCTTTTTATAGGCTCCCTAAGTTTGGCAAAAACTCTTTCTACTTTCTGTTGCCTAAGCCATTGTGCCAAAAGTTTTTTTGTGCTCGAGTTATTATCAAAAAGGAGTTGCTTAACAGCAGTCTTTCCCAACTCATGTATATTATCCAGGTGCTTCCTTATTTTCTCTTTAGCACTCTGTAATTGCTCGTCTACTTGTGTGAGATTCCCCTTATTTTGTATCAGCCCCGCTAAATAATTCTTATTACTTCTTAACCAGATCTCTTTTTCTTTTACTTGTACCCTATTTTTAAACTCCACTTTCACTTTATCCCACTCACTATCTTTAACTTCTGGAGTACTTTCTATCTTCCATAATAACTCCTTAATAACTACCCATTACCAAAATTCATATCTTTTTAACAGATAGGTGAAGAAGCAACAGTGTCTCACCTTTACTTCACTAGCCTGCACTTTTATCTTAGTAATTATTGGTGTATGATCTGAAATAGTTACTGAATGTCTATCAAAGTTCTCAATTACATGGACGTGTTCCTGTGAGATATAATTTCTGTAAAGTCTAGCCCAGTTACTGTACCTTGGAGAATAATATATAAATTATCTCCAAGTTCCTTAGTACTGAATTCATGTCTTTCATACTAAACATTTTCATAATTTTCTTCAGAAATCTACTCTTTTTTATGTTTTTCCTTCTAGCCTCCCATGTATACATCCTCACTGTTGCAAATCAAATTCCCACCTATAAGTAATATTTCCTACCGAAAGTTGATTTTTTCTCTAAAAATGTTTTTAAGCTTCAAAATAGCAGTTTTAGGTGGAATATAAATACACACCAGCATAATCCTCATCCCTTGCCAGTAGCCCCTTATTACTTCAAATCTGCCCTTTCAATTAACAGTTTCTGCTGTAAAATACCAGACCAGTTACTTATTTGTACCTTCATGAAATTAATACAGTATGTTCTTTCTAGTTCCTCTGCTACAGCAAAAAAATCTCAGGCTTTCCCAATGTGCTCTGTCCTCAAGTTTGACCATTTTTTGAAACATCTCTTCTTGAGCAGTCTCATAGTTGGAAGCTTTTTCTTTATTTTGACCTCTGATTTTTTACAGATTTATCAGCTCATCGAATATCTGTTTAAAACTTCCATTTTTTTCAAGGCTTTTGTTATTTGAGTTGATATGCTCCTTCAGTGTTTAGTTTATTTTAATCAGCTTTGAGCACAATTGACTTATTTCTCCCTCTTGATTACTGGAAGCTAGGTCTTGCACCAAAGCTAGAGCCTAAACAGTTTTTTTTTTTTTTTTTTTTTGCTGAAAAGTTGCAGGATTCTTCTCAGTCACTGTTTTCTCTTCACATTTTCTAGTTGATTTTCTTGCAGGCTCTCTTAGTTTCTTCTTTGCAGGCATCCAGGCAGTGTACTTATTAGCCAGTATCTGAATTTTAGTCAAACTGACAATATTATTGGCTGTTGTTTCTCAGTTTCTGTTTTTGTACTGGGAGAGCTGAAGTTAAGCTGATGATCAGTGTGCAGCCATCTTGGAACATACAACTCTTGAGTTTTATATACAAAAGAAATACAGTCTGAAATCCATTTAGAAATTGTAATTTTAGATGCATGATTTCCCAATTTTGATTTAGAAAAGGAGACAAACAGTGGATCTGATTTTCTAATGTCTTTGGTACAGTGCAAACAGAATCTGATCTGTCTGGACATCTAAAGTATGAAGCATATGTTCATTTTTGTTGAAGAAACTGGAAAAAAGACTGACAAATCAGTGGACTGATTCAAATTTGCTTCAGATTATATCTTTAAATGAAAGGTAAGTTTTGTTTTCAAAGATATCCTCTCTCTTATGGAAAATGAGAAAGCGAGGCTTGCATGAAAGCACTTGCAATTCAAAAACTTGTTTAGGGGATGTAATGACAATTAGGAAAACAGTTTTCCAAGGAAGGCACTTAAGGTCAGCACCACTTACCCACTAGGAGTTTTTGTGGACAGACTCCTTAAGAACACCCAGAATTTTACTGACCGCCTACTTATGGACTCATGGGATTTCCTCAGTAAAATTATACAAAAACATTTCACAAATTATTGTAATTTTTCCACCATTCATGAAATAGACCTTTTATCTTCCATTCCACATAAAGAAGGGTTGGCACTTTCACCACAGGGCTATTTTGGAACTTAACATCTTAAGAAACACCATAGTTAACTTTGTGATGGAAGTTATGGATGGAACTTACTATTTTGAATAATTGTGTCTCATTTGAGGGAGAATATTTTTGGCAAGTTAAAGGGGTTGCTATGGGGTCAAGTTGCTCCCCTGTTTAAGCCAATCTCATAATATATAGGTGGGAGAAGACTAACATCTTAAAGTCAAGATTTCAGACACAATGGGTTCTGTCTTTGTGTTACCTAGATGATATATTCATCGTATGGAGGAATAATGGTCAGTGTAAAGATGCATTTATTGCTCACATTAACAACATTTGTCCTTTTTTCAAATTTACTTATACACATTCAGATTCAGAGGTCAATACTTAGATGTTACCCTCTACAAGGACGTCTGTGCAGGTTGCTTTGGCTCTAGACTTTACAGAAAGCCTACCTTTTCTAATAGCTACCTTGACTTCAAGAGCTGCCACCAAGAACACACTAAACAGACTATCTTTAAGGGGCAACTAGTCTAGTCAGCTAGAATGAGTTCAAACATTATGAATTTTAGGACTGAGTTGAGTAACCTTTTTCTGATGTTTGTGGATAGAGGTTATCCCCAAGATTTACTTGTAAACATTAATAAAGAAATACTTGAAGAATGGGGGACCAAAATGAAACCACTTTTGGGGTGTGGTGATAGGTACCATCACCCTGAGTAAACATCTTGGACAAAACCCCAAAAAAAACAAACATTTAGTAACACCATGGCAGTATCAAATCGGGTTCACATGTCGAGTATTAAGAAAATCCTTATGAGGAACTGGATTATTTTTAAAAGTAACCCTTATTTTATTAAAGTGTTAGGTGAGTCCCCAGCTGTTACCTATAAAATAGAAAATAATCTAAATTTTTTATTTGAACATCCAAAAATTACTTCTGATATTTATGAGAAAGGGACAACATGCTGTGGGATGTGTAACCAATGTGCTTTTATTTTGTAGAGTAGATGGGTAGAAGTTGGTTGCTCTCCAGTTAAAGTTTAATTTAAGGAAGGGAACTGCAGCACTAGAGGGGTTGTGCACCAGTCTGGATGCCAGGGGTGTATTTATTTCTCTTTTGATAAGACTGAAAGAAATTTAAGAAAAAGGATTTATGAACACATCTACATGACTGCTGAGGTTAACCAAAACAATGTTTTATTCAAGCACAACCTTACCTGCCCCAACTACACATGCTTCAAATTTGCCATTGTTGATGTTATAAAAAAAGAAGCCATAGGGGTGGATGGTGAGAGATCCAAATGGAAGAATATGAGCTGATTTGGCAAATGACACCCTATGCAGCCACTGTATTAGGGATTAATAACATTTCTACTGCTCCCATTCTGAGGTTAAACACGAATTTATAAAATCAGGCTTTCAGACAGACATATTTTTCTGGGTCACCTGTCTCTTTTTGTTGACACCCTCAAACATGTCTTTTGGCATATGTACTTATATATTTTTATATTTTTAATTTTTTTGGTGAGCAAATTGTTGGCCTTTGGTAGAATTTGTTGGTAAGACTGGTAATACTATTAAATGTCTTAGAAGTTTACAACTTTGTATTTTTCAACTTAGTTCTCTTAGGATTATTTAATTATTAATATGTACATAGATTTTACCTGTTCAATTAGATGTACAGTTCTTAAATGTTGAGTCTTTATGTTGCCTTTGTACAAAGTTTATTTTATCTTTTTATTTCTTTTTATAGATTAGGTAGTTAGACATTGTTAAAATCCACTTTTTATTCGATGAATATAACTATTTTACACTGGGAACGTAAACTGTGAGCACTTGGCTAACTGAGGAAAGAAAGTGCCTATGAAAGGAAAATTAACTTTGTTATCAGGGTTCTGAATAAGTCCCAAGTTGTAGGGACGAAAGTGCTTGAACTTTCTTGATTCTTTATGTCATTTGATGTTTTTTCTAATAAATACGAGTGGTTCTGAATATGTGCTGTATAAGCTACATTTCTGCAAGAACTGAATTTAACTTTTACTGATACTGACACACCAGCAAAGAATTTTATTGTCTCCAGTCCTGGGGCTAGGTTACTATGTGAGGCTATTTGTTTTAATGTTATAGCCTTTGTTGATTACCCTTAGCACCCAGGAATCTGAAGTAATGATTTGCCAGGCTTGTGGGTGCAAGGACAAGTGCCCCCAACTGCCTCTAGAATGCAGCAACTGGGTAACCCTTCAGGGGTACTGATAGAATTTCTCTGTGAAGGGACCATGGAAACTCTGATTCTGCAGTCCGCTTCTGCTGTAGGGCGATGTCTATTCAAGTTGCCTTCACCTCTGCCTTGGGGAGAGGTCTATACCTTGGAGTGTCATGGTGAAAGCCCTGTGATTTCTGAACATTTTCTCACCTTTCCTTTGATTCTTGGAATATGATCTTTGTGGGGTGGAGAAATAGATTCCTACAACACACAAGGTCTTAATATTTGCTCATTCCTAGTAACAGTCTCTTTAATTTTGGGTCTAAAAAGAGTGAAACCATCAAAAGTGGCATTTAGAAAGGAAACCTTGAAGCTTTCCTCAAAATTGCATAGCCACATCCAGGCATGGCAATGCATGAGCCAACTGCTGTTGCTGTGCTGTCTGCTGCACTGGAAAGCAGGAGCATGGCTACATTAGAAGTAGATTGTAGGGTAGACATTTGTATACCCACTGTTTTTTGCACATCTGAAGGTAAGTGACCTGAGAGAGACTTCGAAATTTGCTTGATTAAGTCCCTCTGAAAACGTGTCAATTATGTGAGGTAATTCAGCACTCTGGCAGCAAAGGTCACTGAAACGTAAGCCTGTTTCCCTAACATGTCCAAAGCCAGACAGGACTCCTCTCCTGAGACATTTCTTTCTTTGTGACTGCTGTTACTACCACGGTGTCTACTGGGGGTCCTTTTGATCAATTCTTCTAATCTTTCAGAGTTGCTAAAATTCTGTCAGTTTTTTAGGAACTGGTTCTGTAATATCAGGGCCCTTTCCTTCCCCTCTACCCAATAATATCTATGAATGCATCTGATGAAGTAACCACCCAGGACACAGATGAGCCAGACCCACAAGTTTTGAAAAACACATATTCAATCAGAGAAGGAGTGTCAGTGGACCAACTCCCTTCTGCTTCATTAATTCTGGGATGACCCCAGGTGTAATGTATTCCATGGGAGATCTGGAAGATCCTTCTCTCTCATCCAAATCCATGTCCTCGATGACTAACTCAGGAGAGGAGTCTATCTACTTCCATTTGCACATCTGTTTTCTTGGAACATGTCTCTGGGGTTCTGGGGGAGACAGGTTGGAATCAGACTGGGAAGAAGTCTAGTGTCCGGTTCTGACTGTCCCTGTCGATTTGAATGAGAGGCATGAGCAACAGGTTCCACTGGGTGTTGGGATGGATCTGAACCCGATGCATGCATGTGCCTTCTTGGTCAATCCATGGCCCTTTCCACAGCCTTGAAAGCAGACACAATAAATGGACCCAAGGAAGCGCTCGCTCTGTCATCTGACGCAGGAAGCCTCCCCCACTCCAACCAAGGTCAGCTCAGAGGATGACCTCGGATCCACGCTGTCTAGTGCTAGGCACTGAGGGGAAGGAATTACTCCAAAAACCTTGGAGTCGACTCAATGACCAGTACCTTGCACACTAATCCAATAGCATCAGAGTCAAGATAGTAAGGAATGTAGTTGAAGCTGAAGTTTCTTGGACTGTCAGGCCCCTCCGTCATGCGCCAGAAGGGTTAGGATCCCAGGAACCAGTTCTGAATACTGAACTGGTATCGGAGAAAGTGTGACAAGATCAATAGGCCTGTACCTGGACCTCCTCTCAGGGGTGGTAGTGGGAAGACTCCCAGTTGGATCTGTGTCTTCAAAAATGTCCTCATCATTCTGTCAACATCCATCTTCATGACACTTCTGGTGGACTGAACCGACCTCAACAATGTAGCTACTTATGAGAGCCTAGAAGGTTATCTTGGAGGATCGGTGAATGAAGGACAGGGCTCACTGGCTCCAGAGATAAAGTTACTTGAAGGGAGGGGGTTTGGACCTGACAGGTGGATCCTGATGCTTTGAAATTTTTGATATCAGACCCAGAAGACTAGATGGATCAAGGGACCTTTTTCTCCATTTGTCAAACCTTTTGTCTTCTAAATTAATTTCTTCACTCCTTTTACTTAAAGACTTCTCTCTGTGTTATTCTTTAGACTTAACCTTTCCTTTCTCCTTTCTCTTTTTAGTGCTGGGAGAAGAAGATGGAGGTCTTGACTAAGATGACATTGTAGAAGACCTCGTCTGTGGGGGAAGCAAGCCTTCAATAATCAATTTTCCCTCCTACCCTGTAGAGCTCTAGAGCCAAAGGCAGGACAAATATCACAGTTTGCCTATAGGTGAGTGGAACCTAAACAACATACACACAACTAATGGGGATCTTGAGAAGGGATCTTGTATCTACAGGCTGAACACTTTTTGAATCCTGAAGATTTGTCTGACATGAGAATATTATTTGAATACTATTAAAATAAACTATATAAATTCTACAACAATCTAAACCTGTTTTCAAAAAATCTATCTCATAATTTTACTACTAATATACACACACACACACACACACACACACACACATAAATACTATATTATCCTAACCAAAACTGTAATCTAACCTATAAAACTATCTGGAAAATTCACACTACAGGGAAGGAATAAATACTTAAGGTACAAGAATCTAAACCTATAACTATGCTATACTAACACTATGAAAATACTAAAGGTAGAAGTTCAGTAGAAAAAATTGGAAAAAACTTTCACTTAACATGATTAGATTACGAAAGCTCATTGAAAGCATGTATGGAGAGAACAGTGCAAACAAGGTCTGAGGTAATTTAGGTAGATGGAAGGAATTGTGGGTAGGGCAGGAGTCACAGCTTCATATCCAAAGCTCTGGATGAAGGTGCCAAGGTCGGATCCAATTGGATCTGACAACCCAAATGCCGAATCCGATGAAAATAGACAACATTGCTTCAGATGAACAACTAAGACTTGTTTCAAAAATCTGGGAAAGATAATGAATACCTGAGACTTGAAAAGATAATCTAAAACTTCACACAAAGGAGCCGTAAATGTACCTGAGCCTTTGGATGTAGCCCAAGTAAAAAAACATCCATTGTTTATTATGTTTTCCAGTGTTGGGTCTCGGAGTAGACTCGAGGACCTAGCTGATCCTATGAGGGCAGGAAACATTTCTGGCCATTAATGGAAGTGAAGAAACTATATGTTTAGTCAAAGGGAGTGAATGTCTCAGTAAAGGTTGCTGGACAGGTAAGTCAGCATGGTGCTGAACGGTGACAGATGCCGAGGGAACCATAATTGTCAAGGTCAGAATGAGGGATATAAGAATGACTCTGGGCTTGTTATGCTTGGTCTTCAGGATGAACTTTTGGATAAAAAGAAATGGAAGAGAAATGTAAAGGAGTCTTGGGAGCCATTCTGAGATGACAGCATCACTGGAATATTTATCTAGAGAAGAGATCAGGGAAAGGAAGTTGGTTCATTTGGCACTGTTTGGAAAGAGAACACGTCACAGCAAAACTTCCTCCAGCTTTTACGCCACTCCACTGATCGTCTAAGAGATCACTAATGTATGTAATGACTTAGCCTGTCTGCTAGAGAACTGGTCTCTTCAGGAATTTGACTGGGCATCAGAAAGTGACTGGTTGGCATAGCCCATTCACACACCCTTACTGTCATTCAACAAAGGGTAAGAATGAGTTCCTCCTTGCTTGTTTGTGTATACCAAACCAATGCTATGCTGTGCTGTTAAAGTTGATGGGGGAGGGAGTCCAGGAATGCCAGCATAGTGAGAAGGACTGCCTTCATTTTCAAAACATAGATGTACATAGCAGCCTTAGTCTATGACCACACACCACAGACTTTCCTGCCCAACCACAATGCTCCAGCCTCACTCTATGGCATAGATGTCTGTAGTGGCATCTACTACTATAGTCTGGAATTGTTATTGACTTCCCAGACTAACAATGGGAGTATGCAGCAATAAAAATTAATGCAAGACATAAAAAGTACAGTTTTGTACCTACCATAAATGTAGATGTTCGAGTGTATACACTGCTGCAGTCATTACACTTGGGTTATCCTGCCGTCAGGTGGTTCCCCAGTCGGCCTGAGTTCCAAAGTCTTGGCCCGGCGTCGGTTGCTGTCGCCTCCTCCCTGACGTCAGTGCGGCAGGGGTATATAAGATGCAGCCAACGCCATTTTCTTCAGTTTTTCTTGCCCCAGATGTCAGGTGCCCCCAAATAGTTAGGCAATTCAAATTGCTAATAAAACATGCATAATAAAAGCAAACAACAACTTTCAGCTACCAGCAAATACTCCCCATAAGTAGTAAAGGGTAGAAGACATAGGTACATACCAGCAAGTAAGAGGGGAAGGAGGGAGGGTAACCTGGACTGCAGCAGTGTATACACTCGAACATCTACATTTATGGTAGATACAAAACTGTACTATGTTCATCGTGTTACACTGCTGCAGTCATTACACTTGGGTAGAATCCCAAAGCTGAGGTTGGGTGGCTGGTTCTATAAGGCATTAGGGCTGGCTATAAGGCCCTGCAGTACTGCAGTGGCAAAGCCAGCTCTGGATTTAGAGTACAGAGGCAGACGGTAATGCTTGGTGAAGATATGCACAGAACTCCAAGTTGCTGCTTCCAAAATATCCTTGGTAGGTACTCCTCTGAGGTAGGCAGTTGAAGTGGCTGTTGCCCTAGTGGAGTGAGATCTAATGCTGCTAGGTACAGGTTTCCCATGGTGTGTATAGCAGAAACGTATACAATGTCCAATCCATTTTGAAATAGTCTGTTTTGAAATGGCTTTTCCCTGTGCTCCTGCAGTATATGCTACCAATAATTGCTCAGATTTCCTGAAAGCTTTGGTTTTGTCCAAGCAGAAGCGTAACTGCCTGTGAATGTCCAAGGAATGCAGTAGTCTCTCCCCTTTATTCTGTGGTTTTGGATAAAAAGTTGGCAAATGGATAGTTTGGTTTAGAGCCACACTGGATACCACCTTTGGCATAAACGTAGAGTTAGTTTAGTTCTTAAAGACACCCTGTCCGGGTGGAAAATGAGGAAAGGTTCTACTGCCATTAGTGCCTGTAATTCTGAAACTCTTTGTGCTGATGTTATTGCCAGGAGTAGAGCAGTTTTCCAAGAGATATATTTTAATTCTGCTGTGTTAGCTGGCTCAAAAGGAGGTAAAGTCAATTTTTCCAAAACAAAGTTGAGGTCTGAAGTTGGAGTAAGTGGTCTACGGGGCGGTCTTATGTTTTTAGACCCTCTGAGGTACTGTCTTAGCAAAGGATTAGAGAAAATTGGTGGATCAGTGTTGTAATGAGCAGAGATGGCAGAGGTGTGGATCTTGATGGATGAGAAGGAGAGTCCTTTGTCCAGCATCTCAGTTAAATATTGTAGTATCTGAGGAATGTTTGGAACATGAGGGTCAAGGCTGTGTGCTTGGTTCCAGGCACAGAATCTCTTCCATTATTCCGAATAGGCTTTCCTGGTACTAGGCCTTCTGGCCTCCAGAATGACATCCATAACAGCTTTGGAGAGCGGCATTGCCTGCTTGACTAAGGAATCTTCCATGCAGCTAGGTTTAAGGTATTTAGCTGGCTGTGTAGTATCTGATTGTTGTGCTGAGTCAGCAGACGTGGGATTTGAGGCAAAATCCAGGGTGGTCCTTGTGCTAAGTTCTTTAAGATTGGGTACCAGTGCTGGCGTGGCCAGTCTGGTGCAAACAGGATCATCTTTGGCTCTTCTTGCCTGGCTTTTATGAGTACCTTTGGCAGGAGAGGTAGTGGTGGGAAATCATATACTTGTAGGTTTTTCCAGCTGAATGAGAGGGCATCCACTTTCCATGCTTGTGGATGGTAACTCCTTGTGCAGAATTTCTGTAGCTGGCAGTTCATTGGGGATGCAAACAGATCTATGTCCGGGCTCCACCATTTCTGTGTTATCATTCTGAATATCTGTGGATTCAGTTCCCATTCATGGGGATCCATGATGTTTCTGCTTAAGTCATCTGCCAGTGTGTTTTTCTCTCCTGGCAGGAATTGTGCTTGAAGATGAACTTGATAGTTTAGAGCTGTGTTCCACAAGGTCATGGCTTGCCTGCAGAGGGAGTAGGAGTGAGTGCCCCCTTGCTTGTTTATGTACCACATAACTGTAGTGTTGTCTGTCTTTAGTAGTAGTTGTCCTGGATGCAGCATGTCCTTGAAAGCTATAAGTGCATTTTGCACAGCTAGCATCTTTTTTTGACTGATGTGAAGATGCCTTTGTTCTGCGGGCCACTTGCCCTGAATACAGTTGCCTGCCATGTGTGCTCCCCAGGCGTAATCCGATGCATCTGTTGTCAGTGTTTGCCTGGCTGTGGGTTGAGTAAAAGGCTGTCCCTTGTTGAGGTGACAAGCTTGAGCCCACCATTGAAACTCCTGTTGAAGGCAAGGAATTAGTGGTATAACTGTTTCCAAACTTTGACAGTGTTGAGACCATACATTCTTTAGGTACCTGGCATATGGAATTAGTAGTATGCAAGATGCCATGTAACCCAAGGCCTGCAGAATTTTTCTTGCAGGGAGTTGAGTCTTTGTTGCCATCAATTGAAAGTATTGAGTCAGCTGTCCTTGCTCGTCTGGCATGAGATAAGCCATCTGGACCATTGTGTGTTCAAGCTGGCACCCAGGAATAATATCTCTTGTAAGGGCACTAGTTTTGATTTCTTTTTGTTTACTGTGTACCCCAGGCAAGTTAATAACTTTTTTACAAACGCCAGATGCTTTAGAAGAATGTCCTTGCTCTCTGCTTGAATCAGGCAGTCGTCCAGGTACGGATAAATTTGAATTCCTTTCTGTCTGCAAAATGCAATTACTGGTGCCAAGCACTTTGTGAAGACTCTGCGCGCAGTAGATAAGCCAAAGGGCAGTGCAGAGAATTGATAATGCATTGAACCAGCTATGAATCTGAGGTATCTTCTGCAGTTTTGTCTGATAGGGACATGCAGGTATGCCTCCTTGAGGTCCAATGTCACGAGCCAAGCATTCTTGCCCAGCATGGGAAGAAGCTGCTGTAGTGTCAACATTTTGAATTTCGGAACATCCAGGTATGTGTTTAGAGAAGAAAGATCCAGAATGGGCCTCTAGGCTTTGTCCTTCCTGGGAACTAGAAAGAGTCTTGAGTAAAATCCTTGTCCTTTGCTCCTGTGGTTGTATCTTTTGAATAGCTCTCATATCCATGAGTGCTGTAATTTGTTTTTGAGCCTCTGCCCATTGATTTGGTGGCAGATTTGGCATTCCTTTTAACCTTGGCAGAGTGTGAAAGTGGAACCTGTAACCTTGAGATACAATGTGGAGAACCCATTTGTCTTTGGTGATCATATGCCAATTGTGATAAAAAAGTGCCAGTTTTCCTCCCAAGGGGGCTGCCAAGAGAGAGTTGTTTGGCAGCTGTAGTGGGAAGTCATTGGGGCTGCTTTTTATATGGTTGGGGCCTGTCTTCCCCTTCTTTCTGGCCTGATGCAACCCATTGTCAAGGCCTGTAAGGACCTTGTGGTTGACCTCTACCTCTTGGACATCTGTATCTGCCCCTTTGAGGTCTGTCTGTAACTGGAAAGGACCAATTCTTAGTTCGCCAATTTCTGCTAAATCTAGGAGGCTGAACCTGTAAGAAATCTTTCACCGTTTGCATAGATTTTGCCTTATCCTCCATTTTCTTTAATACCTCTTCTGCCTTAACTCCAAATAACACATCCTGCTGCAAAGGTGCATCCAATAATTTTGCTTTAACATGGTCTGGTAACGAATGTTCTTTTAACAAAGCATGTCTTCTAATGACAGAGCCTGTAATGGTTGCTCTACAGGAGGCCTCTAAAGAGTCAAAACCACATTGCAAAGTATGTTTTCCCACCTGTTCAGCTGCATGCAATAAATCCTGCATTTCTTTAAATGTAGGAGGATCTGAATCTGGAAGCATTTTTTGTTTCAAATGAGACAGTAGAAATTGCTGATATTTTAGCATGTGAAACTGGCAATTTAAGGCTCTCATTGCTAAAGTTGCAGACGTATATACTTTCTTTGCCCATCTGTCTAATGCTCTGGAATCTCTGTCAGAGGGAACTGGATTCTTGGCTGATGAGGCCTTAACCCCTTTGGGTCCCTGGGAAATAGTTTCAGGGTCAGCAACAGGGCTTTTGTTCAGAAAGTTGTGAGAGTCAGGGACTCTGTAGTATCTGTCAGGTTTAACTGGGGATGGAGGTAAAGAATCAGGATTTAGGCTGGATTCAGTATACACATCATCCACAATATCTAACACTGGTGGGATAACAAGGGGTCTGTGTAATAAAAGGAAGTCTCTGAGCCTTTTCTTGGATTCTGAGTAATCCTGGCCTTCCCAATGGAAATGCTCCCTCATGGTATGCAAGGTTTCCCCAGAGGAGTAATCCTCAGGCAGAGAGGCTGATGGAATTGACTCATCAGAATCCTCATAAGGGGGTAAAGAATAACCTAGGTCTGAGAATGAATCTGAAGAGATGGACACCTGGTCGGATGAGTCATAGTCTGCATCCTGTCTAGGCCTTTTATCAGGAGGGGGATGGGACCCCCTGATCAGAGTGATTAGGTCTTCGGCCATCTTGAGCATTTGTTTCTTAGGCATGGAGGCCTGTGCTGGAGAATGCTGTATTTGTTTCTTTGATTTTAAAGCTGGCTTAGACTTACAGAGGGTTTAATGCTTAACTGAGTAGGTCTAAAAACACCCTCTGAAGCTGCGGGTAGCTCAGCTACTCCGGATCCCTCTAAAGGGTTAGTTTCGGTAGGCTGAATAACTTGTGCGTCCGAAGGCCCAGCCATCTCCACATGGGAGTCAGAGGTGGCCTGTGGTTCTACAGAAGCGGTCATCAGGGGCTGTGAAGGCGCCTCGCTGAAAACCAGAAAACCAGCGATTGGCCTATAAGAGGCTTCGTCGTCAGTTTTTGGCCTTGGATGCCTATCCTTGTCTTTGCGCTTTTTATGTATTCCGGTTGTCGGTAGTTCCGACGGCATGGTATAACTGAATTTTCTACCAAAATAATGTCGGGCAAAATCAAACCGACGTTTAATAGTGCATTTGTTAAACCTAGCACAAAACCGACAACCAGTGATGTCGTGGTCTGGGCCTAGGCATGGGATACAATAAGAATGGAAATCCTTATGAGGTATTTGCTTCCCACAAGAAATACAGTTATTAACTTTTACTGACATTGGTCTGAGGCAAGAAAAAGTTTCCCCAACAGGGTACTTAGCTTTATAGAAGACTTCGGTACTGGATTTGGAATGAAAATCTTAGGAGACGGCCGACTGGCACTTGCGAACTGCTTTTGCTTCGGGCACCGAGCGGAAAGAAAGACTGAAGAAAATGGCGTCGGCTGCATCTTATATACCCCTGCCGCACTGATGTCAGGGAGGAGGCGACAGCAACCGACGCCAGACCAAGACTTTGGAACTCAGACTGACTGGGGAACCGCCTGACGGCAGGATAACCCAAGTGTAATGACTGCAGCAGTGTAACACGATGAACATCACCAAGGTCTAAGGAAGAAAACAAAATGATGTCAAAAAAAGAAAAGGTAAAAAGCTACCTAAAGTAACTAAAGGATTTATTTTACCTGAATAGAAGTTCAAAGAGAAGGATGCCTCAAAACAAATCTGAAAAGACAGCAAAAACGTAACAAGATATATTTTTTCCACAGGGAATACTTCTTTTAATGAAACATTGCCTGGAACTGTTTATTGTTAGAGTTTACAGAATAACAGGCAATTAAAGGAAAACAGAAGGAGATGTAGCCTGGGAAAGTTTAATATGTCATGCCAACTGAAAGTATGTGACTTCAGTCCTACTGATGTATTTTCTTCACCGTCAACATACTCACCGTAAAATCTATGTCCTACCTTAAATTTCAAAAAGATCCACCTAAAGTTTCTGTAAGCACTTAAAAAATCAGAGACTAAATTTAGTAGACTTCATCTATCTTTCCTAAGGACTGTAGCCCTCTGATTTTTAAAGTCCTTTGCTTTCTTATTTAACCTCACCATAATGATGCATACAAATATTGCAAATAAATAGTGCTAGTGTCCTTGTATATAATGCATGCATATGATGTAGTGATTTGTGGATTTGTGCAAATAACTTTCATGTAAATATACAGTTAGAGTTATTGAACTATGCTAGCATTCGTGTACAGAATGCATTGCTTTGTGTAAATATTCATGCAAAACCACAACTGTAAGAGTCAATGAACTGCGTGAGCTGGTAATAATGTAATCTGAATGTAAATGTTAGTTAGAAATACAATCCAGAAGGTAACTTGTTTTGTACATGCTGTTATGAAAAGCTGTTAATTTCCCTTGGCCTGGGTTGTAGTTGAAAACAGTCTTTGGGCTAGCTCACTTATCTGGCCAATAAAGTTAAATAAACAAACTTATCACAAGAAACAACATACCCATCTCGTTATAGCCATCCTTCTTTTTCTGTAGTCTCTACACTCTCCTCTAGAGGACTTTCATCCTGCTGCTAACCTGTATCCTAACACAAAAGATTAAAAAAAATCTACTTTCAGATCCTTCAGCATATTAATAATTATGGGTTATTATTCAATGTGTGGCATGAGTTTCAAAATGGATTCAGTACTTTTGCTTCCAGTTGCACATCTACAAACACCATATACAACAAGAATGACGGGGTAATTCTTGCAGTGCTTTAAGAGGCTGAGCATTGCCTTCAACCGTTGTCAAGTAAAAGTGAATTAAAGTATATTTTTTAGTTTAAAGTGGATTTCTGGTGTTGTTTTTCGGATAAATGCTAGAATTACCTACTGTGTACCAGATGCTATCTTTAATTTGTAAAAAAGAGAAGAATGCATGCTTGTGGATTATGAGAAAGATCGCAAGGGTCCGTCATGGATTAGCAGCTGCTACCTAGTGAAAAAAGCAACTGTCAGTTATCGGACTTTAGAAAGGGAATTTGGATGGTACTTTGGAAGCAGTACCAGCACATAAAAGTTGTTTCAGGCTTGCTGAACAGATGTGCGAAGTAACTTTTACAAAATAAAAAGGTGAGTGTGTGTATCTATGCTGCATTTATGTGTTCTTACCTGTATGTTAACTTAACCTTACAGTTATATTCTCAGGGCACATCCAATATGATAAAGTTAATTTATTAGTGATTAAAATTCACAGGTGTGATAAAAGGTGTTATATAGTTTATGAATGGGAGGTATGATCTAAGCATATGTGAAAGGATGCTGTTGCATGTTTTTGTTTAAATACTTCATAGTATAATAGGTAACAACGTAACAGTTTGTATTAGGTGGACAAAGCACATTAAATTGGATCAGAAGTGGTGTTTATCTGAACAGCGATTTTATGCATTGTTTGACAGGAATTGATATTTAATTAGCTATGGGAAGCATCAATATGAGATTATGTTGTCACTGACAATGTTGGTAGTGGATTAAAGCTCACTGTTATGTCAGGTCGTGTTATAGGGAAACTCTGGTGGTACGAGAAGGAGAGGCTATATATATATATATATATATATATATATATATATATATATATATATATATATATATATATACACACACACACATACACACACTGCAGAAGGCAATATTCCAGGTTTGCTACATTTATATATTTTTTTAACTGTATGCTTCATTTATGTTTTATCACTAAGGGGTGATTGGATAAAGCTCTCCAAATAAAGATGATTTTGAAAGGATACAATTCATGGGTTCAGTGCAACTTGAAACATTAGGAATAATTAAGATGAAATACATTTCAATGTAGAGGAATAGTCATGATACTATGTTGCTTTAGTCTTCATGATGTCTGTACCTGTCAGTGAGGATCTAGGTTTACTACTTAGAATGGAGAAGTGTATATAAAGTATTGCATTGTTATATTAAGATGGCCGATTAGAACAGTGGTATTGCATTTTGCAGGAAATTAAGGTGCATGCCAAGAGTATTCCCATTCTTGGTTTGTGTATTTCATATCTAAGAAAGGCTGTGAATTAAAGAAGTATAATTGTGGTTGACTATGGGAAAGCCCAGAAGTAAAGACTGATAGCTGAAAGGATGGTTACCGTAAAGAAGGTACCCTTTGTTACTACATGTCATTCTGGACTTTTGAAACAATTTGATTGCTTATTTTACTTTTAATGCTGTATTTACACATTTGAATTGTGAAATAAATGAAATGTACTTTTGTTTAAAGGCATGTGGCAGCCTGTTACAGCTTTTGAAATATGTTCCTACTGAGTGTGTTTTTCTTTTTCTTGTCATTTTGTTTTTCTTGTTCCAATTAATAAATATTGTTTTTCCAAAGAAACAATATAAATGATAAGCTGCTCACATAGTAGCACTTGGCTGTGTACCTGGAGTCACTGCATGATGCCATCATTATCTTAAAAATACATCTTAGCAAGTACGTACTTGTGAGAAGCACATTGGAACTGGGTATTTCATAACTTCACAGGCAACCATCAAAATGTAAGCAGTTTTTGGAGGTGCACAAAAGTTGCTGGATGCTACCTTCATCCTAATAACTAGCCAGGTTACCCAGAAAAAAAATCTTGTCCCACTTCTGGATCCAACCTTCCCCTTTAAAAGCACAATGAAATAATGGCAGACAGAACAATCTGGCAGCTTAAACTTAGTTACAAAATGTCTACTTTAGTCTCATTGGAAGCTAGGAAAGCCCTGGTCATAAATGATGTTTTACACAAAGTAGAATGTAGACTTCCAGTAATTGCTATAAATTCAGTCTACAATACTGACATGTTTTATACCACCATGAATAACACATGCAAATTTCTTCTTGCAGACTATAGAATCCACTACCACAAAAATCACATTGATAACCAATGACTGGGAGATTTACTTTCTTGTACACTACCCTTATTTATAAATTAATTAGCTGACAACAATATCTGCCATAAGCTGCTAAACTCTCAAACTGAATACTTAGCTACACCACCAGAACCAACAATGAATGTGCCCTCACGCAACTAAGACCTCCAACTGGACTACTCTGGGGAGAAAATGTGTTACCCAAAGCTGGGCCATCTGCTGGAACCAACTACATGCTGATATTCAAAATCAACACATTCTGGAAGGATTACAAAACAAACTGAAAGAGCACCTCTTCTTGGAATATAGATATAATTGCTTCACAGACAGTAGTTAAAAATAAGTAACCACCAGATGTCAATGTAATTGTACTGTAAGAAACTACATACCTTTTTGCATAAAATGTACAACTTTCTAACACTTTTTTTAAATAAGAAACATCTTTATTAAATTATCATGTATGACATAAGTAATCTTACATTTCTGTAAATGAAAATAAACCATACTGACCCAATCTCAGTTGCAAACATTATGCATTAAAAATGATGCCAACACAACTGTAGCTGCAAACATTATACATCACTTATAATATATCCAGTCACTGTAATTCAACCATTACATAGTTCATTCAATTCCTACCTTCTTTTAAAACTTGTTCCGCCTCTGCATGTATTGATCCCACATTTCCCATTTTTTTCATATAAAATTTGCTCCTACCCTTTTCTAAAGATCCCAATTCCAGTTACTTTACCTCTGTTACTATCTTTGCTACTTCTAGTAAAGTTGGTTTAGACTTTGATTTCCATTTTTTAGTAATTGCTTTTTTGGCAGCCATAATAATTGGACTTGGCAAGGCCTTACTAAATCTAGGCAATTCCAATTCCGTATCATAGCTCAAAAAATAATTTCCTTAATTACACCAATTTGCTCACCCAGCATTTCTGACAAACCAGTATGGGGAGAATCTTTAGTCTGACAACTCATTTCACTCCCAGAAAATATGTTTCTGGTTAACTCTTTCTTCCCCATCACACCTATAACATTTGGTGCCTACCTGAGAAAAATTCTTTGAAGTCTACTTGAGGTATAAAAATACCTATGTAAACACTTCCAAGCAAAGATCCTAACTCTTCTAGACTTTGTTGCATATTTGGGAGACATGCACATATTGCCCAATATTTCTTTGTGAATCGCTTATCCAGTCTCTGTTCCCAATCCTTTAGGTTCATAGGTTCATAGATTAGTACTAAGCTAACTGCCCTTGCAAGCCATTTTAAGCCTAGTCAGCTATCCCTTGTGAGACTCAAACCCTGCACCTTGTGTTTGTAAGGCAACTACCTTAACCATTAGGCCACCCTCCCAACAGTTCTAACTCCTCTGACTGATTCTTATAGTAATCATGCAATATTTTATATGTTTTACTAATTATTCCTTTCTTAATGGCAACTTCTGTTCTAGATTCTACTAAAAACTCTACCAGTCCTGGTCTTTCGTTTACGACCCCGCATATTTCTTTCTCTTTGCCTATACATTAATATCAATCCTTGATAGCGAAGGCATTCTCTAACCTGCATTCCAAATAAGTTCTTGGCATCCTCACATTCTATTACATTTCCCTCTCTAGTTATTTGTTTCCAATACCTTGGTTCCTTTGCCAGTTTTCTCCAATAAATTCCAGCCCCCTCTTGCCTATTGTCTATATCCCTAATTGCAGTCATCCCTATAGGCAGAATCTCCTTTCTCTATTCCTGTGTTGGCTTAGTTCTTAGAATACTTTCTGCTACTTTATGAATACAATATTCTATATAATTACTGTTATTTTCCTTAAAGGTCTGCATCCAAAATCCCAATTTCTCTCTGTTTTTTAAGCTTCCCCCGTTTCATCATCATCTCTTTCCACTTTGAATTATAGTTTTCTGCTTGTGCTATGTATGTGATCCTCAGCTGTGTTGCCCTTAAATACCCCATTCAAATCAGGTAAGCCCAATCCACCCTGTTCTATTGGAAGAATAAACTTATCCCACTTACCCCATTCAAATCAGGTAATCCCAATCCACCCTGTTCTATTGGAAGAATAAGCTTATCCCACTTGACTCTTTTTTAACTTTTTATTGCATTTTAAACAATATGAAATCATGAAACATTAATGTAAATCTTAACATAATTTGTAAATATGAAACAAAGCAAAAGAAACTAAGAACAGAAAACCTATACACAGCGTCCACAACAGGAGATAACATTAAATAAAGCCATTAATACTCTTCCAATAAATCCCTAAATTTTTGCCAGGATATACGTTTGTGTGAAATATCTGATGTTCTACTATAATACGTTTGTACTTCCAGATTACATACATTTTTGATACCCCACTTGACTCTTGCTGTCTTCCCCTCCCAGATAAAATCTGTCAGCTCTTTATTAATTGCTATCCACAACTTCTCCTCTTGTTGATAAAAAATATGCCTTATCTGTGTACAAGACTAAAGGAACTAAAAACATTTTAAATCTTGTATCTTACTATCAATATCCATATCTTTTGGTATGTACCTAACCAGACATACCCAACCACTAGAACTTCCATAGAGGTTCCTCACTAAAAAATACACGGCGTAAGTAATATGTTCTATGTAGACCACCTCAAGGCCCCATCCCTGTATTCTGTCTCCTATAGGCTTTTGAGGGGAGATCTATGGCTGGCATACAGGGAATTGTCAGACCCCACTCTGATGGACCTCCTGCATATCCACAAAACAAACAGTACCAGAATTACCCATTCCAAAGACTTAAACCTTGCCTGTGATATACATAGAACCTGCAGGAGAGATAAGTATGTATCACAGAGACTACCTCGTCTATGGAACAGGTTCCCCATCCATGTGAAGCAGATTTCCTCCCTAACCGAATTCAAGTGCAACTTGGACAATTGGATGGGAAAATGGAAATTCATCCCTGGTTTGGCACCTATGCCTCTAATGCAAACAGGTAACATGTAAATGGTTCATCTCCCAGGCCCATGCTTACACTTATCAAGGGTATCAGAACTTGTCAGAGATTTAGGATGCATGGCTAGGCTTAAAATAACCTTTGTGGTTGTTAGCCTAGTAAACACCTATGAACCTATAAAATGGAGCTTCCATTTTCTCAGTTTTATTACTATCTTTTCTTTAGTCTCTTCCCGCATATCCTTAGCTGCCACATCAGAATAATTTTTAATCCACATTCCTAAATACTTCATTTTATCATGTCCCCATAAGTATGGATATTGCTGAACCAATTCATACGTGGATACATAATTTACTGTTATTGTCTTTGTTTTAGCTTCATACATTTTGTATCCTGAAAAGATCCGAAACTGTCTCAATATGTTCCACAGCACTATAATGTCCCTTTCGGATTTTGTCAGGTAAAAAATCATGTCATCTGCAAATAGAACCAGTTTTTCTTGACTGCCACACCAATTAAATCCTTGAATTTCTGAGTCGGTTATTTTTTTGCCTATGGTTTTAAATATAGTGCGGGGGAGAGAGGACACACCTACCTGGTTCCTCTGCTCAAGTACAGATTATTAGAGAGGACCCCTCCCACTTAAATTTTCACATCTGATCCCTCACATATCCTGCTAGTCAACCTTATAATTTTACCAGGGAATGCAAAAGCGTCCATTGCTCTGCTCATAAAGTCCCAGCTTACGCTGTCAAATGACATCTCTGCATCAAGAACCATCGATATCATTGGCATTGTCTTATGTTCTGATTCCCTCTGGATAATCAATGCTTTGTTAATGTTATCAAATGTTTGCCTCCCCTCCACAAAACCTAACTGATTCATATCTATCAATTTTGGCATCACTTTTGCCATTGTTTTAGCTACTATAGACATAAACACTTTCTAATCATGGTTTAGTACTGAAATTGGCCTCTATGAAGATGGATTTGCTGGATCTCTACCTTCTTTCGATATTACAGCTACCACCGCTTTCTTACAGGATATTGGTACTTCTCCTCCTCTTAAAATACTGTTAAACAAAACCTTCCTGATCTTTGTAATTTTTTCCCTAGCTTCCAAACTTCTTCAGGAATACCATCTATTCCTGGGGACTTTCCTGTAGACTGGTTATACATCACCATTTTTATCTTATTTCCTCCTACCCTAACTGTTAGTAATTGAACCTCATCTATCTCTATCTTTGGCATATTTAATTCTTCCATAAACATTTCCATTTGGACCTTTTCTTGATTTCCATATTTTTTTGCTTTACACAGACTTTCACAGAATTTCTGAAATATTTGTAACTGTTCTACAGGATCCCATATCTTCCTTGTTATAGGCTCCCTAAGCTTGGTGACGGTCCTTTCTACTTTCTGTTGCCTGAGTCATTGTTCTAAAAGTTTTTGTGCTCTAGCAATCTTTCTAAACTCATGCATATTATCAAGGTAATCACTTATTTTTTGTTTAGCATTTCTCATTTGCTCCTCTTCTTGTTCTGTGAGATTCCCCTTATTTTGCAATACTTTAACATTTGTCAGTCCCTCTACCTCTTAACCATATCTCTCTTTCTTTCATTTCCACCCTATTTTTAAACTCCACTTTAACTTTATCCCACTCCCTAGCTATATATTTTCAGAAGAATTTTCTATCTCCTCTAATAGCTCCTAAATAATTTCTGCTACCCATTCCTTAAATTCTTCCCTTTTCAACAGATAGGTGGGAAAGTGCCAATGTCTCATTTTTATTTCACTACCCTGTGTTTTTATTTTAGTCATTATTGCACATGCTCTGAAATAGTTATTGGGTACATATCAAGACCTTCAATTAAATGCACATGTTCCTGTGAAATGTAAATTCTATCTAGCCTAGACTAGTTTTTGTATCTTGGGGAATAATATGTAAATTCACTCGGAACTCCTAGTACTGAATTCACATCTTCCATGTCAAATATTTTCATAAAGTTCTTTAAAAATCTACCTTCCTTTGTTATATTTTTCCTTCTGGGACCCCAGGCACATCTTCACTATTGCAAATCAAATTCCAGTCCCTACCTAAAGTAATATTCCTTGCTGAAAGCTGATTATTTCTCCCAGAATTTTCGTAAGCTCCATTATAGCAGTTTTTAGTAGACTACAGATACATGCCAGTGTAATCCTTCTCCATTGCCAGTAGCCCTTTAGTACTACAAATCTACCACTATTGTCTTTTTATCCTATTCTATTACTATTGGTGCTTCTCCAGCAATTAATACAAGTACATTCCTCTTCCTATGCCCCAGGTATTCCACTGAACAACCATCCTGAAAACCTTTCTTTATCAAATTCACATGTTCAGTTGTTTCCAAGTGTGTCTCCTGTAGCATAACTATTTGCACACTACATTTTAATATAGTTCACTACTCTTGCATTGTTGTACTTAACTGTGAGACCATTGATGTTTAAAGACATTATAGCAAGCACATTATTCTTGCGAGATTATTATTCCAACCGCTTATGTATAACATCTTTTTTGTTAAATGTCTAATTCCAGCTTTTGTGTTACATGCATGTACTGTTTGACAGGTTAATCTTTTATGCAGCTGTTTCTTTTCATGTCCATTTGAGCCTATGTCACATCTTATGGAACTTTTTATTTTACTGAAAACCCTTAAACAGAAATACACACACACCACCAAAGCCCTCCCAAAACCCATTAACTTAATACTAACATGCACAAATATGTACATCTTCAAATATTGAAGTTACCTCCTAATAGGAACACATGTTCCAAACTGACAGCCACACACAGATACTCGAGCTAACCTAAAAGAAAGCTTATCCATGCCAAGACACATGGCATGGTTCTATTAAGTGCTGTCTGGTTTTGTCTTATCTTTACAGCTCTCTCTGCTGGGACTTGAATGCTTTCCGAAAACATTTTCTCCAAATCATTTCTCCTTATCAGATTGTCTGCTAGAGACAGGAGAACCAGACACAAAATGGTTTACTAGAAAAAAAGCCTTATAATATTCAGTATTCTTTTTCATTTACTTGCTTTCTATTAAAACGTATTACTAGATTAAGCTAGCGGTCTTAACCCAGTCATTCCCCTATGAAAGACTGAGAAAAAGCACCCTAATTTTTCTTTTGCCATGCACTTTTAACCAGATTTTTTTACGTGGCAGTTCCTCCCTTTCTTAAAGCTGAACAAGGAGAAAGACAGGAGGATGGGGAAAGAAACAAAAAAAAATCAGGAGCACCCATTTACATTAGTGTCCCTATGGTGCTTAAAAATAACTGAAAAACTTTATAACATGCAAAGAAAATCATGCATGATTTAAATAGTAGTATTAAGAAAAATGTTTTACTTATGGTTATCTGTCTCCCGCCTCTTCCCTTCTCCTATATATTTTCTGAACATTAATGACATGAAGTAGGACATATGCTTTAGAGTCCCCTACAAGTTAACAAAGTCCAAAAAAAGTCCAATATTTCCAGATTTTCTTATGTCATGTTTCACAAATATAATTATTGCTGTGAAATCCCACATTTGTCAATTTCCAAGTTACTGATTTTATTCTCAAAATGTTAATGACATGAAGTAGGGCATATGCTTTAGAGTCCCCTACAACTTTAACAAAGCACAAGAAAGTCCAGTATTTCCAGATTCTCTTGCTCATCTCCTTCTTCCAAACACTGTCTCTGCTTTATTTCCAATGTACTATTGATTCTTCTAGTCAACTCTTGTGCTTTTATTCCCTCTCTCAAGCACTATCCATTGAAACACTCAAAAAAGTTTCACTGGCAAAGTCTTTCTGTGGTCTTTATTACCAGAAGAACAAGAAGCAGAATCTCCTTCTGTTTCACACCTAAGTTTTTGATGGACAAACGTTTGTATTTCTTCCTTACCATGTACTTCTTCAAAAAATTATTTTGTTCCTCCAGGGAAAATATTCTGAAGATAGCTATGTGCAGCAGCTTGAATCTCACTCCTGCTTCTCAACCTTCCCTGAATAATGGGATAAATGTATCTCTGCCTGCCTGGTATACAATGAGTAGTTCTCCAACAAACACACTGTTGTCTCCCACAATTAGTATTTTGTCCTTCTGCCACAGTTTTTCAGAATCAACTCCTTCTGCTGGTAAGACTGCATCTTTACTATTAAAGGTCTAGGTTGTTTTCTCATAGCCAGGCTTGGCGCATACACACAACATGCCCTTTCAATCAACAATTCCTGTTACAGAATTCCAGTCCATTTACTTATTTGCTCTTTTATAAAATTAATATAGTCTGCTCCTTCCAGCTTCTCGGGTACTGAAGAAAATTTCAGGTTTTCTTTATATGCTCTATCAACGTATTCCATTTTTTTTTAAACATCTCTTCTTGTCCAGTCTAATATTCAGCCAGCCATTTCTTCATTTTGACCTCTGAATTTTGCACTTTTATCACCTTATCTGAATACCTGTTTAAAGCTTCTTCCATTTTCCAGCTTTTTATTGTTTGAGTTGATATATTCCATCAGAGTTTCATTTATTTTAGTCTAATCTGTGTGCAGTTGCCTTATACTTTCCTCTAGGTTACTGGAAGTCATGCCTGAGCTTGCATTGCTTTTTGCTGAACAGCTAGGGTACTTTTCCCAGTCAGTGTTTTTTTTCGTCGCCTTTTATAGCTGATTTTCCTTCAGGGCCTCTATTTCTTTTTTCCTGGCATCCAGGCAGTGCACGTACTAGCCAGTTATTGAAATTTACCCAGAAATCTACTTCCACTGGCTTTCTGCTAAGTTTCTGTTTCTACACTGAGAGAGCTAGAATTAAGCTGTTAATGTGCAGCCATAATGGAAGTCGGACTTGCTAACACTTGGATGTCTAAACATTAGACTTGGATGTCTAAACATTACTGAACCTACTTTTTACTACAATGGACAGCTTCTTCTCCTTGTACAAGTTATTCTTTATTAGTTGTACTAAGCCTCTGTTCTATAATTAACTTACTGTAATCTGTACAGTACAGATGACAATTTTGTGGTATACTTCCTCCTCAACAAGCCTGGGATGTGGCTGCAAAGGGTCTTCTGACCAGCTCCCCTATGTGGTAAACAGATAAATAGTGAATGTGGTGTTGACTATGGGTATTTATGCAAACCCATAATATGTGCCAATTAAAATAGTCTAAATTCTTGCAAAACAGAGTTTTTCCTTAGGATTTCTATGAAAACAGACATGGCCTAACAAAACTGCTCACCACTCAAACATCTACTTCAAATCAAGGAACAGAACTAATCCCTAAGGAATACCCAAGAAAGTACATGTACATTGACAAGACCTAAATATAAATTACCCATAAGAGAAAAAGCCCTCTATAGGAAAGGACCAGCTGCATGGAACCAACTACCTCCTGATACAAGAAACACAGAAATTCTTCAAATAGTCAAGACAAAACTTAGGCAGTGCTTACAGTATGATTCTTATGAATTTAACTGCACATGCTTTTGTGACACAGGCTAGGTCTGAACATTTAACAGCAAGATGTCACTTGTGAATCAATATTAAGTCATGAACATAATGTAACTATTTGTATAAATTCTAAACAAATACTGTATAAATACTCTTTTTCTTGTTTTTTTTTTAACAAGTTTATTAATTTTAACATAAAAAATAAATATTATGACAATCTTATGCAAGTAGTTAACATATAAACAATACATACTCTTTTTCTAAGCATTCTTTCTTGCAACTGCAGCAGACTTCTGTTTTATACCTCTGTAAAGTATTTTAACATTACTGTTGTACCCAAGTCATGGCTGAAAAGGGTCAGTAGTCCAGCCCACCCATCCAGTCACTAGATTCTAAAATAAATAAATATTATTTCAATTAACAAATGTAATGCATTAATACCTGAATATAGCTTCTGGCAGTGACAAACAGCAATCAACAGACACATTGTTTTCCCTTACATTTGCAGACAAGCTTTTAAATTGTTTTATACTTTGAGAAAGTAGCTGTAATAGCATATATTTAAATCTGAATGCTAGGTTGTAATATTTAAAAAAATGTGATTCTCACAGTAGTTATGTACGATTAAAAAATGTGATTCTCACAGTAGAGTTAAAGGACTTCATATGAGCCCTGCAAGTATGCCTGTGCATCAGACTGCAACAGGTGGAGAAAGGATGGATACTGTAACCTTCAGAATGGACTACAACAGGAAAGTAAGAAGTGTGTTATTGCAAGTTATGACAAAACTAGACAATACTGAAACAAAGAAAAGAATGGAGACAGCACTTTTGTCATACTCCAATGTAATTTTGATATGTAGAAAATTGCTTAAACACAGCCACATTATGGACATACAATTTTAATGGACCAGGAATTTCACTGATGTTCCCTGCTGTGTTTTATCCTCATTTATTGCCCACCCTCGGCTCTGAAGGTGTTCAATCACTGTTTTTAATGCAATGTCCACATCCGGCTTTTCTCCTGTAATCAGGACATCATCAATGTAATGGAATACAGTCACTTTATTTAACTGCAACTTAGCCAGATCTCTGGCCACCAGCCCATGGCAAAGGGTTGGGCTGTGTAGATATCCTTGTGGAAGTACCTGGAAGGTATATTGCCTCCCCTCCCAGGTAAATGCAAATTGAGCCCTACTCTCTTCTGCTATAGGTATGGAGAAGAAAGCATTTGCCAAGTCCAAAACTGCATGGTAATGCCCAGCAGAAGAAGAAAGTCTCTACAATGGTAACAATGTCCGGCACTGCTGCAGTTAAAGGTGGAGCCACCTTATTCAAGCCCCGATAATCTCATACGCCAGGAACCATCAGGTTTTTTGACAGGCCACACCGGGCTATTAAATGGGCTCACAGTTGGTTCGAGTATGCCAACACAAAGTAATTCCTGGATTGTTTCAGTAATTTCTGAATGGCCCCCTGGAACACGATATTGTTTGATGTTGGTCACCACTTTTGGTGTGGGAATATGCAAAGGTTCCCACTTGGCATCACCTCGAACAACAGCCTTGACTGCATTGACTGAACAGTGCCGTACTCCAAATCTAAATGGCCCTACTGTAGTTTCTAAGGTCCTACCCTTTAGAACATCTATTCCTAAAATGTGTTCTGGTACAGGAGCTATCACTGCTACAATGGCACTAGGAATACCATCCCCAAAGGCTATTCTTACTTTGGTTTTGACACCTATCGTCTTTGCCCCCCCATATCCATCAATCTCCACAGACTGTCCACGGAATTTACGGGGGTTGCCTGCAAAAATAATTATTTCTGACCCAGTATCTACTAAAGCCATGACGTGTTGTGGTCCTCCCCTCCAAAAAATGGTAAGAGGCACGTAGGGGCGTCGGTCCCCAGGTGTAATGGCTCTAACTGTGCCTCTAGCTACTGGGGACCCGCCTTCTAGTCAATTTGCTTCCATTTTTTCCATTGGGGTTTTCCACCCCTTCTCTCCCCAATTTCTTTCATCAGTAAACTCTCCCCTCTGCCATTGTGCTAGCTCCTCATCAGTGGGGATGTTAGGATACAACTGATTCCACCCTTTTTTCCCTTCAGCGGTACTTCTGTTTGGGCTTTTTGCAGGGGTTTGTTTTCCTGAAAGATTTGATTCTCTTCCTTTCTGCTTCAGCCGGGTGTGAAATACTAAACAGGCACACTGGTGCATCTCTTCATCACTCAGTGACACCGCCTCTCCCCCTGTATCCCAGACCCGAAGAAACCAAGCCAAGAGGGACTCCTGTATTGCTTCAAAGAACAGCCATCCAGCTGCTCCCACTCCCTCCTTCACCTTCTTTCCCTTATCCTCCCATTTTAAACCTGATAAGGCCTTTGCCAGCTCCTCAGGGTCTACTGGGTTTACTGGTGAGGACTTAGGGGAAGGTGGAGGTGAAACCTGACTCAATGCCCTAGCAAGGGGGTCCCATTTTCCAAACAATGCTGGAAATTCAACATTTGCCCCTCCCTTACTTTTGGCATCTACAGATTGTTTCTTATTTAACCCTACACCTAGGTGCTTAAATGGAAAAAACATTGGCTGTTGTGACATATCTACTGCAAACCACAGATCCTGCCGACTACGCCAGCTGTTCTGGTCAGGTTACTAAATTCTGTGGTTAATACAGTATTAGAGATGACACAAGAGACCAAGGCTCAAACTTCAGCAATTTTATTGTTAGCTTTTAACAAGTAAGGTTTGTAACAAAAAAAGCAATTGACTAGTCAATATGCAAAAAAACCTATCACATTAATATGCAAAACCTAACCTATGACCTATCACATTAACAATTATAAAAACTGTTAAATCATGTACTTATGCAAAACCTAACCTATGACCTATCACATTAACAATTATAAAAACTGTTAAATCATGTACTTACAAGCATATGCAAAAAGAAAATCATCTTTGCCACTGATAGGGGGACTCCAAACCTATTCAGTACAGCTATCTGTTCAGTCAAGACAGGGCCGACACTGGCAGGCAATGCTGTATGCTCAGTTCAGGCTCTTGCTTCAATCAAATCCGGATGATGATGAGTTCCAATCTATTACCAACCTCTGAGCCTTTTATAGGTTTGAGCATGGCATAGGTCAATAGGTTCAATTGATTACACCTAGGCCATTAGGTAATCATTCAGCTGATGATATTTAGATCACCAGTTTATTCATGAGCTAATGAACTGTTTTTAAAACATTACAAATCATTTCCTGAGTTGTCAACAAGCGCCGTAATGCCTAGTTTTATACATTACTTCCTCCTTTTAGAAAGCCGTTTGCCCACACACCTGTGGTATAGTTCCTCTTTGAAATCCCCCTCTGTCTGGTAAACAACTTTTAAACTGGCAAACAACTCCAAAGGTTAACTAAAGTTCAGTTATGCCAGCATCAGTGTGCAAGGCTTGCCTTTGAAGCATAATTCTTTTAGATTTATAATATTAAGCAGCATATCATGTATTTATTCAATT
Source organism: Protopterus annectens (assembly GCF_019279795.1). Classification (NCBI taxonomy): domain Eukaryota; kingdom Metazoa; phylum Chordata; order Ceratodontiformes; family Protopteridae; genus Protopterus; species Protopterus annectens. The sequence goes on from NC_056737.1 coordinate 601,137,019, forward strand.
AACAGCATATCAATCTAACATCAAGCACACCTACAAACACACAGCAGTTCAATGGCTTAGGGCATCAAAAATCAGGTAAACTGTGTGGATCCGTCACACTACCCTGTGTTTTTATTTTAGTCATTATTGCACATGCTCTGAAATAGTTATTGGGTACATATCAAGACCTTCAATTAAATGCACATGTTCCTGTGAAATGTAAATTCTATCTAGCCTAGACTAGTTTTTGTATCTTGGGGAATAATATGTAAATTCACTCGGAACTCCTAGTACTGAATTCACATCTTCCATGTCAAATATTTTCATAAAGTTCTTTAAAAATCTACCTTCCTTTGTTATATTTTTCCTTCTGGGACCCCAGGCACATCTTCACTATTGCAAATCAAATTCCAGTCCCTACCTAAAGTAATATTCCTTGCTGAAAGCTGATTATTTCTCCCAGAATTTTCGTAAGCTCCATTATAGCAGTTTTTAGTAGACTACAGATACATGCCAGTGTAATCCTTCTCCATTGCCAGTAGCCCTTTAGTACTACAAATCTACCACTATTGTCTTTTTATCCTATTCTATTACTATTGGTGCTTCTCCAGCAATTAATACAAGTACATTCCTCTTCCTATGCCCCAGGTATTCCACTGAACAACCATCCTGAAAACCTTTCTTTATCAAATTCACATGTTCAGTTGTTTCCAAGTGTGTCTCCTGTAGCATAACTATTTGCACACTACATTTTTAATATAGTTCACTACTCTTGCATTGTTGTACTTATCTGTGAGACCATTGATGTTTAAAGACATTATAGAAAGCACATTATTCTTGAGAGATTATTATTCCCACCGTTTATGTATAACAGCTTTTTTTGTTAAGTGGCTAGTTTCAGCTTTTGTGTTACATGCATGTACTGTTTGACAGGTTAATCTTTTATACAGTTGTTTCTTGTCATCTCCATTTGAGCCTATGTCACATCTTATGGAACTTTTTATTTTACTGAAAACCCTTAAACAGAAATACACACACACCACCAAAGCCCTCCCAAAACCTATTAACTTAATAACACACAAAAATATGTACATCTTCAAATATTGAAGTTTTACCCTCCTAATAGGAACACATGTTCCAAACTGACAGCCACACACAGATACTCGAGCTAACCTAAAAGAAAGCTTATCCATGCCAAGACACATGGCATGGTTCTATTAAGTGCTGTCTGGTTTTGTCTTATCTTTACAGCTCTCTCTGCTGGGACTTGAATGCTTTCCGAAAACATTTTCTCCAAATCATTTCTCCTTATCAGATTGTCTGCTAGAGACAGGAGAACCAGACACAAAATGGTTTACTAGAAAAAAAGCCTTATAATATTCAGTATTCTTTTTCATTTACTTGCTTTCTATTAAAACGTATTACTAGATTAAGCTAGCGGTCTTAACCCAGTCATTCCCCTATGAAAGACTGAGAAAAAGCACCCTGATTTTTCTTTTGCCATGCACTTTTAACCAGATTTTTTTATGTGGCAGTTCCTCCCTTTCTTAAAGCTGAACAAGGAGAAAGACAGGAGGATGGGGAAAGAAACAAAAAAAAAAATCAGGAGCACCCATTTACATTAGTGTCCCTATGGTGCTTAAAAATAACTGAAAAACTTTATAACATGCAAAGAAAATCATGCATGATTTAAATAGTAGTATTAAGAAAAATGTTTTACTTATGGTTATCTGTCTCCCTCCTCTTCCCTTCTCCTATATATTTTTCTGAACATTAATGACATGAAGTAGGACATATGCTTTAGAGTCCCCTACAAGTTAACAAAGTCCAAAAAAAGTCCAATATTTCCAGATTTTCTTATGTCATGTTTCACAAATATAATTATTGCTGTGAAATCCCACATTTGTCAATTTCCAAGTTACTGATTTTATTCTCAAAATGTTAATGACATGAAGTAGGGCATATGCTTTAGAGTCCCCTACAACTTTAACAAAGCACAAGAAAGTCCAGTATTTCCAGATTCTCTTGCTCATCTCCTTCTTCCAAACACTGTCTCTGCTTTATTTCCAATGTACTATTGATTCTTCTAGTCAACTCTTGTGCTTTTATTCCCTCTCTCAAGCACTATCCATTGAAACACTCAAAAAAGTTTCACTGGCAAAGTCTTTCTGTGGTCTTTATTACCAGAAGAACAAGAAGCAGAATCTCCTTCTGTTTCACACCTAAGTTTTTGATGGACAAACGTTTGTATTTCTTCCTTACCATGTACTTCTTCAAAAAATTATTTTGTTCCTCCAGGGAAAATATTCTGAAGACAGCTATGTGCAGCAGCTTGAATCTCACTCCTGCTTCTCAACCTTCCCTGAATAATGGGATAAATGTATCTCTCGTCTGCCTGGTATACAATGAGTAGTTCTCCAACAAACACACTGTTGTCTCCCACAATTAGTATTTTGTCCTTCTGCCACAGTTTTTTCAGAATCAACTCCTTCTGCTGGTAAGACTGCATCTTTACTATTAAAGGTCTAGGTTGTTTTCTCATAGCCAGGCTTGGAGCATACACACAACATGCCCTTTCAATCAACAATTCCTGTTACAGAATTCCAGTCCATTTACTTATTTGCTCTTTTATAAAATTAATATAGTCTGCTCCTTCCAGCTTCTCGGGTACTGAAGAAAATTTCAGGTTTTCTTTATATGCTCTATCAACGTATTCCATTTTTTTTTAAACATCTCTTCTTGTCCAGTCTAATATTCAGCCAGCCATTTCTTCATTTTGACCTCTGAATTTTGCACTTTTATCACCTTATCTGAATACCTGTTTAAAGCTTCTTCCATTTTCCAGCTTTTTATTGTTTGAGTTGATATATTCCATCAGAGTTTCATTTATTTTAGTCTAATCTGTGTGCAGTTGCCTTATACTTTCCTCTAGGTTACTGGAAGTCATGCCTGGAGCTTGCATTGCTTTTTGCTGAACAGCTAGGGTACTTTTCCCAGTCAGTGTTTTTTTTCGTCGCCTTTTATAGCTGATTTTCCTTCAGGGCCTCTATTTCTTTTTTCCTGGCATCCAGGCAGTGCACGTACTAGCCAGTTATTGAAATTTACCCAGAAATCTACTTCCACTGGCTTTCTCTGCTAAGTTTCTGTTTCTACACTGAGAGAGCTAGAATTAAGCTGTTAATGTGCAGCCATAATGGAAGTCGGACTTGCTAACACTTGGATGTCTAAACATTAGACTTGGATGTCTAAACATTACTGAACCTACTTTTTACTACAATGGACAGCTTCTTCTCCTTGTACAAGTTATTCTTTATTAGTTGTACTAAGCCTCTGTTCTATAATTAACTTACTGTAATCTGTACAGTACAGATGACAATTTTGTGATATACTTCCTCCTCAACAAGCCTGGGATGTGGCTGTAAAGGGTCTTCTGACCAGCTCCCCTATGTGGTAAACAGATAAATAGTGAATGTGGTGTTGACTATGGGTATTTATGCAAACCCATAATATGTGCCAATTAAAATAGTCTAAATTCTTGCAAAACAGAGTTTTTCCTTAGGATTTCTATGAAAACAGACATGGCCTAACAAAACTGCTCACCACTCAAACATCTACTTCAAATCAAGGAACAGAACTAATCCCTAAGGAATACCCAAGAAAGTACATGTACATTGACAAGACCTAAATATAAATTACCCATAAGAGAAAAAGCCCTCTATAGGAAAGGACCAGCTGCATGGAACCAACTACCTCCTGATACAAGAAACACAGAAATTCTTCAAATAGTCAAGACAAAACTTAGGCAGTGCTTACAGTATGATTCTTATGAATTTAACTGCACATGCTTTTGTGACACAGGCTAGGTCTGAACATTTAACAGCAAGATGTCACTTGTGAATCAATATTAAGTCATGAACATAATGTAACTATTTGTATAAATTCTAAACAAATACTGTATAAATACTCTTTTTCTTGTTTTTTTTTAAACAAGTTTATTAATTTTAACATAAAAAATAAATATTATGACAATCTTATGCAAGTAGTTAACATATAAACAATACATACTCTTTTTCTAAGCATTCTTTCTTGCAACTGCAGCAGACTTCTGTTTTATACCTCTGTAAAGTATTTTAACATTACTGTTGTACCCAAGTCATGGCTGAAAAGGGTCAGTAGTCCAGCCCACCCATCCAGTCACTAGATTCTAAAATAAATAAATATTATTTCAATTAACAAATGTAATGCATTAATACCTGAATATAGCTTCTGGCAGTGACAAACAGCAATCAACAGACACATTGTTTTCCCTTACATTTGCAGACAAGCTTTTAAATTGTTTTATACTTTGAGAAAGTAGCTGTAATAGCATATATTTAAATCTGAATGCTAGGTTGTAATATTTAAAAAAATGTGATTCTCACAGTAGTTATGTACGATTAAAAAATGTGATTCTCACAGTAGAGTTAAAGGACTTCATATGAGCCCTGCAAGTATGCCTGTGCATCAGACTGCAACAGGTGGAGAAAGGATGGATACTGTAACCTTTCAGAATGGACTACAACAGGAAAGTAAGAAGTGTGTTATTGCAAGTTATGACAAAACTAGACAATACTGAAACAAAGAAAAGAATGGAGACAGCACTTTTGTCATACTCCAATGTAATTTTGATATGTAGAAAATTGCTTAAACACAGCCACATTATGGACATACAATTTTAATGGACATGACAGAAGTAAAAGTAGCTGACTTAGACAAATGTGCCATAAAAAATCAAATTGAAATTTCTGAAAATAAAATCCAAGTAACTGCTGGCAGAATGAAATCTGAGATATTAACTAAGCAAAGTCACAGGGTACATATACTCTAGAGATAAGATACAAAAACAGGTGGGTACTTTTCCGTTATCGGGGCAACAGGCTCAACGTGATCATTCAGCTGTAATCCACTTCCTTAATACATCTAACCAGATTTGTGTGTAAAAATTTGTTCTTTTAATAATAAGTGCAAAACAACTAAATTATCTGTACACATATGTGGTTAACAGAGATGTCAAGGAAGTAATTACAACTGAATGATCATGCTGAGACTGTTGACCCAACAAATTACACAGATGAAAATGAAAAAAAAAAATTAGAAAACAGCTTCTACAAAAATATCTCTCCAAACATCCAGTTTGTATGATAATCAGTCACTGAACAGTTTGAACAGACAGGCCAATCCATTTCAATACCTGCTATACCCAATATCTTAGTGAGTGTAAGGAGCTAGTGGAATGCTGTTCATATATCCTGAAAATTGCTATCTACATGTTTTTCTTTTTCTGAACTACTTCGAAAAAAACAACATTTGCGATTGGGCTTAAGGTTTTAATTAAATGTTTCCTAACTTTGTCAAATAAAATATACAGGGATTTATATACAACGGTTGTTTCCGTTGTCAAGGAATTCTTTTTAAAGCAGTAGATAATGCTTTAAAAAAATGTGTACTATTGAACAGCTGTTTCCAGGATGATGACTGCATCTTTTCACCTATTGTTATGGCTCAATGACTATATGTGCACAGTATGTGTATTTGGACATTTTTATTTTGTGTGTATGGAGAAAAGGCTTCACATTATCAAGAATTTTTTTTTAACTATTCTTTTAGCGGGCAAACAATGTAAATGTGGTTCATAAGCTGTGAATACAGTGTGTACATTTGGAGCTGTCTAACCGCGTTTAAACTGTTGCACCGATAACGGAAAAGTACCAACAGATGTCCTAGTTAATGTATCATTTGCTTTAACACATTTGCATTAAATGAGAAAATATCAACTATACTCTGGAGTCCTGGCAAAGTATGAAAGTGTTAGTGGCACAGTATTTTAGAGAAAATTATTTTAACACTGACACATGAAGGTGGTGAGTAGTTTCTACAAGCCATGCAGTTATGTAAAGCTAAAAAATAAAATAAGCTACCCTGTGTACTTTATTTTCTCCCTATGGAAGCAAGCATAAATCTTCTTAGCTACCTGAGTTGGTAAGCTCCTGGAATAAAGGAACATAAATTTCAAAAAGCAGCTAAAGATAAATAAGGGAAGACCATCAGCATGATGAGGGATTTGCAGGACAGCACAGTAATGCTGGAGCCATTTCCATTGTTCAGGCAGGAGATTTTATGAAGGGAGAAGATGGCACAGTGAAAAACTGCCCTAGAGTCAAATAAGTAGTAAGAAATATACTGAGACAAATTTATTTTTGCAAATTAATTAATTAGTTTAAAATGTGTGAAAGAGGGACTAATTATGGACGCTGTTAGGTATTTTGTGAACATTGTGAAAAAAAAGACATCAAAATAAAATATAAACATAATATCAACAAAGAGCAGTCTAATTTGTTGACTTGAAAGGGCTGGTACATGTAAATGATGTACTCTCAGAACCTGAGGCTTGTAAAAAAAGTGGTAACTGATGGTGCATTTAGTCATTTCACAGTGCCTGCATTACAATGTATTTGTATTAGTCTGAATAGGAACTAGATAACTATCCAAACTGAAAAGTGAGGTGAACTAGGAGCTTATACGAAACACAGTGAAATGATATGTTTTTTCATTGTTTCTTTGAACAAAGTAAGCACTTTACACTTCACTTCACTCTTACAGAAACAAAAAATAATGAGTACAATAACAACTTTTACCTGCTTTGGGAAGACAAAGGCTGTAATGTCATATAAGTAAGACTATGGATATCTGTTACTGTCATGCTATCCAGCTTTTTTCTTATTTAATATACTATTTCAATATATTGTTTTGAAGTGGTTATACAACACAAATGGAGAGTAAGCAGAAGTACAAAGGAGGAAGGTGGATGTATTTAGGTTTTACTAAACTAAACAATGAGTACTGCAATGTAAGAACATGGAGTTACATTTTAGGAATGTGTTAGGTTAACATAATAAGGCTACTCTTCAAGACTGTTTGGAAGGATTTTGGCTGAACAACATAGCATTGTCACCTGCACTGTTTACATCGAGTATCTATGAGAGGAATATTTAAATCTGATTATGCTTTCAACAAAAAGGATATCCCTAGGAAATGGAAGAATAAGAAAGATCATCTCCAGTTTGAAGAACTAGCCTCTTTAATGAAGGAGATATCAGATACAGATGCCTTATTAGTAAAAGAGAGATTACTGATAGCGTATAAATAAATGGTTATCTTGGCAGCAAAGGGAAGAATCACAAAAATGCTTTTAAGAAATTTATTTTGGTTCCTGAGTTTCCCCTGACTTACCGCTTTACTTCCCCACATTTGCAGTTTTACTTCTCTTTGTTGATATTATGTTTATATTTTACTTTGCTGTCAGGGTTCTACAATAACAAAAGTCATTTAACGCTGTTATTATTATTATGTATTATTATTATAAACTGTGAGTTTTTGAGATGGCCATCAACATTTGCAATACTAACAGAATGGAGAAATAACAGAGTTAGTATATATTGACCCAACCATTGTAATGGATTATATAAAAGACTAGGGATGTTTGCTATATACTTTTTCACATACTGTTCAATAAAGTAGAAGTTTAAAAATAATAACTAAGAAAATATGTTTTTGAGGATAACACCGAGTTATCTTCCCAGTTATAAAATTATTTCATATTGTTTAGGGTTTCCATAAAAGAAATTTCCTCTGAGGGATGGCTTTTAGAAGTTGAAAAGAATATCACCTTAACTGTTTGGCTCTGAAAGAGGAGAATCCATCCACAGTTCTATAATACTCCTTCACCTATTAAAAGTCTTCAGGGGAAACTTCCTGTTCAGTGTCCATGAAGAGATTCCTTCAGGCAGAGAAATGGAACGTCAAGGAGATTAATTGGCATCCAACTGTGCAATCTGCCAATGTTTTGAAGTGAAACCTGCTTCACACACTTCTCTGTCAACTTCTGATAGACGTGGGATGGAAGATTTAAATGACACTAGTATAAGACAGAGACCTTCAACAGTTTCTTCTTTTTAACAGAGGCAATGACTTTCACTGGATGAGAAACTACAGTGGATATAAAAAGTGTACACACCCCTGTTAAAATGCCATGTTTTTGTGATATAAAAAAATGAGGCCACAATAAATAATTTCAAAACTTTTCCCACCTTTAATGTGACCTCTAACTTGTACAATTCAATTGAAAAACAAATCTGTTAGGAGAAAAATGTACAATAAGCTGGTTGCATAAGTGTGCACACCCTTAAACTAATACTTTGTTGAAGTACCTTTTGACTTAATTAAAGCATTCAGTCTTCTTGGGTAGGAGTCTATCAGCATGGCACATCTTAACTTAACAATATTTGCCCACTCTTCCTTGCAAAAGTGCTCCAAATCTGTCAGAATGTGAGGGCATCTCTTGTACACAGCCCTCTTCAAGTCACCCCACAGATTTTCTATTGTGTTTAGGTCTGGGCTCTGGCTGGGCCATTCCAATACTTCATCGCTGATGAAGGGTTTTTTTCCTGAAAGTTTTGTAGGATTTAAATAAATCAAGATTTTTTACTTGTTGGTGTATGTTTTTTGGATTAATAATACTTTAAACCATGTATTGTTCTTGTTCAGCACCTGGGGTTCATTAGGCTTCCTTATCCTGTCAGTGTAGCATGCAAACTGTCACATTCTGGATGGCAGGGATTTCTATATACATTAACTTGCTGTTGTTAAGAGGCAAAGGCTGCAGTCAAACTTTTTTTTGCTAACCAGGGAAAATGCTTGAATGTAAACATTAATGGTGCAAGCCCTGTAAACACACAAAGAAGCATTTACAGTGCCTAGCACACTTACAGCTTTAAACAGAGGCTGGAACTCTGAGTGTTAGGCATAATGTCATGTTCTATAGTGTTTTGGTACACAAAACCTAGTCTGGCTCTGTACTTCATTACTGTAATGCAGCTTGTTAAAGCAGAAGTGATAAGACTCCAAGGTAAATTCTGCTCAAGAGATTCACTTGCCTTTCTTTTGTTAAAAGTCTGCTCTGCAGATGAAGTAACATAGATGAGTCCTTTTGATCAGCACCTAAAATAATATTGTTAGTAAACATATAATGGCTACTTGAGGTACTTTGAGCCATCATTCTCTTTCAGGGTATCATCTATTAATAATTTAGGTACATGGACATACTGGAGGGTCTCTGCTGATTATCTGGGAACCCCTGGAATGACCCTCCATTCTCTTCCAATTTGAAAATGTCAGTGGTCATTTCTTCAGTTAATGTTGTGTACTCCTGGGAGTTTTGCATGGCCATATTTTACTATATTGGTTGGCTGTTCATCAATTCCTCTCTGGAATGGTGGGGAAGATGAGGAGCTGCTGGACATCTCACTGCAGTCCTGGGTTTTGAATATGCATGTCGTGAATGTCAGGTTCTCTGCATAATATGAGGTGGTTAGACATACCCTAAAGGGTAATTAGGTCAATTATACAGAGCTCAAAGTGGGCTCTGTATCTTTGACTTGGGTGGTGAGGGTTTACCAAATTTTTAAAAATATATGCAGGCATGTTTTTATATTGGATTAACATGCTTTAGATGGCCCTATGGAAACACTGCACATATTTGTGAAGAACTCATTATATCAGGATACCAATGAGCAGTAAACTGTTGCAACAGTAATGAAAAAGTACAGATATTCTGCCATCAAACTGTCTTTTCTGACCAGATATGTCCAAATTATCAGGTACTGCACTCCATATTGGGTGGGATCAATACCCCTCCTAGCAACTGGGACATCCAGAAGTATATCAGGTTCTATCTGTGCTTTCTCTGATCCTTTGAGTAAAAGTACTTGACAGATGGCATGTGTACATCCATAGTCAAAAAGATAATAAAGGTAAGTCACTGTAGGACTGGAATAGCATTAGTATTTGAAAGCAGCCCAAGACCAGGGTGTTAGCCATCACTGAGGATGATCCAAAATTCAAAGAAAGGCAGGATCAGTGTTCATTAAAACCATTTAACCCACAATGCTAGCTCAAATGGCTTTAACATCAGCTTCATTAGGTAACCAAAAATGTTTGAAAGCCCAGTGAATTCTTAGCCTATGATAGGAGAGACTATGTTTCATATGTCTTGAAGGAAATGGCAGATAATGGCAGGTCATAGCCCCCCCCCTCTATAAACTATGCTGCACATGTAAATTTTCACAGGGTAAAAGTAATACATCTAAATGACAATTAATATGAAGAAGGAAGGGAGGGATGCTACAGCAAAGACTGGCTGCTCAAAAATGTCCTGTAATGTTATCCTCTTTTCCCTTTGTTATTTGTGTTATAATTAGAACCACTGGCAAAGAAAATAAGGGACTCAGAAATTCAAGGATATAACTGGTATGGTAAACAGAAAAAGTTGGCTTTATCTGCAGATGATATTATTTTGTAGCTGATAAAACCAGAAAAGGACATCACAGTCTTGTGGAACATTTTGAGGCAGTTCCAAGTTATTCTGGGATATAAAATTAATGAAGATAAAATAAAGGTTACAGCTGTGAAATATGTACTCACTCATGAATTTGTTCAGCAACACCCATATTTAATGGGACATGATAAAATTAAGTACTTAGAGAAGTAAGGCTTAAAAATGAATCTTTTACGGCAGTCATGGATATGTGGGAACAGACTAAACAAAAGATAATACAAAAACTGAGAAACTGGAAGCTCTTGCCTATGGCTATGAATAGCAAGATTCAATCAGTAAAAATGTTTTAGTTCCTTTAGTTTTGTACACAGGTCAGGCATATTTTTATCAACTGGAGGTGAAGCTGTAGATAGTAATAAAGAGTTGAAAGATTTTATTTGGGAAAGTAGGAGGGCAAAGGTTAAACAAGATACATTGATTCTTCTAACAGAAAAGGGTGGTTTAGAATTACCCAATTTGAAGGGATATTTCAGAGCTAGAAATTTAAGGCTCTTATACATAACACAAGCAGAAGGTAAACGAAGAAGAAGAATTTAAAGTGGAAAGGGATGATGATGAGTAGGGGGTGGGAATTCAAGAAATATGGACAGAGTGGGATTTTGAACACAGATCCTTAAGGAGAATAGCAACAGTCATACGGAATATTAAATTCATAAAGGAGCAGAAAGTATACTAAGAAGTAAGCTGACAAGGGAATGCAGAAAGGCGACTCTGCCAATAGGGATGAGTGTAATTAGAGAATAGGCAAGAATGGGGAGGAATTTACTGGAGGAAGCTAGCAAAGGAATCAAGGTACTGGGGAAAAAGTAATTATAGTGGTACAGGTAATTGAATGGGAAGAGGCTAAGAAGACAAATGGATTGCAGGCTAGAGACTGCTTTCCGTATCATGGATAGATATCAGAGTATAGGCAAACAAAAAGAGATAGGGGAACTCTAACTGAAAGACATGCTCTGGTTGAGTTTTAGTTGAATCTAGGACAAAAAAGGGAGAATTACTAGGGCATAAAAATATTACATGATGACTTTAGGAATCAATCAGAGGAAGTCAGAAAAGATTGAGAAGAGAGATTAGATAAGCAAGTCACAAAGATACAATGGGAGGACATATGCATGGCTCCCAAATATGCAACAGAATCTTAAGATTGAAGATTTAGGATTTTTACCTGGAATTGTTTGCATAGGTACTTTTATACTTTAAGCAGACTCCAAAGAAATTTTCCTCAGGTAGCTGGCAAATGTTGGTGGTGCACTGGGGAAGAAAAAGGTACCTGGGAGCATATGTTCTTGGAGTGTAATGAGTTGACAGACTTTAAAAATTCCCTACAAAGTACTTTGTCAGGAATACTGGGAGATCAAATGAGCCTAACTAAGGAAATTGTTTTGTGCTGGGATACAGTATCTGAATAGCTTAGACACCGTAAGGCCTTGTTACTTTTAATTATGGTGGCTGCCACAAAAGTGATTACTAGAAAATGGAAATCAAAGTCTAAACCAACCAGACTTGAAGTAGTTCATATTACAAAACAGATAAAAGAACAGATGATGATATCTTTAGAAATGGGTAGGAGTAAATTACATAGAAAAAATGGAGATTGTGGGAACAATACATGCAGAAAAATGTTTTGGAGGTGGAATGAGGTTTAAAAGAAGGCACTGACTGAACAGTTTATATAATGCTGGTTTGATTATATCTTATAGAACAATATATGTGTTGTATAATGTTTGTAAATGTGAATTTGCTAATAGGGTAGTACGTATATAGCCCAGCAAGCCCCATGCCTGGTGCCCTGCAGAGTTCTACAGCAGCAGAGAGACAAAAGAGAGACGGAGTGATTAAGTATCATTTTTCTGCATTTTCTTGCTGCCTTTAGCTAATTCCACCTAAAACGCCGATTTTCTAGAGTTTCTGTGATTTAAAAAGCTTATTTCAGCTACATATTGTACTTATTTTACTGCCTGTACTTTAACAAAATCGTTTTTGTGTTTAAATTACCTGTTTAACTGTTTTAGGCTACACACTCAAGTGTGATGGCCATTTCTGTGCATTTAAAATGTTTTTTGATTGTATCTGCTTTATTTTCTGAAAAAAAAACAAACAAAAAATATACTTGTTTTCACGCCTTTCTAAGCTAGTATAATCCAGTTTTCAGGTTAGTGCTGAATTCAGGGCTGTGTTACAAGTTTCTGTGTTTGCTCATACCTTACCTGGATAGAAGGAAGTTTCTCTGTTCACTGTGAAAGAGGGAGCTTTGAGCAGCCTATCTGTCCCTGGAGGACTGGTTTCAGCCTAGAAATTAGTAGTTTACTGGCCATTTTGGGCTAATTTCTATCTCTTTCATTTCCCTGCTATAAAACCTGCATTTGCAAGGTTTTTGTGCTAGTATACAGCTCAGCAAGCTCCTGCCTGGTGCCCTGCAGAGTCCTACAGCAGCAGAGAGACAAAAGAGAGACTTTGGAGTGATTAAGTATCATTTTTCTGCATTTTCTTGCTGCTTTTAGCTAATTCCACTTAAAACGCCGATTTTATAGAGTTTCTGTGATTTAAAAAGCTCGTTTCAGCTACATATTGTACTTATTTTACTGCTTGTACTTTAACAAAGTCGTTTTTGTGTTTAAATTACCTGTTTAACTGTTGTAGGCTACACACTCAAGTGTGATAGCCATTTCTGTGCATTTAAAGTGTTTTTTTGATTGTATCTGCTTTATTTTCTGAAAAAAACAAACAAAAAATATACTTGTTTTCACGCCTTTCTAAGCTAGTATAATCCAGTTTTCAGGTTAGTGCTGAATTCAGGGCTGTGTTACAAGTTTCTGTGTTTGCCCATACCTTACTTGGATAGAAGGAAGTTTCTCTGTTCACTGAGAGAGAGGGAGCTTTGAGCAGCCTATCTGTCCCTGGAGGAGTGGTTTCAGCCCAGAAACTAGTAGTTTATTGGCCATTTTGGGCTAATTTCTATCTCTTTCATTTCCCTGCTATAAAACCCGCATTTGCACGGTTTTGCACCCCGGGTAGCTAGGGTATAAGTATTCCCGACTCCACAAAGTCTACTCTTCAATTTTTCCCTTGGAGCTAGACAAACTTTCAACTTAAGCACTCAAACCATTCACTTGTCACAGGCACTTGCTCAAAACTCATAGCAAGCACTAATAAACCTTAGCACTAGACCCCCTATACTGTAGAGAAGGACAAGGCTCTCTATTCGACCTTACCAGTCAATCAGTAAAACAGTTCACTGTACCTATCCAGGCATATCCAAAGGGCAGTTTCAGGTGTTCTCTCCGTTCCAACTGGTGAATCTGGGCGTTTTGAGGCAATGTTACAATTGCCTCATGTACACAGACAACCCTCTCCTCCTTCCACCAAACACTAATACATGTGAGAGACGCAATTATAAAGCTAAACTGGAGGCTAAGCTTTCTCAACCCAAGACTGGACCAGGCAGTCAAGAGGAGAAGGGAATTACTTGAATCACACCACCAGTCTCACAAAGACCTATGAAACCAGCACCGGCAAAAAACACACATAAATACACAAAAACATACTCAGAGGCTCTAAATAAAAATCTGCAGATGCAAGAGAGACCTCCAAAGCAGACACCCAAGCAACCTCCACCCCCCCCCAGCACAAACCATGAAACACATACTTCACAAAACCAGTGTGCCACACAATCACAGCCCTTAAGGCAAAATAACATACCCAACACATTAGTAATAGGTGACACTATAGTCAGGCACACTGACATCCTACTCACTAGGCTGAACAAGGAGAAGGTTACTGTTAGCTGCCTGTCGGGTGCCAGGATCCGACACATAACACAAGCACTTAGGTCACTCCAGAACAAGTACAAATATGACTCTGTCATTGTCCATGTTGGTGTGAATGACCTGAGCCGTACCTCCCTGGACTACACGAAAAGAGACATGGAGGAGCTCTCTGATCACGTAGCCCAGGTCAGTATGACCCTGACCCTGAGTAGCATCCTGCCCTCACCAAGAATTATACCACAGTATAGAGAAAAAAATATCAATTTCAACAACTGGCTAAGCTTCTGGTGTCATTCAAAGGGAATCCAGTGTCTGTCAGCCTGGGATGACATGCTCGACAAGCCACGCTGCTTTGCTAGAGATGGCTTGCACCTGTCACCCTTCGGCTTTCGATTACTGGCCAAGGCTCTTACCACCCCCATAGTGCCTTTTTTAGGCAAGGCTCTAAAGACAAACCCACCGCCGTAAATGGCACAAGTAACAAAAAACTGACGGTAATGCTACTCAATGCCAAAAGTCTAAACCTCAAAATGCACGCACTCAAGGCACTCCTCAGTATGGAGAAAATCGATATATGTGCAGTAAAAGAAACCTGGTTTAAGGCTCCAGAGAGCACTACCAGGCTACAAGTCATACCATACATTTCGGCCACAAAACCCAGACCGAAATACAAAAGGCGGGGGAGTATCCATATTCATCAAGAATACCCACACCTCCAGGTTAGTGGCACAGCACGATGCTTCAGAGATCATCCACGTGCAACTAACAATGGGCAAAACTGCTATTCAAATTAGAGCTTGCTACAGATCACCCACCATGTCCCAGGATCCCCACTCCGCATTCCTGGAAACACTGGGAAACATAAAGGTCCTAACAAACACCCTGATATTGGGTGATTTCAATTACCCAAACATTAACTGGGAGAACTACTCAAGTACAAACTCCCTTGCCCAACATTTCCTAGAATTTATAAACTCAAATGCCCTGGATCAACTGGTCAACACCCCCACCAGAGGTGACAACATATTGGACCTGGTCATCACCAACATGGGCGACCGGTGTTCCACACCGGAGGTCAACCCCTCGCTGGTTATTTCTGACCATAAACTAATCACTCTGGATATCCACATTCCGCCACCACCCCCGGTCAAAGAAACCACCATGAAAAACTTTTCAAAAGCAAACTTCACGTTACTTAAGACCGAGGTTGGAAGTTTCAAAGCCCCCATGCTAAAGGATAACACTGTCTATGCTGAAAAATCCTTTACTAATGCACTCTACGGGCACCTACAAGAATCCATGGATCGTGCTATCCCAAACAAAACCAAAACTCACTAGCCATAAACAAGCTATACAATAGAAGGAGGAAATTAGTACAGAAAAGAGTAAAATCCCAAGAAGGGAAGACATCCCTGATCAGTATCAGCAAGAAACTACGTTCCCTCATAAAATTATCCAAGACTAGCTTTGAAAGAAAAATTGCCATAGACTCCAAAGATAACCACAAGGCATTCTTTAGCTATGTCAAGAATCTAAGTGGCAATTCTCAGATCTGCTCGGAGTTAGTGCAGAATGGCACAAAATACATTGAATCGACCGATATAGCCAACATCCTGGAAGACAGGCTCAGTGCAAACTTCACCCCCCTCTCAGACCCAAAAGGGCCCATAACTATACCAGAAGAATGTAGTGCCCCTGAAATCACAGACACTCAGGTTAAAACAGCCCTCTCCAAAGCCAAAAACACAGCATCAATGGGACCGGACAGTGTCCCAGGCTGCATCCTACACAAGCTCAAAGATAAACCAACCCCTCACCTAAACACACTGTTTAAACTCAGCCTCTCCACAGGCTATGTGCCCACAGAGTGGCGCACAGCAACAGTTATTCCACTCCACAAAGGTGGAGCCACACTGGACCCCGGGAACTATCGCCCTATAAGCCTGACTAGCTTGGTCTGCAAAGCTATGGAGTGCATCATCATGGATCTCATTAACAGAGACACTGGAAACCTCCAAACACTGGACCCTACCCAGTTCGGCTTTAAGGGCAGCTCATGCCTCCTAAATCTTGTGGATTTCTTTTTGACAGTTACCAAGGCTATAGACGAGGGAAAGATGGTCCGCACAGTCTACCTAGACCTTGCAAAGGCCTTCAACACCATTCCCCACTCAGATATTCTAGAAAAACTCACCAGCCTGAACATAAACCCCTACGTCATGACATGGGTTGCCAACTGGCTCACGGACAGAACCTACATGGTAAGAGTTGCGAGAGCTAGGTCTGACTCTAAACCTGTTACAAGTGGTGTTCCCCAGGGCTCAGCCCTAGGACCCCTCCTGTTCGGCAAATACTTCTCAGAGGTACAGGCAAGCACAGGAGAACTATGGCTGACCAAGTTCACAGATGACTGCAAACTAGGGGCTATAACGGACTCTCCGGTTGACACAGACATCCTCCAAAAGGGTCTCACTGAGACAGATGCATGGTGTCAAAACCATGGCTTCAAGCTAAATGCCAAAAAGTGCATAGTCATCCCCTTTGGAAAAAACTAAGTACCCACAAACTACCAAATAGGTGGTAGCCCCCTAAATACAGAAGATGTAATAAGGGATCTGGGGAGCCAAGTAGATAGTAACCTCTCCTTTGATAATCACATTACCAAAGTGGTTAGAAAATCCTTCTACATGGCCCACCTAATCATAAAAGGGTTTGTATCCAGATAGAAAAAGGTCATTGGGCCCCTCTATGCATCACTCATCAGACCCATCAGAGAGTACAATGCCCCATTTGGGATGCACATTACAAGACACCTGCAAAAACTGGAAAGACCACAGAAGTACCTCACCAAGAGGATCACTGGCCTCAAGCAGATGCCCTATGCAGCTTGACTGAAGAAACTCCAGCTGTACTCGGTTGCATACTGCCTGCTCAGAGGTGATCTCTGCCTGACATACAAGGCCATGTTCAACCCAGAATTGATGGACATGCTCCACCTAAAGAAAACCATATCCCCTTGAACCACACACTCCAGGGATCTAAACCTCACCACAGCAATAAATAGGACGTGCTGGAGGGACAGATTCCTGTCCCAGAGACTTCCCATGCTCTGGAACAAGATTCCAATTTACATTAGGCAGAGCTCCTCACTAATCCTCTTCAAGCGAAACCTTGACGAGTGGATGGGAAACAGAAAGTTTACCCCAGGGATCACTTCAATGGCTCTGCTGGACAGAGGCACAGGGAACTAATCTAGCCTAGTACCTACCTATAAACCTATATTAAATGTAAGTTTGCCTATGTCGCAAGTGATAACTTGATAAAGTTGTTTTAAAAAAAATTCAGATCTACTTTTCGCTGTGGAAGAAAAGTGCTTTGAACTGAGGTGTCCAGCAGACAATCCAAGAAAACAATACTGTGAGGAATTAGAAAAGATGTCTGAATGCTGTCTTGAAATTTCAGGCTGTGTAGGAGCTCTTTTACCCAAGTGGGGAATTCCTAACAATTTGAAAAAGACTCTGCAAAGATAAGCAGATGTCTAAATAAGAAAAAAAAATGTGAATACATTTGCAGTCAGCAGTAGGCTATAACAGGAGTTAGATACCTTGTGAACACTCCTGGAGCAGTAGATAGCCCAAAAGGTATGGCAGGGAATTGATATGATCCAGACAAAGAAATTTTACCACAGTTCCTCTAACAATATAAATACTACTTTAGAAATAAATAATACCTTGTAGAAGGAAAGCTGAAAAATCGGAGAGATTCCTTGAATCAGCTTCCCTTTCTCATCCACTTTTTAATTATCTCTGTAGCAGAAGGTCCAAAAACAGTTCTCTACCCAAAAGAAATTCAAAACTTCAAATTTCATTTTTGGCATCTTCTGTGAGGTTTTAAGAATGCAGCTAAGCAAATCTCATAACATTTCTAGCAGCAGCAGCCCTGAAAGTGGCATCAGCAGTCATATGCACATTTCAAACAATAGGTAGTCAGCTGTGAAACAAAAGTAAAGAATAGTTGTGTAAAATCTTACCATAACTATAGATGTCCCTCTCTTGCATGTTGCAGTATTCTAGGTGTGAGATTTAATGCCCTCAGGCGACTCGTACACTGGCTTCTACACAAAAGCTTCAACTTGGCTGTTGCAGTGTGCGTGGGATGTCACACATACGGCCATAAACCAGGGGCCTTAAATGTGACGTCTGCACGCACAATCCTTAGAACTTGAAGGCCAGCAGGCAGAGAAGAAGGCCCAGCAAGAGGAATGCCAGTTGTTTCCAGGTGTGTGACTTGGAGACCTACTGTAATATAGATAGCACACGTAAGGAATAGGGCCTGGGGGGATTGTTGGGCACAAAGGAATACTGCAACATGGAAGAGACGGACATCTATGGTTATGGTAAGATTTTACACAACTATTCTTTGTCCTTCTATTCCTATGTTGCAGTATTCTAGGTGTGGGAGTGTACCACAGCTTATGCGGATTAGAGGGTGGTGGTAGATGAAGAGGGTTCCAGAAGACCCTGCAGGATTGCCCTGGCGAATTCTGTCCTAGCTCTGGAAACTTGGTCCAGTTTGTAATGCTTGGTGAAAGTGTGGATAGTGGCCCAAGTGGCTGCTTCCAAAATGGATGCTGTGTCTAAGCTCTTCATGAAGGCCCTTGAGGTGGCCACAGCTCTAATGGAATGGGTCTTGATTCCCCCTGGGGGTTCCTTTCTATGGTGGGAATAGCAGAAGCAAATAGCTTTCCTGATCCAGCATGCAATGGTTTGGTTGGAGACTGCCTTGCCCAGGGCTCTGGGGTGGAAGGAGACAAAGAGCTGGTTAGTCTTCCTGATGGTCTTGGTCTTGTCCAGGTAAAACCTAAGTTGTCTGTGCACATCCAGGGACTGCAGTATCCTCTCCCTTTTGTTTGAGGGTGAGGGGAAGAAAGTGGGTAGATGAATGGATTGATTAAGAGAAAGGTCATTAACCACCTTAGGCATAAAGGAGGGGTTGGTTTGTAGGGACACACTGTCTTTATGGAAGACAGTGTAGGGGGACAGGCCATTAAGGCCTGCACTTCTGACACTCTTCTGGCTGATGTGATGGTCAGCAGCAGGACCGTCTTCCATGTGCATATCTGTAAGGACGAAGGACCAGCCGGTTCAAAGGGGTGCTGGGTTAATGTCTCTATGATGCAGTTACGGTCCCAAGGTGGGGGGATAGGTTTCCTAGGTGGTCTGATGTGCAAGACCCCATTAAGGAAGAGCTTTACGTCGAGCCTGGGAAGCAAGGGGGATTCCAGGGGCAGGCAGGCTGTTATGGCAGAGAGGTGTACTTTTACAAAAGAATATGAAAGCCCACTCTTTATCAATTGACACAGGTAGTTTAGAACCAGGGGAGCTGGGGTCTCTTCCCTTGTTCAGACACCATTTTGCAAATCTTTCCCACTTAGCCAGGTAATATTTTCTGGTGGTAGGTTTCCTTGCCTCCCTTAGGACTGAAAGCACGTCTTCTGAGTAGTGGTGTCTGAAAGGGATCAAAAGTTTATCACCCACAGAGTCAGAGAAAACGTGTGTAAGTGTGGGTGTAGGAGAGTTCCTTTGTCTGGTGTCAGTAGGTCTACCTTGTAGGGTAACTTGAAGTGATTGCCCTTGGCTAGTTTGTGAAGTAGGGGGAACCAGTGCTGCCTTGGCCAGTAGGGAGTCACTAACAAGATTTTTGGTTTGTCCCTCTGAATTTTCAGGAGGACTTTCTGAATCAGTGGGAATTTGGGGGGAAAGCATAAAGGCATTTCCCCTCCCAAGGGAAGCTGTAAGCATCCACTCTCCATGCTAGGAGGAAAGTGGGTTTTTGAGCAGAAGTTCTGTTCTGCAGTTGCCTGTTCTGCGGGGAGGCAAACAGGTCTATTTATGGAGCACCCCACCAGTGGACTATGTCTAAGCAGACCTCCCTGCCCAGCATCCATTTGTGCTGAGGCGAGGAGGTCCTGCTCACGAGATCTGCTTGGTGGTTGTTCTGTGAGGGGATGTAGGCCACTTGCAGGACTAAGTTGAGACAAGAGGCTAAGTCCCATATCAGCAGGGATAATCTGCAGGGCTGACAGGCCTTTGTTCCTCCCTGCTTGTTGAGGTACCACATAACCGTGGTGTTGTTGGTGACAATCTGGAGCACTCCTGGAACCAGAAGGGGGTGAAGGTCTTTAGAGCTAAGAAGACTGCTGTCATGTCCCTGATATTGATGTGTTTGGCCTGAAGAGAGGGATGCCACTTTTCCTGAATCCTGTAAGAGGCCAGAGCTGCTCCCCAACCTGACTCTGAGGCATATGTATGCATTACTTGGGTTGAGGTGGGTGGTTGTAGTGGGAGTCCTGGGTTCAGTTGCACTTGCTGAATCCACCAACTGATTTTTCTTTTCAGACTGGGAGGGAGGGTGATGCCCTGCTCTAGGGGTTGAAGGTGTTAGGACCAAGTGTTCTTCCAGAACCACTGTAACTTGTGCATGTGCATGCTTGCCAGTGGTAGCATGGGGATGGTCACTGCCATTAAACCCAGGAGATGTAGAAATTGCCTTGCTGTCATCTTTTGGGACAGTAGATCTTCCTGGAAGTGGGAAGTCAAAGAAAGAACCTTGTCCTGTGGTAGAAAGGCCTTCATTGTGTCTGTTCTGATTCTGCAGCCTAGGAAAATTTTGTCCTGGCTTGCGATCAGAGAGGATTTGGGGAGATTGATGATGAATCCTAGGTTCTGCAGAAGGGACAAGGTGAAATGTAGATGCTTCAATAGAGCATCCCTGGATTCTGCCAGTATCAGGATGTCATCCAAATAAGGGTAAATCTGTATACCCGGAGTTCTGCAGAAAGCAATGGCTGGAGCCAGGCACTTTGTAAAGTCTCGGGGGGGGGGTGGATAAACCAAAGGGCAAGGCAGTAAATTGGAAATGAGAGACAGGTCCAGAGAAACCAGGAATTGTCTGTGGGAATTCCTGATGGGTATGTGCAGGTAGGCCTCCTTTAGGTCCAGGGTGGCCATGAGGGCCTTGGCTGGAATGAGGGACAGCAGAGTGAGAAGAGAGAGCATTTTGAAAGATGGTACCTGAAGATGGAGGTTTAGGAAGGACAGGTCTAAGATGGGTCTCCAGGGGTCGTCTTTTTTGGGGACCAGGAAGAGGCAGGAGTAAAACCCCTTCCCTTCCTGCCCTGGAGGGACAGGTTCTATGGTGCCTAGTTTTAAAAGGTCTGCCAGAACTTGTGGCACGAGATGGGCCTGGTTTTTAGGGATGAGAGGAATGCCTCTTCTGGGTGGCTTCTCTTTCCAGGATAGGAAGTACCCTTTTTGAATAATGTTTAAGACCCATTAGTCTGAAGTGATGGACTGCCAAAGGGGAAGACAGTGGGAAAGGCGGGCTGAGAGGGGAAGGTGAGCAAAGCAGTCACGTATTACTGGGACCTCCTCTGTCTTGAAAGGGGAGTCTGGGTTGATGAGGTGGAGCAAAGGATATGGAGTTGGTAGGTCTTTTTGCCCCTCTAATGGACCTGGAAGAGGAGGAGAAGGGCTGAGGAGTATGTCTCACAAAGGTGGCCTTAGCAGGGTAGTTTCTATAATACTTGGGGATGGGTGACACCAGCAGGTGCTTGATGACCTGGAGTTCTTTGCTTTTTTCTTGTAGATTTTTAAAAAGGTCAGCAGATTGTTTGCCAAAAAGCCCACTGTGGTCCAGAGGGGTGTCCAAGATCTTAGACTTAAAATCCTCTGGGTGGTTCTGGAGTCTTAGCCATGAGAACCTCCTGAGGGCTGAAGCAGATGCTGCAGACTTGGTGGATGCTTCTGCAGCATCGTAGCTGTATCTGATGGAATGCCTGGCAACCTGTTGTGCCAAGGAAAGTTTGGCTGAGATGTCTGTCTTGATGGGGCTGTCAGGCAAGGATGCAAGCATGGAGGAGGCTTGAGAGACCAAGTCTAATGCATACTTTGTCATGTGGGTCTGATAATTTATGGCTCTGAAAGCCAAAGTTGAAGAAGTGTATACCTTCTTCCCCATCCTATCCATGTACTTGCTGTCTTTGTCAATAGGCAGTATGGAGGCAGAAGGCAGCAATCTAGACTGCTTATCTGCAGTGGTGGCAATAACAGCTGGGTCCATCAAGGGTGGTTTGACCAGGAATTTTTGGTCCTCTGCTACTTTGTAGAAGCAGTCAGGATGTTTAGGGGCTGGAGGCTGGGAGTCAGGGGCTTTGAAAGCAGCGTTGAATGCATCCAAGTAAGCAGGCAGAACAGGAGGAACTGCTGAAGGGGAGGGGGATTCCACTTGCAGCAGCTCAAAGTACCTTTTTTGGGTGTCTGTCATTTGGGAAGTATCTCATTTAAAGTAATCCTTCATCTTGGTGATGGTCTCACCAAAAGTAATGTCCTCAGGGGGTGAATCCCCTTCCACATATTCTGAGGATGAGAATGAAGAATCATGTTCTTCTCTGACTTGAGGGGTCGTGGTTGAGAGGAAAGAAGCAGAGGCAGGTCTAGGGCTCAGAAGAGGCAGGGTGGAGGTGGCTGAGGCTGAAGGCCTGAGGGCCATAAAGACCTGCATGAGAGAAGAGGTGAAGGCCTGCCAATTGGGTGTAACTTCTGAAGAGGTGGAGGTATGTTTAGTTTTTGTGATTTTTTTGGCCAGGGAGGAAGTAGAGAGAGGTCTGGCATCAGGTTTGGGCAGTAACACATCCGAAGTCTGTATCCCTGCCAGAGGTACCACCGAAACTGGTTCCCCCTCGACACTGACAGTTGTCGATGTCTGGATAAGCTCCGTGGACATGCCAATCGTCGGCTGCAAAATGGCTTCCACGAGGGACGTCGCTGCAGTCAACATATCCTCCAAGCGTGCTTCAACCCCTAGAATGGCAGTTGGTGGTGCGTCGCGAAGCGGCAAGCGAAGAAGGCCTAGGAACCTTGGCCTTCTTGCTCACGGGTTCAGGTGCAGCCTCTGATGTAGGATCCATCCTAAGGGCTAACCGCTTAAGGTGCTGGTTCTCCAGGTAGAGGTTTAATGCAGCTAGATGGCTGTGCAAGGTCTTGGGCACAAACGATTGACAAATAGCGCAGGAAGAGTGATCGTGTTCCTGGCCTAGACAAAAAACACACCTGTCATGGGTGTCTTTATGGGGTATCTGGCATCCGCATTGGCAATTTCCCTTTCTCCCTGACATCAGCTAAAGGCTACAACAACCAAGTGTTAGCAAGAACAATCGTCAAAAATAAAGAAAATTAGAAAGCCAATGGGTTACTTCTGTGGAGAACCGATTGTACGATGTGAATGTCGTCTGCGTCTGAAATATTCTGAGGATTGTGTGTGCAGACATCCCATTTAAGGCCCCTGGTTTATGGCCCTACTTGTGACGTCCCAAGCACACTGCAACAGTCAAGTTGAAGCTTTTGTATAGGAGTCGATGTACGAGTCGCCTGAGGGCATGAAATCCCACACCTAGAATACTGCAACATAGGAATAGAAGGACATCTTAAGTTACACAAAGCAGATGTTTCCTCACAAGAGGCAACAGATGATGAAATGTTCCTCATATTCTCACAAGTGGTAAGCATAAATTTCAACACATGAGTTTGACTGTTGAGAATTTTAAAAACAAGTACTGCAAAAGAATGCATTTTTCCCAAATTTATCAAAAGCCATCCCATCCTTGTCAGGAGAGGGATTACTATTAACCAAATATTTCACAGCAGCTGGGTTTACTAAAGCAATATCTGCTGGGTTAGATCTGGGAAGATTGTATAAAAACTTAAAAGACTGAGGAACTTATTATATATTCCATTTTTTTTTTTTTTTTAAGACTGTCAGGGAAATTGCAGGCTATAACAAAAACTCTCCAAAGCAAACAGAACTGGAGGAACATAAGTATATTATGGAAATTCCAGTTGTAGCAAATCATACATTCTGTAGGATGGAGACAAATGACTGTTTTCTCAATTAAACAACTAATTAATTCTGGAAATAGTCTCTGAGAAATAGAATCCCTCAAAGGGACTGGCTGAAGACAGTTCTCTTCAAAATTTGAGTCAAAAGTCTGTGGAAACAATTTTGATGTTCAATCTCAAATCTTTTCAGAAAATGAGGAACCCATTTTTTTTTACCAGAAACAGACAAAGGAAAGGTTAATAGGCTGCACTAAACACCAAGCTAAGCCCAATAAATTAATCCTGTCCAGTGCCAATGAGACAGGAGAAGACACATTTAACTACTGTGAAGGGTTTTTTCTGTGTTTCTTCCAGTCTTTGGGAATCAAAGCGAGTAGCACAAAGTCACAGATGGAGCCCTCTCAACTGCCAACATTCATTGGATGGAACCCACTAAATTGCTTATATTCATCATTTTTACTTATTTTTCTTTCCACACCACTGGTGTCTTATAATGCTTTTATTGTATCCTACATATTCCACTATCAAACTGTATGTATATATGCTTTTTTTAATTACATTTGCACTAGTATTTTATTCAATGTTCTTTAACTCTCTGGAGCTTTTCTCACTGGGACTCTGCTGAAAGTGTGTATTTATGACTCAGTTGGACTATACCAGTAAACAAATATTAATCAATAATAAATCAGGTGGATGCTGGACACAGTATTCTTCAGGGTACATCTTACCTCAGACAGAATCTGATCTTTACAACATGAGATGATTCAGATAACTCAGTTTCACTCAGTCCCACCTCGTAAGTATTTTGAGACTCGTAGTAACAACTATTTACATTTTTCCAAATGTAACATTTCACGGGAGAGTTCCTTTACAGACCTGAAAATTTCAGTGATATCAAATGACAGACTCAGTGATGGCACATATAAAGGTATCCAAGACTCACAAGTTTTATTTGAAATGAAGGAGACATACAACAAAGCTTACTTTGGGCAATGCACTCTCAGACTCAATCCTTACAGTGACTGTGTCTATGAATGTTTCGGGAGCTCACTATCAAGGGTAGATAGCCAAAACAAAAGAGAATGGCTACAGACAGAGGTCAGCCTGCCCATCACCATATTAGAGATGAAAGCATTTATTTTACCATTATAGGTCTTTCATGGCTTCCTGCCTCAAGTATTATTGTCATCCACCCCAACAATATGATAATGTTTTAGGACAAAAACAAGCAGGGAGGAACTTGCTCCTACCTCTGGTGTCAACAAGAGATGAGGGTAAGGGAATGGGCTATGTTCACAAACTGCTTTCTGATGGCCAAGTACATTCCTGGAGAATCCAGTTCCCTTGTAGACAAGCACAGCCACTGTTTATTGATGCCACATGAATAGTTTCTCAGGCAGTCAGTGGTATGGAAGGTTTATCTTCGTTGGGGAAACCTTGATATGACTGATTTGCATCCCTCACCAATACAAATTTAGCAATTTTCTCTTCCACTATACTTCTGGGGTAATGTCACAGAGATGATCTCATCCACAAATGTTCCCAGGACTCCTTTACACTCTTTTCCTCATCTCCCCTTATTCAGGAAGTCAGGATAAGCAAATCCATGGTCATTTTTAGACTACTATACTGACCTCAACAAGATGTGATCCCTCTCCTATGTCTTCATTTCCTGTGGAAGGCTCTATGCTGAAGGTCCTTCTGATTCCTCTTATCCTACATGTCCAAAAGATTATACCCAGACCTTCACTCCCATTGTTTAAATGCATGTAGATCCATCAATGATTAATTACCCTTCTTACCATGGCAGGGTAGTCAAAATCTGCACTTCTACCCAAAGGCCAAATACAAGAAAAATATACACGATTAAGTTAACATGTTAGTCTATATGGACTCCTATTATCCTCTCACTACTCCAGTGCACTTAAGTATACACTACTTTTCAAATATCTTTGGTACTGCTCCTCTATTAAGATGCACCTAACAAAAAATTCATACTTTCATCAAGACTCTAGCTCACTGTCATTGACTTCCTTCAAGGTTTGTAAGGCTTTCCTCTGTGGTACTTTTTTATCTGACCTCCAGTAAAGGACCCTGATCCTCTTTGGAAAATATACTTTGTTTTACAGAAGCGGAACCCTCTTCTGTTCGAATCCGTTGCTTTGGCAGACTTAAATTTTTTTTTGGGGAAACTCTTTCATGTGGCCATTAATTTTCTGAATTACAAGCTTTGTGTGTTAGTCCACTACACCTGGTACTCCATAAGGACATAATGTCTTTGCAAATGAATTCATCACTTATGCCCAAGGCAGCTAATAAGATGAATCTCAACTCTATTAACCTAACTTCTTTCCAAATTACCTTAACAACAGTGAACAGCTGTTAGACTGCAAGGATGACCAGAAGTAGCTCAGATTTCACCTGGACAGAACCAAATTTATAAGAAAAGATTAAAAATTCCTCCTCTCATTTTCTAAAAGAAAGTAGACTCCAAAGTTTCTAAAATCACCTTGACCAGGTGTTTAATTTAATGTATTAAATTATGTTATGAAAAAATGCAATTAACCTTTGCTTCATATGACTACAGCTCACTCATTCAAGGTAGTGGCTACCTCTCAATTTGTTTTTTTTTTTCAAGAATGCATCACGGGGTGATATTTATGCAGCAGCTACATGGGCTTCATTGAGCACTTCTACAGTACACAACCAGCTGGACGTGGTCTCTAGATATAGGTCTTCATTCAGGGCCAAAGTTATATGTACCCATGAGGATGTCCATCTAGGAAGATGAGCCTAGGACTTTGTTTTGTTGGCTCATAAGGATGGACCTCCTCATCTCAGATAAGAAAATTATGTACTTACCATAACATTAGATCTGAAAGAACAAGGTTCATCCTCATCAACATAATTAACTTCCTTCACTCTGCCTCAGTGCAAATACAATCTAGAGTAACATTAATGATAGATTGACTGTGCAAATCAATTCACCAAGTATGCCCAAATCATACTTTCAGAGGCTATTTTAGTGATTGCTTTATGATTGTTTTATTTGTGTATGCCCAAATCACACTTCCAGAGGCTATTTTAGTGACTGTTTTCTGATTTTTGTTTCATTTGTGCATTTATCTGTATTTAAGGCTAAAATTACTGCATTTGCTCAAACTGTCTTGCTATTGGTCTGACTGACTTGAAATTGCCTTGTCTAACTAGTTTGTTAAAGCTGATTAATGGTAGCATACACCCTTAAACAATCGTTGTGCTTTTACATTAAGAGGACTGGGACATTCTATCTAGTGGCAGTAGGTGGTGGCCTGGTCTATCTGAGTTACAAAACACAAAAGTTATCATATAACACTAGCACTAGGACTGTAACCTGCAGTTTAGTGATGGAATGCACAAAGTTAAGTTCAGAGCAGCTACCTTGCGTGTCAAACAGCACTAATACCATATACTAGCACTATTCAACTCTAGTACTGAACCCTAGAGACCACCCTAGAAGCCTTCTGTAAACCCAGTCCTCAAACCTAATAGTCCACCTTAATACAGGCCTAGACAATACTGATATGCAATTTCCAAATGTCTCAGTAGCCAGCTTCGTAGATATGGACATCTTGAGACAACGCAGCAATTGTCTCATGTTCACTGACAACCTTTTAATCCTTAAAGAAATCAACACAGTATGGGAGAGATGCACACACACAATTTCCCTGGAAGCAAAAATCTCACATACAAACAAAGCTTTCAAGAAACACGCACACGCACACACACACACACACACACACACACACACACACACACAGTGTCTACACACACAGACCAAAAGCAATCTCATCAAACCTCAAAACCCCCCTAAGTATGCAAACAACAATGCCTGTTCTTCAGCAACAACAAACACCGCACATAAGCTTACACCCAATGAACCCCCAAAACAAAGCTCATAAGGCAAGCAAACAATTTACACAGGACTTTTGTCATAGGGGACTCCATTGTACAACACAGAGATGACCCACTTACCAGACTGAACAAGGAGAAGATTACTGTCAATTGCTTACCTGGAGCCAGGATCCACCAACTTAAGCAAGCACTCAAGTTACTGCACCACAGGTACCAGTATGATTCTATCGTAGTCCATGTGGATGTAAATGACTGGTGACATACCTCTCTCGATTACAAGAAGAGAGACATTATGGACCTCTCTGAATATGCATCTCAAAGTGGTATGTGTCTTGCTTTAAGCAGCATTCTACCTTCACCAAGGATGATGCCACAGTATGAAAAAAAATGATTGACTTTAATAATTGGCTTAGATTCTGGTGTCAATCCAGGGGGAATTCAATATCTGTCTGCCTGGGAGGGCATGTTCAAGAGACAATGTTGCTTTGCCAAAGATGGCTTGCACCTGAACCTGGGTTTCCAGATTTTGGCTAAAATGTTATCCATTCCCTTACAGCATATTTTAGGCAACGCCAAAGTGATAAGCCTACAGACATAGCAAATAAATCCCACAGTAACCTAAACATGTTACTGCTCAGTGCTAGGAGCCTTAACAAGAAACTTCACACCCTACAAACTCTCCTCACTGTAGAGAATACAGACATCTGTGCCACTACTGAGACATGGTTTAAAGTCACAGAAAGTACTCCAGCAGTGCAAGGCTATAGTGCCTTCTACACATTCAGACCATCAACCGCACAGACAGGGACCAAATGTGGAGATGTCTTGATCTACATTTGCAACAAGTATACCTCAAGGTTTGGTGTGACAGAGGACAGGAAGAAATGGAAACAGGTGATCTGCTGTGGTGACCCCTAACGGGAGCAGCCGAAAGAAGAAGATGACAACTCAAGGTTTGGTAAGCAGGATGATACCCTAGAGTTTATCCATGTATAAATTACCTTAGAGTGAGTCCCTTACCATATCTTGGCATGCTATAGGTCACCATCTATGTCTCAAGAATCTCACAACTCTTATCTAGACCTACTGGAAGCACTGTCCATCTAACCAAACACTTTGTTCATGGGAGACTTTAATGACCCCTCTATAGGAAGCATACACTGCCACCAACTTGCAGGCACAACATTCCCTTGTCTTTATAAACATAAATACTCTTAATCAGTTAGTGTGCATTTCAACCAGAGGTTCAAACATACTGGATCTTGTTCTCAACACTATAAGACAGTGCTACACCCCCCATGTCATGTCCTCACTGGTGAGGTCAAATCACAAAGCTATCTCATTCAAAATAAAAATCATCTTCAAAAACCAGCAAAACCTGTTACATTTCAAAACCATTCTAAAGCAAACTACAGCATATTAAGTGACAGTTTGTCAAAATCCAATGCTACATCCAACCCAGAGCTCACAATAGCCTATGCAGAATTATTTACAAAAACACTGTACAAACATGTAAATGGCTGCATAGAGGTTGTTCCCTAAAAACAAACTATGTTGTGCTGCTGTAGCATTGTCGCCTCACAGTCAGAAGTTGCCCGTTCAATTCTCAGTTAGAGCGTCTACTGTGTGACGACATGCGTGAATGTGCGTTCCTTCGTTGAAGGTTGTGCGTTAGGCCCGGCAAGCCAGCACGTAAAACTCTACTGCCAATCATTAGCAGACCGGAGTTCCGCTGTGGCGACCCCTAACCGGGAAAAGCCGAAGGACACACAGACACAGACACAGACACACACACACACACACACACACACACACACACACACACACACACACACACACACACACACACACACACACACACTGGTGGAATCCTAGTCTTAACAATGTATACAACAAAAGAAAAAAAGAGTTATGGCCAAAGTCCAAAACAGCAACTCTCATGATGAAAAGAGCTCACTATTAAAACTAAACAGGAAACGAAGAGGACAAATTAAATCTAACAAGGCCAATTACGAGGTCAAAATAGCTTCTCAGCCTGAAGTCAACCACAAAACCTTCTACAGCTATCTCCAAAACCTCAAGGATAACAAGCAACAGTGTAGAGAAATGGTAGCAAATGCTACCACATTCACTGAGAAGAGTGACACAGTGAATCTAATAGCTGACAAATTCAGCTTAAACTTTACCCCATCCCCCACTGCTTCTCCTGACATCCCTTGTGAAAAACCTCCCAGCATAACTCGCCTCTAACAGCAGGAAGCAAGTCATAGCAGCACTCACTAAGGCTAAAAACACAGCCTCAGTGGAGCCTGACAATATCCCAGATCGGCTCCTAAATAGCCTGAAACATGATCTATCAGGACCAGTTGAGACACTTTTCAGCTACACCCTCAGAACAGTTTAAGCACCAAATAAATGAGCATAGTAATGGTTATCCCCCTTTACAAGCATGGGCCATCATCCAACCTTAGAAACTACAGATCCATTAGTCTGACTTGTCTAATACACAAAGCCAAGTAATGAATTATCATTGAAATGATCAATAAATACATTGGCAACCTATACTCCACTCAAGTATTGTGGACAAACTCACTGAGCTAGGCATAAATCCCTACATAACTAACTGGATTGTTTACTGTCTGACATATAGAACCCAAGAAGTCAGGATTGATGACATCACCTCCCCGAAGAGGCAGGTCACCAGTGGAGTACCACAGGGCTCTATGCTGGGCCCACCCCTGTTTGGCATCTAATTCTCAGCGGTCAAGGCTAATGTTAATGACCTCTGGCTCACCCAGTTCACAGATTACTGTAAATTAGGAGCTATCATGAATTCTCCTCATGCCACTAGCATCCCGCAAGAAGGTGTAACACAGACAAATGTCTGGTGCCAAAGCCAAGGATTAAAACTCAATGCAAAGAAGTACATTATAGTACTTTTTGTGAAAACGTCTACCCAGGCAAATTAATCCATTGATAAAACACCTCTTAAAAGTTGACCTGGTAGGTAAAGATCTGGGAACATATGTAGACAGTAACCTGGCCTCTGAAAAACACATAACCAAGATAGTAAGCAAATCCCAACTTATAAGTAAGGGTATGGCATCCAGGTCCAAGGAAGATAAAGTACTACTCTACTCGACCCTTATCAGTCCCATCACTGAGTACAATGCTCCTGTTGACATGAACCTGACTAGGCATATGCAACAGTTAGAAAGCCCACACGGGTTCCTCACCAAGAGAATCCAGGGTATTAACAAAATGTCCTATACAAATCATCTTAGAGACCTGTCTCTATACTCAATCTCCAACAGTTTGCTGAGGGATGATCTGTGCTTGGCATATAAAGTATCCTTAGATCCAGCTCTGACAGAGATTTTGCATAGCCAAAAAATGAGCAGCACCAGAAATACCAGATCCATGGAGTTGAAATTTGCTTGTGACAAACAGATCATTCTGGTGAGACAGGTATGTGACTCAAAAGATCCCTATACGACGGAACAGGTTCCCCATTCGTGTGAAGCAGAGTTCATCCCTAACCCTATTCAAATGTAACCTTGACCACTGGATGAGAAATTGCAAATTCATTGCCTGGCTGGCCCCCATGTCTCCTATAGACAGAGCCAGGCACTAGACATTCCCTGGCTAATACAGGATTGGTAATCATAAATTTATTCCCAGGCTGGCTTCCATGATTATTATAGTCAGAGGCCAACAGTAAACATTTTCTAACTAACATACTTCCCACCACAACTTTTTAGCAACCTCCTAACATACTCCTCCTAACAAACACACTCGCCCCATGGCTTTGCTTATAAAGGCACTGGTGGTCATTAGCCTACTATATACCTATGAACCTATGATACATTTGTTTTCTGACTTGCTTACAATAGCCTGGGAAAGTTTCAGATGCCAAGCTGAATAAAGACCTGTGTTTTCAGTCTAACTGACTGACAAGGACAGAGCTCTTTTCCAGATCTAATATTATGTTAATTCCAATAAAGCTTGCATCTCTTCTGCAAAATTTTGTACTTGGTACCATCTGTTAGGTATGGGTTACTCGTAGGTAATACAAATGCCTAAAACATTAGTGATTTAATCTAAGGACATAAATATATTGTTTAAAAAAGGAATTAAAATATGTACCAGTCAAACAGGGGAGGAGGGGGTGTGTTTCATGACTTTAAACATATACATTTGTATACAGACTTCAGATCTGTGCTTTTTGAGAAAAGAATCATTACAAGATGTCTTGGGAAGGCATAAAACTATCTCAAGTTTCATTGAGAGCTAGGATTAAAGAAACAAGTACATAGGAAATACCTGATGTTGTAGAATCTCAGCAAGGGCTGTATACTGAAGACACTCAAAATGTCATCAGTGCTCTTAAAAAAGGTACATAAAATCAAAAAGCAACTACCTTTTATGTTTCAGATGAGGATACCACAGTCAACAATTACCTGGAATTTTCAGAGCTGGGCAGTAAAAGTCCTAATGAGAGGAACACAATTAAATTATTCACTGATATACTGGTCTCAAATACTTTAAAATCCCAAATATGAATTTAGGATCCCACAGATAGATTTTTATTCTTCACCTGAGGCACTTAAACTTGTAAGGGGAGGGGGGCAGGACTGAGATTCTTATTAACAGCATCCCATAAGATTATAGGCAGATAGTCAAAGAAACAGCTATTGTCTAAAGGAGCTTCCAGTCTAGCTTACATCATTCTGGTAACAGCTGGAAAAAATGGATATCCACTTGGGAGATGAAGAATAAAATACAGCTGCAAAAGTCATACTTACTTGTAACAGTAGATGTCCGCATTTCACACTGCCTCAGTAGCATATGGGTTTTGTGCCTATACAAACCCCACACTGGCAGCTTCTCATAGCTCAGAATTCCTTCCTCTAACTCTCTGTGACAGGGGACTGGCTTAGCCCTTCCCATTACAGGAAGCCTAAACCCTGTCAAAGGAAGTTAGATGTTTTGGCTTTTAGTGCTAAGTAGGAAGAATCAAGAAGGACCAGAAGCAAGAATTGCCTAAAACCAACCAGTTCACAGCCACAAAAACACCAATACAAATAACAAAAATCAACCAACACTACATGGCTGGATACCATCAAACTAGATATAAAATGGGGGGGGGGGGGGGTAGTGGATGGGGGCTGCCACTGAGGAAGTGCACAATTCAAACATCTACTGTTACAGGTAAGTAGGACTTATGTAACTGTATTATGTCCATCATTCACACTGCCTCAGTGGCATATGGGTAGATTCCCAAAGCTTACCCTACCTGGGATGAGGTAGGATAAGGGTCCAGGAGCCTATGGAGAAAGGTCCTTGCAAATTCTGCTCTGGAACTTGAGAAAGAATCTAGTTTACAGTGCTTTGTACAGGCTGCTGCCTCTAGAATGCTCTTAGAAACCACTCCTATCCAATTTCTAACTAAGAGGAAAAGGCTCTGGTAAACCGTGCCTTTGCTTTGTCTGGAATAGATATACCATGGTGGGAGTAACAAAAAACAAAAGTAGGGACAACCAATACGTAGTTGTTTGCTTAGAGACAGGCTGACCCTTCTTAACCCCAGAATAGGGAATAAACAGCTGTTCAGCTTTCCTGAAAGGCTTAGTTCTGCCATAGCAGTACCTGATCTGCTTATGCACACCCAAAGTATGCAGAATCTTCTCTTCCTTCTCTTATGGTTCCGGAAAGAAAACAGAGAAATTAATGGCTTGATTCAGGATAAACTCAGAAACAACTTTTGGCATGAGAGATGGAAGAGTGCATAAAACAACCAAGTCCTTGTGGAAAATCAGATAAAGTTGGCCCACCATGACAGCTTACAGCTCAGAGACTAGCCCTGCAGATGTCAGAGCAATAAGCAAAGCTGTTTTCCAAATGATAAGCGTTAAATAAGCCCGAAAGGCAGTTTCAAAATGAAAAATGGTCAATTTTTCAAAAACAAAGTTAATATCCAAAGGAGGAGGAATTTGCTTTTGAGGAGGTCTCAGGTGCAACACTCCTTTCATAAATTGTATGTCCACAAAAAAAAAGATGAAAGAGGGGATCCACAAGCAGGGCAGCAAGATGCACCTTGAGATAGGCATAAGACAAGCCATTGTTGAGTAGCTCACACAAATATTTTAAAACCAGTAGACACAATAATGGGACCTCTATTATTGGTTAGGCACCACCTAGAAAACTTCTTCCACTCGTAAACAAGAATTTCTATTGGCAGGATTTCTTGCCTCTTCAATACCTGCTGGACATCCTCATGGAATGAGTACTTAAAAGGTATCATGATAGAATCATCCAAGCTGTCAGCTGCAATTGCTCTAAGTTGGGGTGCACCAGTCTCCCCTGACACTGGGTGAACAGATCCACAGTGTGAGAAGCTTGTGGTAGTTGCCCTTGGCCAATTCCATTAAAAGCGAGAACTAACTTTGCCAGAGTCAAAAGGGGGTCACCACAATAATCTTTGGTATTTTTTTCTGAATTATCAGAAGTACATTGGGTATCATTGGAAATGTATAAAGGAACATTCCCGTCCAAAGGAACGAGGATGTATCTATCCACAAAGCATGGCTACAGGGATACCTTGAACAGAGTTTTCTAATTGCTTGCTTTGAAAGGAAGTGAAAAAATCTATTTTAAGAGTTCTCCACATCTGGGCCAAATCCTGGAAGTCTTCTGACCTAACTTTCCACTCATCTGGGATGTGCTTAGTCTGTCTGCCACTATGTTTTGTTCTGAGGGGATTATGACACCTGAAGGATCAGATAATGCTGTAAGGCTAGCTCCCAGGCCATCAGTGCCAACTGGCAAAGAGGGTATGAGCTTGTACCCCCTTGTCTGTTAGCTTACCACATAACTGTAGTCTAGTCTACAGTGTGTCTGTGACCGCTAAAAGGGGACCTGCAAGCCCCAAATGAAGAATTTGTAAGGCCTGAATCACTGTTAACATTTCTTTGACATTGATGTGCTTTCTAGTGTCTGAAGGACCCCATTTGCTTTCTATTTGAACTGCCCTGGACACTGCTACTTAAAATCTGACAATTCTATCTGGACTGAGTGAAACTGGGGGTCTGGAGGGAGAAGCGTAGGCCTGGATTAAGAAACATTGGACCCCTCCACCACTATAATTCTCATTTCATGAATTCCATCACTAGTACCTGGAACTCTAAGGGATGCAGGTGCTGGAACCAACATTTTTAAGTACCACTGAATCTTTCTCATATGGAGTCTGGCCAGTGGTATCATGAAGATCAATGATGCCATGACACCTAGAATTCTAAGAAACATTCTTGCAGAAGCAAGCTTCTTGAAGAGAGAAATCCCTGAAAATATTCTGCTATGTCAGGACTTTGTCTCCTGGTAGAAAGGCCATTTTTTTATGTCTATTATACACCCCAAGAAGATAATTGCTTGAGACTGTGTTAGACGTGAATTTTGCAGATTCCACTTGAAGCTCAGATGAGCTAGAGTGCTTAAGACCTTGTCAAATAATTCTAAACAACTGGAAACATATTCTTCACAAAGCAGCAAATTGTCTAAATAAGGGAAAATATGGATACCCTGGGTCCTGTAGTAAGCAACCACAGGAGCTAGGCAATTCATGAATAGTTGAAGTGCAGTAGATAGCCCAAAAGGTGATACAGAAAAATAAAAATGTGAGCCAGACATAGTAAATCTCAGATATTTCCTGAAATTGGGAGCAATTGGAATGCAATGATAAGCATTATTCAATTTTAAAGTCACCAGGAAACTGTAAGACAGGGTAGGAACTGTCTGCAGGGTGAACACTTTGAATATGGGTGCTGTCACAAATAGGAAAAGGGTACTACCCCAGAATCTTTTGGGTACCTAAAAAAGGAACTATCATGGAGACCAGTGTTAGATTTGTTTTACCTAAATACCTTTCTGACAGCACCCATATTCAAAGTGTTCACCCTGCAGACAGCCCCTACCCTAGGCCTCTGTGGAGTACTTCTGCTAGGTAATCCAGGATTAGAGGTAAGGAAGGCACTGCTGTGTCCTTCCCTAGAGCCTGATTCCAAGAACAGTATCTTTTCCACTTTTCAGCATAGGATTTCCTAGTACTAGGCCTCCTGGCTTCAAGAATGACGTCCAGCACCTGATTGATGAGGGTTGCTGGTGGTGTATTCAAGGGATAAGCCAGGCTGCGAGGTTTATGGATTGCAATAGTGGATGCAAAATATGTCACTCCTGCTGTGACAGCAGGGTAGGAGTCTGGTGAAGGTGCCAGGGTGGCAATGTTGTCAGACTGTGCAAGAGTGGGTACCAGTGCTGGCGTGGCCAGTGTGGGGCAATAAGAATTGCCCTTGGCCTGTCCTGCTTTATCTTGATTAGTACTTTTGAGAGGAGGGGCAGAGGGGGAAAGGCAAAAATTGAGAGGTTTTCCCATTGAAAGAATAGGGCATCCACCTTCCAGTCCCTGCTGTGAGGGTTCCTGGTGCAGCATTTGCTCAACTGGTGGTTTTTGGGGGAGGCAAATAGATCCAATTCCCCCACCTCTGGATCAGAAGGTTGAAGGTGTTGGGCTCCAATTTCCACTCGTGTGGGTCTAGGAGATTTCTGCTTAAGTCGTCTGCCAGTGAATTTTGCTTGCCTGGCAGGAATTAAGCTTGTAGATGCACTTGGTTGCTCAACGCTGTGTTCCACAGGGCCATGGCTAACCTGCAGAGTGGGTAAGAATGGGTTCCCCCCACTGCTTGTTTATATACCACATAACTGTGGTGTTGTCTGTTTTTTAAGCAGTTGTCCTGGAAGAATTAGGTACTGAAAGCTGCGAGAGCAGTCTGTACATCTAGCATCTCTTTTTGATTGATGTGCATGAGAATCTGCGCTGGGCTCCAGTGGCCCTAAATGCATTTGCCTGCCATGTGAGCCCCTATGCATAGTCTGATGCATCTGTTGTCAGGGTTTGGGCAGCGAGGGGTTGAGTGAAAAGCAGTACCTTGTTGTGGTTGCATGTTTCTGCCCACCAAAGGAACTCTACCCTTAGACAAGGTATGATTGGAATGACTGTTTCCAGGTCCTGAGAATGCTGGCACCAAAGACTTTTTTAAGTACCATTGAAGTTTCCTCATATGCAGTCTTGCATATGGAATTAGCAGAATACATGAGGCCATGAACCCTAGGGCTTGCAGTATTTTTCTTGCAGATAGCTGGATTCTGGTGGCCATTTGGTTGAAGTAGTTTGTCAGATAGACCTGTTTTTCTGAAGTGAGAAATGCCATCTGGGAAGTTGTGCCCAAGCTTGCTCCCAAGAATACAATCTTTTGACTGGGCACCAGCTGTGATCTCTTTTTGTTGATGGTGTGCCCTAATGAAGTAAGAAGGCTTTTTACAAATGCCAGGTGCTGAAGTAGCAATTCCTGACTGTCCCCCTGAATCAGGCAATCATCCATGTATGGGAAAATTTGGATATTTCTCTGCCTGCGGTATGCAATGGCTGGAGCCAAGCACTTTGTGAATACTCTGGGTGCAGTAGATAAGCCAAAGGTAAGTGCAGAGAACTGATAGTGCACAGAGCTTGCCCTGAAGCGTAGATATTTTCTGCATGACTCCCTTATGGGGATGTGCAGATAAGCTTCTTTTAAGTCTAGAGTGACTAACCAGGCATCCTTGGCTAGCATAGGGAGAAGCTGTTGCAGGGTAAGCATCTTGAATTTTGGGACCACCAGAAAGGTGTTAAGATTTGATAGATCCAGGATTGGGCGCCAAGAGCCCCCTTTTCTGGGCACCAGGAAAAGTCTGGAGTAGAAACCCTGCCCCCCTTTGTTCTACTGGAACAGGTTGAATAGCACTGATATTGAGCAAGGAAAGTACTTGCTTTTGAGCCTCTGCCCACTGGTTTGGAGGTAGGTCTGGAAACTCGCTTGGGGTTGGCAGAGTATGGAAGTAGAATCTGTACCCCTGGGATACAATGTTTAGGACCCATCTGTCCTGAGTAATAGACATCCAGTTTTTTGCATGAAGGGCAAGTTTTCCTCCTAGGGGCACAAGTAATTGGGCAGGGCTGGGCGGGATAACTGACAAGTCATTGTAAACTTTTTCCATAAGGGGCGGCTTACCACTCCCTGTTTTAGAGGTGGGGGCACTCCATTGTTTAGATCTCTGCATATTCTGAAACTGTAGTCTGGGTGGCCTGTTTCCCCTGGGTTTGGTCTGAGAAGGCCTGGAAGGGGCTGGAAAAGACCAGTCTTTAGAAGGCCAATGCCTACTGAATCTAGGTGGTTGCACTTATAAGAATTATTTAACAGTTTGCATAAATTTTGCATTTTCTTCCATCTTTTTAAGAACCTCTTCTGCTTTGGTGCCAAATAAACAGTCCTTATTTAAAGGAGCGTCTAGTAATTTGGATTTGACATGATCTGGCAAGGTTTGTTCCTTCAGCCAAGCATGCCTTCTCAGTACAGACTCAGTGACTGCAGCCCTGCAAGATGCTTCTAGGGCATCGAAGCCGCACTGCAATGTATGGTTACTAACTTGATTTGCAGAATGCATTAGCTCTTGTAAATCTTTATTTTCTGCACAATCTGGAAGTAACATCATTTTTTGTTTAATAGTTCCATAATATGCTGCTGGTACTTCAACATGTGAAACTGGCAATTCAGTGCCCTGATGGCAAGAGTTGCAGAGGTATACACCTTCGTACCCCATCTGTCTAAAGCTCTGGAATCCCTCTCTGAATGGGGTAGGATTTTTGGCTGTAGTAGCCTTAATACCTTTAGGCCCCTGGGAAATGGTCTCTGGATCCACAGTAGGATTGTTGAAGAGAAATTTGTGGGAATCAGGTACTCTGTAGTACCTGTCAGGTTTCCTAGGGGCCTGGGATAAAGTATCTGGAGTAAGACTGGATTCCATAAAGACATCATCTACAACATCTAGGACAGGGGGTATAGCTAGAGGCCTGTGCTGAGGCAACTCTAAAAATTCTCTGAGTCACTCTTTGGACTGAGGGTAGTCCTGGCATTCCCAGTGGAAATGCTGTCTTAAAGTATGCAAGGTTTCACCAAAAGAAAAGTCTTCTGGAAGGGAGGCAGAGGGAATGGATTCCTCTGCGTCTGAATCCTCATAAGTAGATAAGGGCATGTCCTGATAATCGGAAGGGTCAGAGTTATCGGACTCCTGGTCTGTAGAAACAGAATGAAACTCAATTCTTTGTCTCTTAGCAGGGGAAGGCTGGCTTCCCCTAATTAGGGTAATAAGGTCTTTAGCCATTCTTGTTTTTGTGGCATGAAAGCTTGAGCATGTGCTTTGATCGTCAGTTTTCTAGGCATAGTGCATACTCTGGGCCTTAGAAACTTGGTAGTTTTAGCTAAAAATGAAGTTGTCGCTTTAATTTGAACACCGTTAGGTCGGAATACACCCTCAGAAGCCGGTGCCTGCACAGCGACTATGGACCCATCCAAGGTAGAGAAACCCGCAGGTTCCATAGTCGAAGAAGCACCTCGCAGCATACCGGACTCCGAATGGGTCTCAGCAGAGGCCTGCGAATCTGTAGAAGTGGGCATCAGGGGCTGCAAAGGCACCTCACTGAGTACTGGCGGACTGGCGACTAGCTTAACGGAAGCGTCGTTGGCAGTTTTGGACCTATGCAGTCTGTTTCTGTCTTTATCTTTACATTTTTTTCAGAGTATCGGTAGTCGGATGACTTATCGAAGCAATTTCGGAATACGGAGAATGAGCGCGAAAGAATTTAGCAACAAAGACAGCCCAACGATGAATGGTTCAGGCGTTAAACAAGGCACAAAACTGACAGCGAGGGACATCATGGTCTGGGCCTAAACAGGTGACGCAATAAGAATGAAAATCTCTGTGAGGTATTTGCTTTCTACAGGCAAGACAATTGTTAACTTTTTCTGACATCGGTTAGAGCAAGAAAAAAGGATCCCCAACGGGGTGCTTAGCTTTAGAAGACTTCAGGATTACAAAACTCGAAAACGAAAATTTCAGGTAGTGGCCGACCGGCACTTACGAACTGCTTCTGCTTCAGGCTCCCGCTCGGGAAGAAAAACTGATGTAATGGCATTGGCTGCCTGTTTTATACCCCTGATGACCTGACGTCATGGAAGAAGCGACAGCAACCAATGCAGAAATCCTATGACTCTGGCATTCGGGCTGACTGAGGGCTACCTGCAGGCAGATAACCCCAAGTGTGATGACTGCAACAGTGAAACATGAAAAACATCTACACCAATGGACAAAATATCTAGGAACACAGTATTACGTCTGGCAAGGGGTCTCATACTCCAGACCTCTGCTGCACCTAAAGGGTTTGGTTCTCCTTTACATGAACCAGGTACTGGAACAGCCCTAGTGGGAATGTAAGATCCCCACTGTGGGCTCACACCAGAGGGTGAAGGAAAAAGTAAGTGGTCTGCAAAATGGCTTAAGGCAACAACAGATTCACTAAGCTATAGGCTGAGGCATACTTTATTTTTTTTCTTTTTAGATGCAACTGGAGTTGCTGTGGGGCAGCTAAACCAGGATCCATCAAGTCAGGGGAAAAATACATATAATGCATTATAGAATGTACAGAATAACAGGGTGGCCACAGTGATGCAGCGATTAGTGTTGCCGGCTCACAGCAAGAGGTTCTCCAGTTCGATCCTCGGCTGGGGTGCCTTCTGTGCGGAGTCTGCATGTCCTCCCTGTGGTCGTGTGGGTTTCCTCCAGGTGCTCCGGTTTCCTCTCACATCTCAAAGACATGCTGTAGGTGGACTGGACATTCTAAATTGGCTCTAGGCGTGAGTTTGTGCATGTGTGTGCCTTCTGTGGAAGCTTGGGTGCTGGGCTGGCAACTCAACACTGTAAAACTCCACTGCCAATCATGAGCGAACAGGTGATCCGCTGTGGTGACCGCTAACTGGGAAAAGCCAAAAGAAGAAGAATGTATAGAATAATACAGTAGCACTATCAAGGGCTGATTAAGAACAAGAATTGAAAATATAAACTATGGCCGCACACAGAAAATAGGGATAAACTGCATAAAGTATAACAGAAACGGTTTAAAATGTGCTAAGCCCTGTTCTACAATCTGCACAGTATAATAAAAACAGCACACACAGTCATAATGCCAAGTAAATTTCACTTGTCCAAATAGTGCCAAAAAGTCAAATATATGCCCTTAAATCAAATAGAAAACTTTTAAAACAACATAAATAAGTATTTATTTATACATTTATATACATGTACATGTATATGTACAGATCCAGCTTCATACAGGTTCATTTCAATATAAATCACAATTATAGGTTCATAGGTTTATACTAGGCTATCTGCCCTAAGGCATTTATAAGCCTAGCCCAAATTTTTGTGGCTTACGCCACCCCTTATATGAAAAAATACTGTGCCCATTAGTTTGTTGTGCCTCTGTCCAGCAGTGACACAGAGATGATTCCCGGGGTAAACCTACGATCTCCCATCCACAGGTCAAGATTTCTCTTGAACAGAGCCAGCGAGGTGCTCTGCCTCACATGGACCGGGATTTTATTCCACAGCATAGGGAGTCTCTGAGTGATAAATCTATCCCTCCAGCACGTCCTATTTATATCCGTGCTAAGGTTTAAGTCGCTTGCTCTAGTGGTTTTGGTGGATTTGGATTTTTTGAGGTGGAGCACGTCCATTAATTCCGGGTTGGACATGGCCTTGTATGTCAGGCACATGTCACCTCTGAGCAGACGGTATGCGACTGAATAGAGCTGGAGTTTCTTCAATCTGGCAGCATATGACAGATTTTGGAGTCCCTTTATCCTTTTGGTGAGGAACTTATTGTTCTTATTATGCAGATGTCGGGTGAGATACATCCCGAATGGGGCATTGTACTCGATCATTGGTCTGATAAGTGAAGAGTACAGGGGAACAATGACCTCACTAGATCTGGATGTGAATCCCTTCATGATCAGGTGGGCAATGTAGAAGGTCTTTCTAACCACTTTAGCAACGTGAGTGTCAAAAGAAAGGCCACTGTCAACCTGGGTCCACAGGTCCCTGATAACCTCTTCTGTGCTTAGTGGATTGCCACCTATATGGTAGCTTGGGGTTACCTTGTTTTTTAAAGTGTTATGTCTATAATGGCAAAAAATGATGTCAAAATTAATAGATATGGATCAGTGTGGTTTTGTGGAGGGCAAGCAAATATTTGACAACATAAACAGAACAGTGATGATCCAGAGGGAAGCAGAGTTTAAGAAAATACTACTGTTGCTGGCGGATCTTGATGCAGAAAAAACATATGACAGAGTAAGTTGGGATTTTATGAGAAGAGCAATTTGCATTCCTTGATAAAATTATAAGGATGATCAGGAGGATATATGAAGGATTGGAAGCAGAAATTAAAGTGGATGGGTTCCTCTCTGATAATCTCTGCATGAGCAGAGGAACCAGGCAGGGTGTCCACTCTCTCCTTTGTTATTTTCATTATATTTAGAACCACTGGCAAAGAAAATAAGAGACTCAGAAATTCAAGCATATAACTGGTATGACAGTCAATAAAAGCTGGCTCTATTTGCACATAACATTATTTTATACCTGATAAAACCAGAAAGGGACATTATAGTGCTGTGGAACATACTGGGACAGTTTCAAACTTTTTCAGAATTCAAAATTAATGAATAAAAAACAAAAACAATAGCAGTAAATTAAATACCCACATACAAATTGGTTCAACAATA
This sequence comes from Protopterus annectens, assembly GCF_019279795.1. Lineage (NCBI taxonomy): Eukaryota > Metazoa > Chordata > Ceratodontiformes > Protopteridae > Protopterus > Protopterus annectens. The sequence continues at coordinate 601,179,692 of NC_056737.1, forward strand.
TCCATATTTATGGGGACATGTAAAATTAAGTATTTAGGAGTATGGATTAAAAATGCTACTGGTGTGGCCACTAAGGATATGTGGGAAAAGACTTAACAAAAGATAATAAAAAAAAATTAGAAAATGGAAGCTCTGTTATATGGATACTGACGGTAAGATACAAGCAGTTCAATTATTTTTAGTTTCTTTAGTCTTATACACTGGTCAGGAATGCATTTATCAACCACAGGAGAAGTTGAAGGATTTTATGTGGGAGGGGAAGACAGCCAGGGTCAAGTGGGATAAGCTTATTCTTCCAATAGAACAAGGTAGAGTGGGATTGCCCGAGTTGAAGGGGTGTTTCAGAGCAACACAGTTAAGACTTCTACACATAGCACAAGTAGAAAACTATAACTCAAAGTGGAAAGAGATGATGATGAAACACAGGGGAGCTCAAGTAACAGGGAAAGAATGGGATTTTGGATGCAGACTTTTATGGAGAACAACAATAATCATACAGAATACTAAAGTAGCAGAAAGTCTTTTAAGAACTAAGCAAACATGGGAATGGAGAAAGGAGATTCTGTTGATAGGGATGACTGCAATTAGGGATACAGGCAAGAGGGGGCGGGAATATATTGGAGAAAACTGGCAAAGGAGCCAAGGTACTGGGAGCAAATAACTACAGAGGGAAAGGTAACAGAACAGGAAGATGCCAAAAACTTATTTATACTGCAGGCTAAACATTGTCAATAATATCAAGGACTGATATCAGAGTATAGGCAAATAGAAATAAATGGGGGGTCCTAAACGAAAGACCATCACTGGTAGAGAGTTTAGTGGAAATTAGAACAGAAGTTGCCATTTAGAAAGGAATAATTAGAAGAGCATATAAAATATTACATGATAACTATAAGAATCCATCAGAGGAGGTTAGGAAGGACTGGGAAGAGAGATTAGATAAGCAATTCACAAAGAAACAATCAGGGGATATATGTATGCCTCCCAAATATGAACCAAAATCTAGAAGATTTCAGATCTTTGCCTGGAAGTGCTTGCATAGGTACTTTTATACCCCAAGCAGACTTCAAAGAATTTTTCCTCAGGTAGACAGCAAATGTTGGAGGTGTGATGGGGCAGAAAGAGGTAACTGGGAACATAGTTTCTGGAAGTGTAATGAGTTGGTAGACTTTAAAGATTCTCTGCAGACTGCTTTGTCAGAGATGCTGGGTGAGCAGGTTGGAGTGACTATGGAAATGATTTTTTGAGCTACGATACAAACTTGGAATTGCCTAGACATAGTAAGGCCTTGCTGAGTCTAATTATGATGGCTGCCAAAAAAGCAATTACTAGAAAATGGAAATCAAAGTCTAAATCAACTTTACTAGAAGTAGTGAAGACAGTAACAGAGTTCAAACAACTGGAACTGGGATTTTAGAAAAGGGGTAGGAGCACATTACATAGGAGAGAAGTGGGAACTATGGGATTAACACATGTGGAGGAGGAACGAAGTTGAAAGAAGGCAGGATTTGAATGAGCTATGTAATAGTTGACTAACTGTGACTATATATGTTAAAAGTGATGTATAATGTTTGCAGCTAGAGTTATGTCGGCACAGTTTGGAATGTATAATGTTTGCAACTGAGATTGTGTCGCTATGGTTTATTGTCAGTTATATAAATGTAACATGACCTATGTCATAAATGATAATTTAACAAAAATGTTTTTTGTTAAAAAAAAAAAAAAAAAAAGATTCCCTTGTCAGAGATGAAAACAAAATCTCCACAGAAAGTGCAAATAAAGCAGTTTGTGGAAAAGCACAATTTAAAGATAAAAATGGACATAGGAGTGCTAAATGAGTAGTAAACATCATCTACATGACAAAAAAGTGAAACAATGCAATCTATTCTTGTCAGAAGTTCCAAATGAAGCAAATAAACAACAGAAACAAGAGGTCTAACATTAAACTGACACCACAGAACTTCATTTTCCCAGTACAAGTCAAAACACTTTAGAAAAGCCCAATAACTGCTAAAAGGAAGTATTAAGCATACAAACAACACAGCAGTGAGTTAATTTCCCAGAGAAATTAAGATCAGCAGTAAATAACAAGTATATTAAAATAAAAACTTAACATGCGCGTGTGCGCATACACACACACACAATGGCACGGTGGTGCAGTGGAAAGCATTGTCACCTCACAAGAAGAAGTTCCCCAGTTTCATTCACAGACATGGTTCATTCTGTGCAGAATTTGCACATCCTCCCTGTGTTCACAAGGGTTTCCTCCAGGTGCTCCGTTTTCCTCCCACATTCCAAATACATGCAGTAGGTGGACTTGACACCATAAACTGGCCATAGGTGTGACTGTGTGTGCAAGTGTGTGGTGTGAAAGAACTACCATGGCAGGGCTGGCAACCTGGTGGTGTATACCTTATCTCTAGATGATTGTCACTGTTGAAGTGAAACCCTGGTCCCATATGCAAAAATTGGCAAAAGGGGTTGTGGATGGATATACACACACACATGTATATATAAGATTAGTGATCAGCAGTATGGTTTCATGCCGGGAAAGAGCACTACAGATGCGGTTTGCTCTGAGAGTGTTGATGGAGAAGTACAGAGAAGGTCAGAAGGAGTTGCATTGTGTTTTTGTACACTTAGAGAAAGCATATGACAGGGTGCCTAGAGAGGAGTTGTGGTATTGTATGAGGAAGTCAGGAGTGTCAGAGAAGTATGTAAGAGTGGTACAGGATATGTACGAGGGTAGTGTGACAGCGATGAGGTCTGCAGTGGGAGTGATGGATGCGTTTAAGGTGGAGGTGGGATTACATCAAGGATCAGGTCTGAGCCCTTTCTTATTTGCAATGGTGATGGACAGGTTGACAGATGAGATCAGACAGGAGTCCCCGTGGACTATGATGTTTGCAGATGGCATTGTGATCTGCAGTGAGAGTAGGGAACAGGTGGAGGAAACTCTGGAGAGATGGAGATATGCTCTAGAGAGAAGAGGAATGAAGGTCAGCAGGACTAAGACAGAATATGTGTGTGTGAATGAGAGGGAGGATAGAGGAATGGTGAGGATGCAAGGAGTAGAGGTGGTGAAGGTGGAAGAGTTTAAATACTTGGGATCAATAGTTCAGAGTAATGGTGAGTGTGGAAGAGAGGTAAAGAAGAGAGTACAGGCAGGATGGATTGGGTGGAGAAGAGTGTCAGGAGTGATTTGTGACAGACGAGTACTAGTAAGAGTGAAAGGGAAGGTCTACAAGAGGGTAGTGAGACCAGCTATGTTATATGGATTGGAGACAGTGGCACTGACAAAAAGGCAGTTGTTAGAGCTGGATGTGGCAGAGTTAAAGATTGTAAGATTTGCACTGGGTGTGACGAGGGTGGACAGGATTAGGAATAAGTATATTAGAGGGTCAGTCCAGGTTGGAAGGTTTGGAGGCAAGATTACGTTGGTTTGGACATGTGCTGAGGAGGGATGCTGAGTATATTGGGAAAAAGATGCTAAGAATGAAGCTACCAGGTAACAGGAAAAGAGGAAGACCTAAGATAAGGTTTATGGATGTGGTGAGAGAGGACATGCAGGTGGTTGGTGTGACAGAGCAAGATGTAGAGGACAGGAAGAAATGGAAACAGATGATCCGCTGTGGCGACCCCTAACGGGAACAGCCAAAAGAAGATGATGATATATATACGTGTATATATATATATATATATATATATATATATATATATATATATATATATATATATACACATACATTCAAGTAAAACATAAAAAAATCAAAAGTATATAATAACAATAATCATAATAATAACAAAGAGAAAGGGAGGTTCAGAAAGGGATCTTATCTGAGACTGGAAGCTGTAATCCATCAATGCAGACTGCTGAAGAGATTCAGCTATAAGATTCCTACAATTGACTTCCTGTGATGAGGGATATGTTCCCCTAATGGGAGGGGATTAGCCAATCTCATACCAAAGGGAATCAGAGGAGGGAATTCAGAGCTCTGGAAAGCTGCCAGTGTGGGTTTGTGCAGACACAGATCTCATATGCCACTGAGACAGTGTGAATGATGATGAACACTGTTTAGTACAAGAAGTATTTACTGATGCAGTGGCAAAGGAAAATTTTTCATTGCAGGGTAACACATATATTCATACACCCAAATTCTGGCACAAATGCTTCATGGTGCCTCTCCCATATACTAGCAATGTAATGAAAGGTTGGTTGGCTCTTGAAGTCACATATTTTTGTCTATGTGAAACTGAATGGTTTCTGAAAAGTTTGCGTTATCAATGCAGATTTTATGGGGTGAAAATTTTCAAATAAGAAAGGAAATTGTACTGCACGGAATCAAGATCCCACAAATAGTACTGAACAGGGATCACAAAATGCTATGTTTTGTGATAACAGTAGGACATAAATGTATCACTAGTAGTTGAAAATCTAACGTGGCATCTACAAAATAATTCACTGGGTATACTTAGCTATATCCAACTAGAAAGGGATTGCTGAAATTAAGGGCAAGGCCTAACAAACTGGGAAATACTGGTTAAAATGCACACTAATGCTAGAAGCAGTGGAAGAAAATGATAACACTGCCTAGGAAAGGAATGTCTCAGCTCTGGGACTGGCTCTAACACTATAATCTTTACTTTTGCATTCAGTAGCATGAAAGCAATTGTCATACCTTTCAAGCGTACCACTTTATGAGAAACATACTCATTTGGGGTCTTAAAAAGTTCATGTTCCTCAAAGTTCCACAGAGAAATGGTCTGTCACACATTCAGTGTTAGAGATTTATTTAACTGATATCCATAGTAAATAGAAATTAATCATATTAATTCATTTAAAGGTCTTTTTTATAAGTAAAACCAGCATATTTTGACTATGGCCTTCCTAGTCAAAGTTGTTAGTAAGCCATTAGTATGTAATTCCACATTTTGCCCATTTGTTCCACATTATGAGGGTGAGCATTCCTCATTTTGGAGATGGAAGGTTGAGAGCTATGGCTATTGTGCAATTGTTTATAGGTTAGTTGAGAGTGAAATTTGACTCAAACCATTTAAACACACATCAGGGTATGACAGAATTAAGGTAAGAGATGCTAAGTTTATTTGCTGGGGTATAATACTGTATTACTATACACATCTGTAGTTTATAAAGAGGACTGTACCAGCAAAAACATTTCACTACTGTAAAAGGTCTTATTTTAGAAAAGCATACCAACCAATAGGCCTTTGTACTGGGGACAATGTTACCTTTTAAAATTTAAGGCTGGATTGTGCAGTCATCTGAAAATCTGAATATGATTTAAAATATTAATATTAAAAGTCTGGGGGAAAAATCTTAATATCTAAATGATCACAGACTGAAGTGCCTACATGCATGGGGAGAATGAAGTCTGGTGAACATAAGTAAATATGAACAATCAAATAAAAGATATACGGAAGAAGAAAACTGATAAAAAGAAAGAGGAAATGAAAAACAAGAAATAAAAGTGAAGATTCCGAAACATAAAGTTATATTTCATAGCTCAAGCAACAGACCTACAGAGAATGATTAGATAGCTATCAAGAGTAAAGTGTAGAAGAGTAAATAGTACATAGACAGGATTACGACTGGATTTCTGATAATAACCAAGTTGTTGTATGTTCAAGAAAGGGATGTCAAGAAATTCAACTCAAGAATAGACAAAGTGAAAAGACGTGAAGCAACAACGGCTTAAAAACCTGTAGAAGAATTCACTGTCACATTTCTTTTTGTGTGGCACTGAAGTGTAGTGAGTGGCACTGGCCATTGTGTACCTCTGACGCAGGATTAGAGAGAGATTAACAGCACTAACAGTTGCTTAACAAAACTGTCTTTTTTTCTTAACTTGGGGCATTAGCCATTGTGCTCAGTATATATGAACAAAGCACAGAGATACATGAATACACCACTATATCACCAACATCAACTGCAGGTAAACAGAAATAATTCTGAGAGAAGTAATAATGTTTTAGATAACAATGACTGCTATTTCTGGTGATAATGACTTGCAAAGAGTAAGGTATACGTATATCATTCTGAATTGAGCAGCTCCAGCAATGTCAATTATGTTTGTTCCCCTCAGACTGTGGTTTGTGCTGTACTCATTCTGACTGTCAAGAACACTTCACAAAAAAGTGTCATATTCCAGTTTTTAGCCTCAGAATCTGAAAACACTACTATTATAATGCCATTTTGTTTTCTGTTAATGATTTACTTTTTCCATATCTTGGCATCAATGTGAGATATGTCAGGCAATTGCACAATGCCCACTGTGCATATGCAGAACATGTAGCAAGAGAAGAGATTTAAAAACATCCTCAAAGACTTGCAACAACAATTCTAGGCATGCTTCTGTGGTACTTGATGATGTAATGAATCAATACACCATGGTGTTTCCTGCATATAGTCATACTTTGCTGCTGAACCTAGAGTTAACCCTGAACTATGCCAGTGTCTGTGCCTATACTGGCAGACATTCAGTATATCAATCCTCTGTGTTGTCTACTATGTTTATAGTTAGGTTGTTTCATTCTGTTAGTCCACAAGTCTATCTCAGAATACCTGATACCTTCTATATACTTATATCTGTATTTTTATATTGTGAATTCCAAGCAAACCTCTTAGAGGAAGAAATCTGGACAAAGCTATAAATAAAAGTGGACAAAGGCCCAAAAATAGGGTCAATTTTTAAATATTGCTCTTACAAACTTGGAACGTTCATAGAACAGCAGGTTTTGCGTTAGTGTGAATTTTCTGAAGGGTAGGAAGTCTGAAACTCAAATGTCTGTCATGATTTTCTCACCTCAGTCTTTAATGATTTGCCACTAATTTGCCAGAAAACCACAATTTTATGAAAAATGGACCAAAAATATGAGGCAAAAATCTGGACACTGTGAAAATCTGTACAGTTGAGAGGTATGATTCCAACCTACTTTCTGTTGCGTACAAGTGACCCTGGATAAAGGATTTGTTTCCTATGTTCACTTTTTTCTACTAAAGTTGCAGTCCGTGTTTTTTGAAATTAAGTGTCACCTTACAACAAACACTGTATCTCCCTTTAAATATCACTTTCATATACCTTTCAACTGTCCAGATTTCCGCAGAATATCTAGATTTTTGCCTCATACTGTTAGTCTGCTCCTCATAAAATTTCAGTTTTTTTTCTATCAAATCATTAAAGACTGAAGTCAGTAAACAGTGACATACATTTGAGTTTCAGGCTTTGTATCCTTTAGAAAATACATGCAAATGTAAAACCTATTATCCTAGCCACTGCTTAAGTTTATAGGAGCAATATTTAAAACCTGTCCCTATTTATGGGCCTTTGTCTCCCCATTACATTTGGCTTTGTTTAGATTTCTTGTGCTGAGAGATTGAGTGATATGTACTTTCAACTAGCCAAAAAGCATGCATTGTAGAAAATTTACTGATATATTAAGATTTTCAGGTGCCAAAAGAAGGAAAGATAAGCCTATCAGCTTCAAATGAAATGCAGTTATTCCCATTTTGTTAAATTAATTTAAAACCACTCTGTCACACCACATTTAACAACTGAGGCAGAATAATCTATGATTCCACTACTTTATTTGAAGCTGTGTTTTCTCATTTAAGTCCTGAAAAGTCTGTCAAATCTCGACAGCAGTGGCTTTATTTACCATACTGCCTAATAAGGCTTTACAGTTTTGCTTTTAAATAATCTTACTTATGGGTATCACGATCTTCTGTTCCTTCTCTACTATGGAATGTACATATCTAACCAATGTCTTTAATCTAATGTTATAGTTGTTGTTGTTTGTCTTTTGGCTTTTTCCCGGTAAGGGGTCACCACAGTGGAACTCCGGTCTGCTAATGATTGGCAGTAGATTTTTACGAAACGCCGAGGTGCCAGCTCAATGCCCAACCTTAGTATAATCCCAAATTCCCTTGATCATTTTAGATCCTCACCTCTGAACTCCTTCAATCAGTTCTGCAATCCTGTTCAGGTAAGGCTTTCATTCATTTACGGATTTCAAAACTGGATGCAGTGTTTCACTTCAAGCCCCCCTCAAAGACTTGTAAAAGGCAACTTCCGCTTCAATTATGGATTTAATTTTTGATAGTTCATGATGTTATGCATTATCTTTATGACCACAATTTGTTAGAAAGAGAGCTTTGTTGAAACAACTTCAATAATCTTGAATAATATGAGACTCAGGTCAAACGAAGACCAAACAAGACAAAAAAGGACACTTACCAGCAACTTTCTCGGTCATTTCATGTTTAGCCTTGCCATTCAAAAACTGGGCTTTAGTGCAAAAGGTTTGAAGTAGCAAAGAATTATCTGTAGGGGAAAAAAAAAAGATTATGATGTTGCAATAACTTGCAAATAAAATGCCTCTAACTGTCTCATCTTTATCCCTCTCCCCCAAGAGATGCTTTTCTCACAGTGATATGTCATAATGTCTGCATACTTGACTTAGTTTATGGGTCTGTTGAAACAGATTTCCAGATTATGAGTTCTACTACAGGTTTTACAAAGTATGTTGTTTGTGGTATAACTGCTTTTATATGTATGACCTTAAGAAATAAATAGTGAAGAGAAATAACTGAAATAATTTTCTGAAAAAAAGTGGCTTAAAATAAGACAGCTATATCTATCTATGTGCATTTATGCTAAAACAAGATGAGATTCTTACTCTAGTTATGGTTTTAGGACTGTTGTACGAAATGATTCATTTCAAATATAAAGTAACCGTGTTTAGAAATAAAGGGTCTGTGCGAGACAGATGAATGTGAAAGGCACCCAAGAAGCTCAATAAAATAATAATAATATACCTAGATGTTTTGATGCGTGTGATTATATCTAAATGTTGATTACTTATTGTTTAATAACACTTTTAGTACAGCACCTCATTAAGCATCGTTAGACAAATTTATCACTATAAGAAATTAATTTAATGTTTCACAATAAAACATACCAGTAGGTAAAAACTGCAGTGCAAACTCTAGTACATTTCTTCAGCCCCTTGCAGAATACTGATACCACTGAAGGCTGTTCTAACATGTTTTAAGATAAAGGACTCTTTCATGTTGAGAAGCAGCAGTCTGAAACTCGAATTATCCAGTTCAGACTAGAAAAGAAGAGACATTGGTATGTGGTATGAGAACTTGCTGAAAGTGTGGGATTTGAACTTCAAATAGCTGTATTCATCAATGATTAAACTGTTAACATTAAGAGCCTTACTGGTAGGAATTTAATCACATTATAATAAAAATGGTTATTTTTTTTTTTATAAATGGTTGATTTTTGTATGCTTGTAGTGCCTTTTTTGGACTTCTACCTGACACTACATCATTCTGGTAAATGAAATGTATAACTCCAAGAAACAAAAGAAAATGTGAATTACATGACAGCAAACCTGTGATATTACATTCTGGAGGTACTACTGAAATCCAGAAGGCATGGCTGGGAGTCTTGTCTTCCTGAATTGCTGAATATTGTTTTACTATGGCTTCCTCACATAAGTGGGTGTTTTTGTTGTTGTTCTTCTTTCGGCTTTTCCCAGTTAGGGGTCGCCACAGCGGATCATCTGTCCGCTCATGATTGGCAGTGGAGTTTTTACGGTGTCGAGTTCCCAGCCCAGCGCCCAACCTTCCACAGAAGGTATACACACGCCCACACTCAGACCTAGGGCCAATTTAGAGTGCCCAATCCACCTACTGTATGTCTTTGTGATGTGGGAGGAAACCGGAGCACCTGGAGGAAACCCACGCGACCATAGGGAGGACATGCAGACTCCACACAGAAGGCACCCCAGCCGAGAATCGGACAGGAGAACCTCTTGCTGTGAGGCGACAACGCTAACCGCTGCACCACCATGGCCGCTATATATATATATATATATTTATAGACACACACACACACACACACACACACACATATATATACACACAAACACACACACACACACACACACACACACACACACACACACACACACACACACACACACACACACACACACACACACTCTTACACATATATTTCATATAGGCATCATTATTAGTGATTTGTATGTGTGCCCACAGGAAGAAAACAATTCAGTGACATTATTTGTGCAGGGTGGCTACATAAATGTTAATCTGAAATGTGTTGCATTATACTGTGTGAAGTTATACTGTCGGTTTGAGGAATAAAAATGTAAATGTGTGATGCTGATTTGGTTTAACTAAATTCTTCTTCAAAACATTCATTGGTTGTTAAAGAAAGTTCTCTAAAGGCCCAAAGAACAAGATAAACATGTGATTAAAATGAAGTCAGCTTGAGGTATGTGTCATAAAAATTCATTTTTTTTATTTTTTATTTTTACAGTGATAATGAGAATTAAGTAATATTCTGAGATAATAGGAAGCTAGCAGTGGAAATGATTTTCCAGGTTATGCACACAGGATTGTGGTCAGGTTACGACTGAGGTTTAATGCACCGTGACAACTTGAAATGATTACAAGCATGATCAAGAGGCTACATCTCACATTAAGTGAGACTACACCTCGGATGTCTAATCCTACTGCTCCAAAATGACATCTGTGAAAATTTGCCAATCCGACATTAATCGTTATATTCATTTTTTATTATGTGTACAAAGGTGAACTTCGCATTGGTATGTGGAGTACCACAATGGCCTAAAATGCTTCTTTAATGGATTGTCATTACATCAGAAAAAGAACTACTGGGGACTTCAGGTATGATGCTGAACTAGACAACAGCAGATAACAATAGAACTGTGGAGCTTAACTGGAAAGCGTATAGCTTTTTAAATTTACAAAAAAAGCCACTGTTACCATGAAAATGTTAAGAAAAAGGTTATTTGAAGGGAATCAAGTGTTCATGAGAGGGAAAGTTAGAAGCAGCAGAGAATGAGAAATTTAGAAGATTGCATTCTGATGGTACATATGCATGACCGGGTCTACTTTAGAAGATCAAAATCCCACTTAACCGAGTTTTATAACACTGAGACCAAAAAGCCGACAACCACACATCACCGACCTCCCGGAACACCAACTTTCAACTCCAGGCAAGTAACCACCTGGCCACAATGTTGAACTTTGACCTTTACCCCCATGATAGCACAATCTCGGAGTTGGCATATTTAGTTGGGGGGGGGGTTGCACAGCCCCCTATATAGGTGGATTTAATTTGCTTTTGTTTTAATTCATTTTTTAGTTTGGCCAAGTGGTTATTTACCTGGAGTTGAAACTCAGTGTTCTGGGAGGTCAGTGATATGTGGTTGTCAGCTTTTTGGTCTCGGCGTTATTAACATCAGGTAAGTGGAATTTCTGTCTTCTAAATTAGACCTGCAGGGCCACCCATCTGAGATGATCATACTCGAAATAATTTAGAATGAAATTAAAGATGTGAAAAAGACAAGCTTAGAGATTCTGGCAACTCAGAGGAAAAGGACTGGTGAGGTCATAGGTGGTCTGAATGAACACATGACAGTCATACAAAAGCTAATTGAAGAAAATGAGGAGCTGAGGGCAAGAATAGAAGTTGCAGAAGCAAGACTCGATTGTCTTGAGGCAAAAACTGTAGATCTGGAAGATTGGGCCAAAATGAAAAATATAAAGTTAGCCGGATTGCCATAAAGTGATGAAGTGTGAGATTATATGAAAGCAGTAGTAGGTCTGTTGGAAAAGTAATCAGGAATTCCATTAATTGATATAAATTTTAAGAGAGCACAAGTGCACAGTAGACAGAAACAGCTGAGACCAGCAATAATAAGGTTGCAGACCTTTGAAATGAAAGAGAATTTTAAAAGAGATTTGGCAAGTAGGAAAGAATTTGAAAGTTGGTATGCAACTGTTTAAGTTGAACACGACCCACTGAAAGTAGAATGAGATGTTGCCAGTCATCAGGGAGCATAAAGATAAAGGATTAAGATGGAACCTCCTACATCCAGTCAAATTAAGACTTTTTACACAGTGTGTTACTAAAACATTTGTTAACTCTGCAGATGCCCTGGAGTTTGTGAAGAAGTTGGCAAACTTAAGACTGGGAGCTAATGTTGCCACCAGTAAAATCAAGAACTTAACTATAATGGGGGAAGGATCTGGATAAAGTAAGCAAGGGAAAGAAATTGGCTATTTCTCCTTTTCAGGGAAAACGTGCAACTGATAAAGCAAAATAGGAGGAAAGGAGCTGAACACTAAAATAGATAAGTATTAATATAAGATGACATGACAAGAAACTGTGAAGGGAAGAAAGGGGAGTGTTAAGACTTATTTTCTTTCAGCTTCAAGGAAAAAAAGACTGATTATAAATGTTACCAAGGAAGACAGAAAAAATGCAGGATAACTATTTCTTTGAGATAAATATGGGCAGTGTTGGGGACATTTAATATATGGAAAATGACTACAGTAATGGACATAAGTGAATGGAATCTGTTGAAACTGGATAAGGTTAGACAACATGATGGCATGTAAGATAGTTTGAAGAAAGTAAGATTTGAAAGTGTTTCCTCTGAATCAAATTGCTCAATGTTGTAAGAAAAGATCTGGAAAATGGAAATACAGTTCCATGGAGATATGTAAAGAACAATGTAAAATAATGTATTTAGTTAGATTGAATAGGAGATTATGAACCAGCAAGCAAATTGACATTAAATCAATAAGTAAAGAAGGGGTGGTACATGTTAATAACAGATAAAGTGTAGGAAAAAGTGAATGTAACATAAAAATAAATATAAATAAAAGGAAGAAAAGAGTTGAAGAGTGCATATTATGATTTTTAATGACAATGGGAAGGAGTTCAGCTTGACGAGCAATTATGGGGATGAGACTTTAAGATAGGAACTTGTGTAAAGAAAATGGAGACTTACTGATACCCCAATGAGGGAAACAGAATATAAATAATAACCTAGTACTTGAAAAATGGGCTGATAAAATTAAATGTAATATGTGTAAAATAAAAAATACATGCCAGGTGATTAACGAATGCCATGGTAAATAGAATGGGAAGGGGAAAGGACATGTTAGATTTAACAGAAGGGATTGTGGGGTAGAGAAAAAGGTAAAAGGAGCTATAGACCACATAAAGGCGATAGCAAGAGGTTGATTAAATAATGACCCTGTAAAGGTGGAGAGGCAAGTGGTCTAGGAACAGTAAAAAGAAAAGTATGTGGTAGAAAGAAGATAGGCTGTGGTAATTATTATAACCAAGAGGGAAATCTACAGACTAGCGGTCATCTGATCACTTTAAACTCATATTTTGTATCTAAGATTTTATACTGAAATCATTAGAGAAGAGGGAATTTGTGAAGTTATTGGAAGGCTGGTCAGAGAAGGCTTACATTCATGATTCCAAGATTTGTTGACTAACATAAGGGGATGTTAGTAATGGAAATATAAGGTAGCAAGTTTGAAAGGGGACAAGGCAAAGATTATTTGATGAACAGGGAGTAGAAAAATGGAGCAAAGTTGCAATAAGAACATGGGAGTGGTGGCAGGAGTGAGAAGTTCTAATGCTAGTAAGAAGGGTTATGCTAGGAATATAATGCAAAGTCTAAGTAAGGAATGGAAAAGAGTAGGATAGAAAATGTTTGCCACTGAAAATATGTCAATATGGTTTGTTTTCATTTCTATAAATGCATGATTGCTTACGTCATAAGTGATAATTCAAATAAAGATGTTTCTTGTTTAGAAAAACAAGAAAAATTGGGGTGGGTTACTAAAAGATGCCAAGGCAAATAATTGAAAAAGAAAATGAAATTTAAGGAAAAAGTGGACTAAGACAGAACATGTTTAAAAAAAGTTGATCTATAGTTAGTTGGGTGCCATCTTAACTCCTTTTCTTTACACACCCTGATGGGTGGCAACATCAGATAGCTCTTCCTTTGGGTCTCATAAGCAAAGTCATGCTCAATGTAAATAAATGATTAAAAAGGAGTGTGATATGTAAAGGGTAAGCAATAAGGAAGGTAGCGCATTATGTGACTTAAATTTGAAACAAAGATTGCTGCAGTGGGAAATTAGTAGAATGGAAGACTAAAAAGAAGCAGAGGAAATAAAGCAGAGAAAGTCGTAGCCGCAAGCAGAAAGGTACACTGCCATAGCTATGACAGATGAGGGGGCTGAGGGGCAGTTAACACTAACAGAGGAAAACAATCTCCAGAACTGGAATATGAACTTGTATATATGTACATAGTTAAAACGGAGAAAAGAGAGGGTAAGCAACCAAGAAAATGGGACAGAAGAGGTTACTGAATTCGGGAAACAATAAGAAAAGAGACAGGGATAAGGTAAATGAGGAAAGGAGAGAGAGTAAAGAGGGAAAGAGAAAAAAGAAATGGGAAATGAGAGATAAGAAAAGAGAAAATAATTATAAATCATGGGGCAAGAGAGTTATGATATTAAATCATGGAATACAGATGGCTTAAGAAACAGGAATAAGAGAGACATAATACTGAATTATATAAGGAAAACAAAGATACAAATAATTACCCTCCAGGAGGGTCATTTGTCTTGAGAATGTCGGGTGCCAGGATCTGTCACATAACCGACGCACTCAGGTCACTCCACAACAAGTACAAATATGACACTGTCATTGTCCATGTTGGTGTGAACGACCCGAGATGTACCTCCCTGGACTACATGAAAAGAGACAAGGAAGAGTTCTCCAATCTTGTAGCCCAAGCAGGTATGACCCTAGCCTTGAGTAGCATTCTGCCATCACCAAGAATGATGCCGCAGTACAAGGACAAAATGATTGACTTCAACAATTGGCTAAGCTTCTGGTGCCATTCTAATGGGATCCAGTATCTGTCTGCCTGGGATGACATGGTCGACAGACCTCGATGCTTTGCCAGAGAGGGCCTGCACCTGTCACCCCTGCGATTCCGGATACTGGCTAAGGTTCTCGCTGCCTCTATAGTGCCTTTTTAGGCAAGGTTCAAATGACAAATTCACCACCATAACAGGAACAGGCAAGCAAAAACTGAGGGAGATGCTACTCAATGCTAGAAGTCTAAATCTCAAAATGCCCTCACTCGAGGCACTCATTAAAATGGAGAACATCAATATATGTGCAGTGACTGTGACCTGGTTCAAGGTTCCAGAGAGCACCCCTGCACTACCAGGCTATAACGCATATCACACTTTTCGGCCATGTAACCTGGACCGGAACACCAAAGGCAGAGGTGTGTCCATATTTATTAAGGATATCCACACCTCCAGGCTAGTTGCTCAGCATAATGCAGCCGAGGTTATCCAAGTGCAACTAATTCTGGGCAAAACTGCAATCCAAATTGTAGCTTGCTAAAGATCACCCACCATGCCCCAGGATTCCCACTCCTCTTTTCTTGATTTACTGGGAAATATTAGGGTTCAACCAAACACCCTAATAATGGGTGATTTCAACTACCCCACCATTACCTGGGAAAACTACTCATGTACCAACTCCTTCACTCAACGCTTTCTGGAATACATAAACTCCAATGCCCTGGATCAATTTATCCACACCCCCACCAGGGGCAACAATATCCTAGATACAGTCATTACCAACATGGGAGACCAGTGTTCCACACCTGAAGTCAACGCCTCATTGGTCCAATCCGACCATAAGCTAATTATCCTAGATATCCACATCCTGCCCCTACCCCCCATTAAGGAAACCATGGTAAAAAATTTCTCCAAAGCCAACTTCATGCTTCTTAAGACAGAAGTGGTGAACTTCATGACACCCATGCAGATGGACAATACAGTTGCGACAACTGAATCCTACACAATTACACTTTATAAGCACTTACATGAGTGCATGGATCGTGTTTTCCCAAACAGAACCGAGATGCTATCCTCCAAAAAAAGGAAGCCAATCTGGTGGTCCCCTGCCATAAACAAACTGTACAACAGAAGGAAGAAACTGTTGCAAAAGAGAGTAAATTCCCATGAGTGGAGGAGCTCCCTGGTCAGCCTCATTAAGAAGCTGCGATCCCTGATAAAATCCTCCAAAGCTAGTTACGAAAACGAAATTGCCACTGATTCTAAAGACAACCACAAAGCATTCTATAGCTATGTCAAGAATTTCAATGGCAACACTCAGATCTGCTCTGAGTTACAGCACAATGGCACTAAATATACAGACCCAACTGATATTGCCAACATCCTGGCAGATAGGTTCAGTGCTAACTTTACCCCCCTCTCACCCCCTAAAGAGCCCATCTCTATACCGGAAGAATGCAAAGTGCCTGTAATCACAGCTGCACAGGTAAAACCCACACACTCCAAAGCCAAGAACACAGCATCCATGGGACCAGACAACATCCCAGGCTGCGTTCTACACGAACTACAGAACGAACTGGCACCCCACCTAAGTACCATGTTCACTGAAACACAAAAACCAAGTCAGCAGCACCAAGACCCACCACAGGAAGTATCAGGAATCCAAGAAATGTAAAATAAAACAATTTATTGAAGTGCTTTTCGTTGCTTGTAATGTGGCAACTTCTTCAGAAAAGATACACAGTTTCAAACAGTAGTTTATAAGTAATTGACTGAAAGCAGACTGCGGGCCAGGGTTTATGAACACACCTATGCTATTTCAGTCAATAAAATTGACAACCCACTAGCAAGACATATAGCAAATAATGTGGGCCACAAATTTACCTTTAAAGCTATAGATCAAGTTCAAGCTAATTTGAGAGGTGGCCCACTGAACTTACTTTTAGAGGAACATGAGCTTGAATGGCAAATCCGTTTGAATGCATTTGTTGTACCAGGTTTAAATGATGCTTGTAACATTGCCTGTCTTCTGAAACTAAGAAGTTTGACACGGTAACTGGTATTTTGCTTGAATATAATTCTATTCATTTTAGCTCTACAATATTTTAGAGAGAGATATACCTGGTTGATTATTCCATAATTTTGAAGTTTAGTCTAACTTTGTTATTGTTTGAGTCTAACAGTTTAATGCCTTCTGTATAACTATTTATAACAGTTTTGATGACACTTTTAACCTAACAAACTTGCAGCTTTTGTATTTAGGTTTTATGAACACGTGTTTTTTTAGCAAATGTTTCTTTAAGAATTTGATTTACTGGAGGTGTGGTCATCACATGACATGTCTCAATTTGAAACTGTGTATCTTTTCTGAAGAAGTTGCCACATTACAAGCAACGAAAAGTGCTTCAATAAATTGTTTTATTTTATATTTTTTGGATTCCTGATACTTCTTGTGGTGGGTCTTGGAGCTGCTGACTTGGTTTTTGTGTTTCAGTAGTTTGTTGGCTTCCTTTCCCTGGTTTATCTGTAGTATGGTGTCTAAAACCAGCAGCAACCCAAGTAGTCCCACACTTTTTGGTTCACAGCTGCAGACCGAATTGGGGAATCTTACTCAGTTAATTAATGCGATGGGCCAACGTATGGAAGGCCTTTCTGCTCGTTTAGAGAATGTGGACACTGTTTTATCTCAACAACAACATTCTTTTCAGAACTTGGTTTCAGAAATACCGGTGAGTGGCACCCCTGTTAGTAACTTGAGATCTACTCCACCCAACAGAGTTGAAGTCAGTATTGGCGCAACTTGTGGAGATATCACATCAAGCCAACGGGTCCCAACCGAAGCCCGCCAAACGGGGAATATGGATGAACCTGTACTTAATACTTAATACATTCAGTGACAACAATGGAAGGCTTATTGGAGCTCCTGATTTAAACGAGTGGATTAAAGACACTTCCACACTTTGTTTCAAGACACGGTCTGTCCAGGAGCAACCGGCCGAGACTAACAACGGACAACAGGTTGGTGCTATTGGCTTGAATGAGAAGCTTAAAATCCTCGATGTAAAGTTATTAAAACTTAAAAAATTACAACATGAAGTCATGTATTTTAAGGAGTGCTTGGAGCAACACATAGTTCCGAAATCCGAAAGGGCTTCGTGTCCATCGGTACCCAACTGGTTTAATCCTGGATTCATTGTTTCATTTAGAATTAAATTTCTTGTTCGACCAACAAGGCTTTGACCTCATGCAACTTATGATCAAACACTACCAGTTACAGATAGATGCCTTGTCCTGTGAGGTTTCAGTGTTGAACAATGACATAGTATCGGACTGTGAATTTTTCAGACACAGGTATGACTATGACCATTCCTTCTCTAGTATTAATCAGTTGCTGGACAGACTGAAGAGCAATAAAGTCAAAAAAATGAAAAGGGACAGACTTGCTTATGACAATGGGTCGGCCTAACCAAAACCGTCTTCAGCTCAAATTTCTAATGCAATGAAACCCTTTATTGCTGTACAGCAATCCAACAATGTGCAATCTGATGACAATAACCAGATTGTCATTAGACGTAGTGAATGGATCCGTAACAATAACAGCAACAACTGTGATTATAACCAACAACAAGTGACTGACAATACCAACGTCCCTGTTAACAAGTGTGTAAATTTTCGGAAAGACAACCCTACAGGAACAATTCTGAAGAACAAATCATTCCAACAGAACCAGAACAACAATCGGCACAATTTCAAATGCAGGAAGTACTTGTTTGTACATTGTTACTAACAGTGACGGGGACTTTAACATTTAGAATTTTTCATCATTTTCTATCGACTTGCTGTTGGTGAATTTATTAGCTAAAGGTAGTACATTTGTACCCGACAAACCATTTAACATAGTCAAAACTGTCACAGATCTTAAACTGTATGTGAGAAAGTTAAACTTTAATTTATTATTTGGTGACAGTAACTCTGGTGACCATGAGTTAAGGGTGGCTAGTACTTACAATCCCCCACTACACCCTACCCTGAAGATGTTTGAACAAGTATGCGAACTGGATTTTCGATTCCTTTCGAATCCTCATTCTTGTCCATCAAAAAGACTAAGTAATGTGAGTCGAAAGGAAAGTGTACTACTGCAATCCATGAGGAACGCTAATGTCAGGGTGGTTAAACCAGATAAAGGTGGGGGATTAGTAGTCTTTGATCAACATGACTACACAGTGAGAATGAGGCACCTGTTAGACACAGAGGCTTAGTCTAAAGCATCCTTGAGTGAGGTCAACACTGCATATAAACGGATAAGAGGCTATTTCAATGACTTCTTCATTGATGCCATCATTGATATTGGTACGCTTAATTTCATCTCCCTTCCTTGGCCAAAAATCCCAATTATGTTTGGGATACCAAAAATCCACAAGGATGTGGAAACCCCCCCCATGAGACCATTAATAGATGGGAGGGGTTCATTAACTTACCCTTGTGCAAAGGTAGTGGACAATATTTTGAAAAAATACTTAGTGTCAGAACCCCAAGTATGCAAAGACTCATGGACCTTCCTAGAGAATATTAACAACTTGGAATTTAACCCCAATCACAATTTCTTAACTATCGATGTTAAGGACTTGTATACATCTATTCTACACTTAGAGGGCATAGAATGGGTGAGTCTTTTGCTTAAATCTAAGAAAGCTCCTTCACACAAAATTACTTTAGTGGAGTCTTTATTAGACATCATTGTTACTAATAATTACTTTTTATTCGATAAGGATTTTTATTTACAGAAACGAGGGGTCGCTATGGGGTCGCCCTGTGGTGCCAGCTTTGCCAACTTGGTGATGGCGTATTGGGAAAGAACTTTAGTTTTCAAAGCTGAGCACTTCAGGGCAAACCTCATTTACTACAACCATTTCTTAGATGACATCTTCGTGTTATTTAATGGCGATGGCATTCAGGCTGAGATTTTTATTTCATTTCTGAATTCTACAACTGATTTCCTTGTATTTACATCAACATTTCATACAGCCATGATTGACTATTTAGATGTGAAACTTTCAAAAGATAAAGTCAAGAGGGGTATGTATCACAGATTTTCAGAAAACCCACATACTCATTCCTACACTTTTCTAGCTGCCACTCGTTCCACCAGAAGCGGTCCATTATAAAAGGCCAATTGATAAGGGCACTTAGAATGACCACACTTGAGCTCGATTTCCATCAAGAGTGTGATTTACTTAGGAAGATGTTTGAAAAGCGTGGGTATCCTAGCAACCTTATTAGAACTTTAGTCAGTGAAGTTTCTGATAAAAGAAGACTTGGAATTGTCTCTCCCATCCTTGGGCTAAATAGTTTAGAATAGGACAGTCTTGTTCCTCACATGGTAGATTGTCAAAACAGTGTATTTGTCCCAACACAAATTCCATTACAAACTTTAGCCCCTAACTTCAAAGGTGGCTTTATCACTACCTTCAGTAATGATAGTGGCCAAGTCAAACGTATTTTATGTAAAAACTGGCAGTTTATCTTGAGTGATATTTCACTATTCAGTAAACTAGGTCCAGTTCCAAATATTGTATTTCGTAGAGGCCACAACCATAAAAACTTACTTGAATGTGGGGGGCAACAACTTAAAACACATAGGTATGCTGGAATGAATTTGTGTGAATCTTGTAGGATGTGTAGATTCATGGAAGTGGGCAATACATTTTGTATAGGTGACAACAAGTATGAGATAAAATTTAAACTCAACTGTAATTCTAGACTAGTAGTCTACATAGCAAGATGTGTCTGCTGTCCCGCATTCTACGTGGGGAAGACTGAACGTAGACTGTGGGACAGGGTTTATGAACACACCTATGCTATTTCAGTTAATAAAATTGACAAACCACTAGCAAGACATATAGCAAATAATGTGGGCCACAAATTTACCTTTAAAGCTATAGATCAAGTTCAAGCTAATTTGAGAGGTGGCCCACTGAGCTTACTTTTAGAGGAACATAAGCTTGAATGGCAAATCCGTTTGAATGCATTTGTTGTACCAGGTTTAAATGATGCTTGCAACATTGCCTGTCTTCTGAAACTAAGAAGTTTGACACGGTAACTGGTATTTTGCTTGAATATAATTCTATTCATTTTAGCTCTACAATATTTTAGAGAGATATACCCGGTTGATTATTCCGTAATTTTGAAGTTTAGTCTAACTTTGTTATTGTTTGAGTCTAACAGTTTAATGCCTTTTGTATAACTATTTATAACAGTTTTGATGACACTTTTAATCTAACAAACTTGCAGCTTTTGTATTTAGGTTTTATGAACATGTGTTTTTTAGAAAATGTTTCTTTAAGAATTTGATTTACTGGAGGTGTGGTCATCACATGACATGTCTCAATTACTTATAAATTACTGTTTGAAACTGTGTATCTTTTCTGAAGAAGTTGCCACATTACAAGCAATGAAAAGCGCTTCAATAAATTGCTTTATTTTATATTTTTTGGATTCCTGATACTTGGGTCTTGGTGCTGCTGACTTGGTTTTTGTGTTTCAGAAGTTTGTTGGCTTCCTTTCCCTGGTTTATAAGTACCATGCTCAATCATAGCCTCACCTCAGGCTTTGTGCCTGCTGAATGGCGCACAGCGACAGTTATGCCACTCCACAAGGGGGGAGCC
This sequence comes from Protopterus annectens, assembly GCF_019279795.1. Taxonomy (NCBI): domain Eukaryota; kingdom Metazoa; phylum Chordata; order Ceratodontiformes; family Protopteridae; genus Protopterus; species Protopterus annectens. The sequence goes on from NC_056737.1 coordinate 601,201,133, forward strand.
GCCATGGACCCTGGGAAATACCACCCCATTAGCCTGACGAGCCTGGTCTGCAAGGCCATGGAACGTATTATCATGGAACTTATAAACAAAGTCATTGGTAATCTCAAAACTCTGGACCCCACCCAGTTCAGGTCTGTAAAAGGCAGATCATGTCTCCTAAACCTGATAGACTTCTTTGAAGCAGTCACCAAAGCCGTTAACAAGGGTAAGGTGGTTCACACAGCCTATCTAGATCTTGCCAAGACTTTCGACACCATCCCCCACTCTGAAAATATAGATAAACTCACTAAACTAGGTATAAATCCCTATGTCACAAGATGAGTTGCCAACTGGCTCACTGACAGAACCCACACTGTGAAAGTAGCAGACTCCAAATCCAACTTCAAACCAGTGACAAGTGGAGTACCACAGGGTTCAGTCCTGGGTCCTCTCCTGTTTGGTATCTACTTCTCTGAAGTACAGGCTAACACAGAAGGTCTTTGGCTAACGAAGTTCACAGATGACTGCAAACTAGAAGCCATAATCAAAACTCCTAATGATGCAGACAGCCTACAAAAGGGCCTCACTGAGACAGATGCCTGGTGTCAAAGCCATGGCCTCAAGCTCAATGCCAAAAAGTGCATTGTCATCCTCTTTGGTACAAACTCTGTACCCATGAACTACAACATAGGCGGTAGTATACTTAACACCAAAATTGTGATAAGAGACCTTGGGACACAGGTGGACAGTAGTCTCTACTTTGAGACTCACATCGCCACAGTAGTCAGGAAATCCTTCTACGTGGCACACCTCATCACAAAAGGTTTCTCACCCAGAAAAAGAGAGGTCATTGTTCTCCTCTACTCATCACTCATTAGACCCATTATAGAGTACAACTCCCCTTTTGGTATGTACCTCACAAGACATCTACAACAACTGGAAAGGCCGCAGAAATACCTCACAAAGAGGATTACCGGCCTCAAACAGATGCCCTACGCAGACCGTCTCAAATAACTCCAGCTTTACTCCATCGCATCTCGCCTACTCAGAGGTTACCTCTGCCTAACATACAAAGTTATGTCAAACCCAGAGCTGTTGGACATGCTCCACTTAAAAAAATCCCAATCTCTCCGAGCTACACGCTCTAGGGACATAAACCTTGTCACCACAATAAACAGAACATGCCGGAGGTATAGATTCCTGTCCCAGAGACTTCCCATACTCTAGAATAAACTACCTATCTATATCAAACAAAGCTCCTCATTAGCACTCTTCAAGAAAAATCTTGATGATTGGATGGGAAATAGGAAATTCACCCCGGGGATCACCTCTGTGGCTCTGCTCGACAGTGGCACAGGAAAATAATTTTCTTGGGTGGCAAAAGCCAGGGTACCTTTTTGGTTGGGCTTGTATAGACCCCAGGGCTGATAGCCTAGTACCTACCTATGAACTTATGAATAGCATAAGAGACTGAAGGGTGGGGGGTATGAAACTGTGGTTAGTTCAACATGGGGAAACAAAAGTAGGAGGGGTTGGTTATTTAAAGAAGGAAAGGACAGTCAATAGATGGAGAAATAGAAAACAGAAAGGGTTGAATGGTAGGAATAAGAGAAGGGCTGTGGGGATTTAGATTATGAAAATAGCAGTGTATATTCCATTGGTTATTAAGAAAAATGCACTGAGAAGGCTAATGATGGAGACAGGAAAATTTCAAGAAAGGGCAGTTATTAAATAGGAGACTGGAACATAACAATAAGTAGAGGGGAAGTAGATAAGGGACCAAGGCATTTGAGAATAACAAAAGAAGGTAAATACTTGAAGGAATATCTGAAATCAATGGACTGGTGGATACATGGAAAACAGAGAAGGAGGGGGTGACACTGGGAGGTGTAAATGCTTTTTCATATAGGCACAACAGATGGGCAAGACTTGAAAGAGGTTATTTTTAACACCTTTATTAAATTATCACTCAAGACACAGAGAAACATATATTAAAATAAAATAAAAATATTAATGTTTCCATTTACATACATTAAGCATCACATATGTTCTTTTTTATAACTATCATCAGTCCAGCATTACACAAACTGCTCAATTCCTGCCTTCTCCTAAACCTCACTCCTCTTCTTCTTCCTTTTGAACATTATTCTGCATGAATTGTTCACACAATTTCCATTTATTTATGTCATTTGCTCCTTCCTTTTCAAATGATCCAACTTCCTGTTTTGTTTTTAATCTCTGTTACAATATTCAATGCTTCATACACAGTTGGCCTAGACTTTGACTTCCATTTTCTAGTAATTGCTTTTTGGCAGATACCAGAATTAATCTTAAAGACCTTACTATGCCTTTACAATTCAGACCCCATATCCAAGCTCAAAATAATCATTTCCTTAGTTTAACCCATTTGCGCATCCAATATCTCTGCATAGTACTCTGTAGGGAATTTGTAAAGTCTGCTTAACTCATTACATTCCCCAAACATATGTTCCCATTTACCTCTTTCTTCCCCATTACACCTCCAGCATTTGCATCTACTTCAGGAAAAATTCTTTGGAGTCTGCTTGGGGTATAAAATACCTATGCATACACAAAAGTCCATTCTTTCTCAGACACTTTTTCTTGCAAAGCCATATTTCATAAATGTGACTGATGCTCTATAATCTCACATTTTTCCCTAATTTCAATGTTGCTGGTGGTCTTCCTGTTCATCTCCATCTCCCAACACCAAACCCTGGTTCAAGTCCAAAGTGCTCCTGATTCTTCAAGTCAACTCCTGAGCTTTTTTTTTTTCTGTCTCAAAAATATTTCCTTTGGAATACTGGAAACATTTTCAATTACAAAGTCTCTCCATGAGATTTATTTTCAGAAGAATGAGAAGCACATATTGCTTGATGGCTCACTTTTTGTTGAGTAAACTTTTGTATTTCCTCCTCACCCTGTTCTGCATTAAAAATGCCTTTGATCCTCCAGAAAAAATATTCTTCCTGAATCTTGGCATTCTCTGATTGCTGACATATATCTACTTCTCTTCTGCCTGGTGTACAGTGAATACACATTTTCCACAAACACTCTACTGTCTCCAGTTTTTAATACTTTGTCCTTCTGCCACAGTTTTGTTAGGATTGACTCTTTCTGCTTGTACGATTGTATCTTTACTAATACAGACATTGGCTGCGTTCTCATGGCCAGGATTACAGCATGCACTCGATGTGTCATTTCAGTTAACAAATCCTGCTGTGGAATACCAGTCCATTTGCTTATTTGTGCAATAAAATGAATACAGTCTTTTCCTTCCAGATTATCTGATATAGCAGAAAATCTCAGGTTTTCTATGTGTGCTCTGTCTTTTAATGCTATCAATTTTTGAAACAGATCTTCTTGAAAACTCTCATACTCAAGCCAGATTTTTCTTCATTTCAACCTCTGGTTTTCTGCAGTTTTATCAGTTCAACTTAATAGCTAGTTAAAGCTTTTTCTGTTTTTTCAAGTCTTTTGTTATTTGAGTTGATACATTCATTCAATGTTACACTTATTTTAATCAGCTCAGAGTACATTTTGACTTATTCTTTCCTCTAAATTACTGGAAGGCGTCTATTGTACAAAAGCTGTGGCTTGAACTGGTTTTTGCTGAATAGACGCAGGATTCTTCCCAGTCAGTGTCTTTTCTTTCTTTACCTTTTCTAGAAGAGTTTCTTTCAGGCTCTCTAAACAACTTCTTTACTGGCATCCGGGAAATGCACTTACTAGACAGTAACTGAATTTTACTCAAGCTGATACAATTAATAGCTCTTATTCTGCAGTTTCTTTTTTCACACTGGGACAGCTGAAATTAAAATGCTGATCAGTGTGTAGTCATCTTGGAAGTTAAGACTTGATAGTGGTTATATCACCAAAGATCATGTGCTTAAGATGGACAGAATAGTTGTTGATCCCCTTACACATACAGATCATGTGTTGACAGGTATAAGACTCCACCACCAGGAAGAAGTGATCCTGCAGCGGCATTGGTGAGTACATATATATATATATATATATATATATATACATACATACATACATAGAAAGAGAGATAGTATATATGTGTGTGTGTGTGTGTGTGTGTAATATATATATATATATATATATATATATATGTATATATATATATATATATATATATATATATATATATACATACACACACACACACATATATATATATATATATATATATACATACATATAGATCCACTTCTGAATCTCAAAATACTGAAATAAAAAGGAAATCAGAGAAATACTGAAGACATTAATTGGGAATTTAGCAAATCTTTCCCTCAAACTTTGGCTACTATGAATACAAAAAAGGAATACCAGGAATAAAGAAATAAGGGGATAGCTGGAAAGCTAACAAGAAGGCAGAAAGGGATGATAAGAAAATGAAAGAAAAGGTAGCAGTCTACACTGTGAGAAGTAAGTGAAATAATGAACAAACTAGAGAAGGTTGAAAGAAGTGAGGAAGGGGAAGAGGGGAGCAGAAGACACAGAAATATCTGGCATAAATGGAAGGAAAAAGATGGGGTTTGAGAGGAGAAAGAAGGAAAGAGAAGATTTTTAACAAGGAGAAAAAATAATGGGAGAGAAGAGTTGGATACACAGGAAAGAAACAGAGACTGAGAAAAGAAATGGAAACATTTTTTAACCTGTGGTGAGGGGATAATGTAAACAGTTAAAGCAGGGTATTATTTTAGTTTAAAGCAAACAAAAAAATAAAGAAGTGCTCAGAATATACTGGTGAGTAAATAGGGAGAGATTAAAGCCCTTGTGAAGAAAGGTGGGATAAATTAAAGAGTGATATTATAGACAATAGTTAGAATATGAAATTTTGATGAATATGATCTGTAATCTCTGGTATTTGGCTGTACTGTCTGTATAAAGGGGTGAATATTTATTGAAAATACAAGTAATCTCTGTGGTATCCTCAAAGTCTCAAAATAACCCACAAAAGTGTAGTGGGTCTAAAAACAAAACAGTGTAAGAAACTTATCTGTGTGGAAGATTTTCAGTCCATATATTTCTAGTTAATCACTGTATATTAATCAGATCAGACAATAGTAGTAGAAGTAGTGAACGTAAACTCGTCTCAAGTCAAAACAAAACAAAACAAAAAGTAATAATAGAAAATATATAATTGTACAGCATTACAAAGTATTCAAAAGTAATCCAAGCAAGGCAGGCAAGTCTGTTTCCAGTCGAAAATCCTTTATTAAGTACACAGACAAGTGAGCCAAGTAAAACAAAAATTGAGTAATAATTTCCTCACAAGCTTTCTAAATATATATATACTTTTTATCAGGCATGGGAGTGGTTTATTGTGCTGTAAAACAAAGTGTTATTGGTACACATGTTAAATTCACATCCCTTCCCCTATCAGTGTGACATTTGAGCTGGTCCTGCCCTACTTAGTAGCTGTCATAATAATATATACCCTTATGTACTTTAAATAAAATGTATAATGATGTGGGATGTTACATCTACGCTGTTTAACATAGAATGATTTCCTTACAATCATAGACAAATGATGGTCAAATGCTGGGTTACTGTCTACATGCATTCACAAATCCCTGACCACTTGGACTACTCTTGGGAATATATTATCAATGTAACCGTCCAAAGGATACTATTCTACATTTCTTGCCACTATGGTCTAGGCCACGGCTCTGGCACTATACATTAGTCTGTGTCAGGCCTTTTTGGAGAGCATTTGTGTCTTTGCTTATGAAATGAAAACCAAAAATACTTGTTTCTCGGGAAAACTAATATTTTCTGTATTTTAGATGTTACAGCAAAACACAAACATTTGACATGCTCTTAAAGGCACACTTGTATTGGAGATTCTCTTGCCTACTTTCCCTAAAAGCAATTGGGCTGTGCAAAACAAAATGAAAGTGAGATTATTGAAGGATCTTGTCTGAAAAGTTACATAAGTTTCTGGTAACCAAAGAATGAAAATTCCTCCACAAATATGTCAAAAGACGCTGCTTCCAGTAAACAATAAAGGCTGTCCTCCGTAAAAGTTCTTAGTATAGTAATCAATCCACCAGCCAAAAACAGGTTGCAAAGAACTCCAGTTGATTTATTTATTTAACATAAAATAATGAAAAAAGTCGGATTTAGCGCTTTCATCTCCACCACAGAGACTTCATCAGAATCATCTGTTTCATGTTAAAAACACTTTTTATATCATTCCATTCATTCTAATTCGCTGGCCAATCAATACTGAAATTGGTAAACTAACCAAACTTTTAACCCTTCATATCCAGTGATAGAAACATTTGGTTCGTATTAAACCAATTCTATAAATAATTTGTAAATACATATACAAGTATAAAATATTAGATACAAGTTATACACATAAATGAATAATTGTTATTGCGAAAATTTGTTAAAAAACTTTTAAAACCATGTTTGCATCAGAAAAAAAAAAAAAAAATATATATATATATATATATATATATATATATATATATATATATATCCATCCCCTTAATTCTCAAAGGGACAGCATACATGTGACCCTGTGTCGTGGTACCTACTAAATATTTTAAACTATACAGTGCATTATAACGAAAAAGTCATTTCAATTGAAATGCTTAGTTCATGCATATAGCATCCTATACTCTAATGTTTTTAACTAAAAATAAGAAAGTGTTACTAATATGTGTACACAGCCCAAATAAACCACACCTTACTTTGTTTTACACATATGGAGTAGACAAGTACTGAAATATAAAATATTACATATTGACATTCTGGGTTGTCTCTCTTAGGTTCATCTGCAAGAAATTTCAGGGCCGGGCTAATAGAAATGTGGTCATTTAAACTTAGACCTCTACATGCATCTATTCTAAGTTGCCAAATCATTTCTCTAAATTCTAACTTAGTCTCCCATTCACCTCCTCTTTCGTTGTGTCCAACTTCTTCCAGTACCCAAAACTTAAAATCAGCTTCCTTACAGGTCAATGTGTGTCTCAAAAGGGCATTGTTTTCGTTCCTTTTGTTTATATCACGTAAATGCTCATATATACGTACCCTTAGGTTACATTCAATTTTTCCTATATAGTACCCCCAACAGGCCAAATAAACAACACCTTTAGAATAACAACTATTATATCTTTTTCCTTTTATGATCATATTTAAACTGGGAATATTTAGTTCTTTTGTTCCAGCTATAAATGGGCATTGTGCGCATCTCCCACATTTGAAGGTACCATATTTTGAACAAGTTCCACCTGTATAAGTGTTCTTTCTACTTTCCAAGATATTTTTCAAGTTTTTGTTCCTTCTAAAACTGTATCTCAGTGATTTTTGAAATACTCCTACTCTAGTTGGTATCCTACTAAACATCTTCCAGTTGTCATTGATACATTTCTTCAACCATCCTATTCCATTGTGATATGTCAATGTTAAATATGGCAGTTGCACTATCCTTTGTTCACTACTGGCATTCCCAATTTTTGTTCCAATGGCTTCCCCACTGGTTAGTAAAGGTACGTTAAGTGGTTCCCCATTGGAGATTCTCTTGCCTACTTTCCCTAAAAGCAACTGGGCTGTGCAAAACAAAATGAAAGTGAGATTATTGAAGGATCTTGTCTGGAAAGTTACATAAGTTTCTCTCAAAGCAATAGTGGGAGAGAGAGAAATTAGGGCAGAATTCAGACCAGAAGGCTGTTTTTGTAAATTGACACAGTGAAACTTTTTATAAAACAGTCAGCTGAAAATAAATGTGCAGCTTTCAGTTCTCTTCATAATAAAATAAAAAACCTACCTACATCATAAATATATGTTTGTTTTTTTAGACATCAAAGGAGTGTTTCTCTATCAAAAGTTATATTTTTATTCTCACACGTGTTGAGGTACAAAAATTATACTAAAGATTTATTTTTTCCATTAAAATTCAAGATACAGCTTAGCCTACTTTGAGGGTAGGAGCCCAGTCCAATAACATTTTATAGATAGTCATGACAGTAATGTTCACTGTTGAACCATTTTGGAGAGGTGGGCTTTAAATCAAAGAGCATGGGGGCAAGAACCCTTGAACCTTCCATAGAAGTGAACTGCCTGCCACGCCTATCTTACTTATGTATACTAACTTCAGAATTGTACAACCTCAGAGAAGATGGAAAAGCATAAAAAAGTACAGTTGCATAAGTAACCTTAGCACAACAGCAAATGTTCAAATGATCACTGTTGCACTCTAGGCTATATGGGTTATACCCTGCAAAGGATATTACAGCCAGACAGTTTCCAATGCTTCAAGGGTATCTTCCATGCGACAAACCAATATCCAGCTTGAGCGGAGCTGAAGAAAAATAGTAGTTTGGGCCAAAAGCCCTTCACAGCTTTCATGCTAATTGATAGAAGAAGGCTAGAGCCCTGAAAATGTCAATGCAAGGAAAATACAGTTGTGCAAGTAAACTTATCATAACAGTACATGTTTGAATGATCACTGCTGCAGTAGCCTTATCTATATGGGTTATATCCTGCAGGGATATAACAGCCATCCAACTTCCAAAGCTTGAAGGCACCTTCCACATGTCCAAACTATCTGGATAAGCTGAAAGACAAGTCTGCACTTCATGCCCTTCAGAGTTTTTCTACCAACAGAAAGGCAATGCTAGGAAGAACAAAAAATAAATAACCACACCCTGGCATAAACAACACACCAACAACAAGGGGATAGATGGGGGAGAGGCTACTGCAGCAGTGATCATTCAAACATCTATAAGTATGGTAAGTTTACTTACACAACTGTACTATGTTCATTATATTAATCACAGCTGCAGTAGCCTTAGCTACATGGGTATATTACCCTAGCTTACTACATTTAGTAGGTGGGAGAAGAAAAGTCCAGGAGGATTGTCCTTGTAAAGCCTGATCTAGTCCTGGACAGGGAATGTAACTTATAGTGCTTTGTAAAAGTATGCACAGAAGAGCAAGTTGCAGCATCTAGAATACTTCTGCAACACAACCCTTTTCAAAAAGCCAGAGACAAAACTAAAGCCCTGGTACAGTGTGCCTTTTCCCTGTTTGGAATAGTTTTGTTGTGGTGCGTATAACAAAAAGTAATAGCCTTAGACAACCATTTGGAAACATTCTGTTTAGAAACTGATTGTCTCTTCTTTCTACCTTCACAATAAATGAACAATTTATCCAAGATCTGAAAGATTTAGTTCTGTCAAGATAGTATCTGAGTTGTCTGTGGTCATCCAATGTGTGGAGTATCCTTTCTCCCTCATTTGTGGGTTCAGGAAAGAAAACGGGAAGCTGGATAGTTTGGTTTAAGGTAAACTCAAATACCACTTTAGGTATAAATGAAGGCTTAGATCTTAAATAACCCCTGTCCTTGTAGAAAATGAGATAGGTTTGACTCAGTATAAAAGATTGTAACATAGATACTCTTCTTGCAGAGGTCAGAGCAATCAGTAACACTGTTTTCTATGTTAAGAACCTCAAGGGAGTCTGTTGAGTTGGTTCAAATGAATCAAGAGTTAAACTGTCCAAGACAAAAATTAAGATTTCCAAGGAGTAACCACCTGTTTTTTTTTTTTTTTGGAATCCTGGCATACAACACACCTTTCAAAAATATTTTCCTAAGAGATCACATTCAAAGGGGGAATCCATGGGCAAACATGCTGAAATGGCTGACAAATGAACCTTGATGAAAGAGTAATACAGGTCAGGGGATAGTAACTCACGCAAATAATGGAGAACCACAGAAACACTAACCCTGAAAGGGTGCTGGCTCCTATCTGGGCACCAATGAGAATTTTTTTCCATTTACTAGTAAATGATTTTCTAGTAGCAGGTTTTTTAGCCTCCTTTAACATCTGGTGCACATCCTAAGAACAGAAAATATAGACCTAAAAGATATTAAGATTCTATCATCCATGCAGTTAGTTGCAGTTTTTTGGGGTTGGACTGTATCAAACACCCCTTGTCCTGTGAGAGAAGGTCTAGTATGCGAGGTTGTGGTAATTCCCTTTGACCATTTCCAATAATAGGGAGAAACATTGCTGCCTAGGTTTGAACAGAGTCACCACAATGATCTTTAGAGAGTTCTTCTGAATCTTCAGATTGATCCCAGATATTAGTGGAAATGATAGAAAAGCATGCAGGGCAATTCTTCTCCAAAGAAAATAAAATAAACTATTTCCTAGGTATGGAGTCTTGAAACAGAATTTTGCCAAATGATTGTTGTGAGTGGAGGTAAAATGATCCATTTGAGTTGTTCTCCAGAGCTGGATCAATTCCTTGAAGACCCAATGATTCAGATTCCATTCGTAATGATCTGTCCTGGTCCTGCTTAGTTTGTCTGCCACAAAATGTTGCTATGATGGGAAGTAAGATCCCTGTAGAGTGACACTGTGCTGGAAAGCTACTTCTCAGGTTACCATGGCTAGTCTGCAAAGAGGACAGGATCTGGTTCCCCCTGTTTGTTTATGTAAACACTTGTAATAGTCTTGGAAACCACATATGATTGAGACCATTGACAGTATATATAAGTGCCAACGTCTCTTTTATGTTTGTGTGTTTTGTTCTGTCTCTTTTGCTCCAAAGATCTTGCACTTTTATTCCTATTGACACTGTTTTTGAATCAAAGTCTGAGTTACAGATTGAGCCTGGAGATGTAAGGGGAAATGGGGCACTAGGATTCTGATAAAACTGGTCTCCCCACCAGCCTCTCCCTTTTCACAAAGCCCATAACTGGACTGTCAGGGGATGTTGATGTTGAGATCATATAGATTTTCGGTGCCATTGATTTTTTCTCATGTAGGATCTTGCCAGCGGAACCATGAGAATGATGAATTAGATGAGACCTAGAATCCTGAGAAATTCCAGAGCTGACACAATAGACTGAGTAGAAAAACTCAAAAATAGATTTAGTTACAGATCTACTTTTTCTTGTAGAACAAAAGCTCTTTGAACTAAGGTAATACGGAGACACCCCAGGAAAACAATCTTTCAGGAAGAAATCAAACAAGACTTTTGCATGTTCTCCAGGAACCCCAGTCTGTGCAGGAGATCTCTCACTAAAGTGAGAGATTCCTGACATTTTGAAAAAGACTCAGCAAAAATAAGCCAATTGTGTAAATAAGGAACATGTGACTACCTTGCAATTTGCAGAAGTCTATAACTGGAGCTGAACACTTCGGAAACACCCTTGGAGCAGAGGATAGACCACAGAGCAATTGCATAGAAATGTGTGGTCCAGTCCCAGAAATCTTAAGAAACATATTAAATCTGGAGCTATATGAATATGATAAGCATCTTTTAAATCTAAAGTTACCAGAAAACTCAGCTGGAGTATGAGAGGTAACATGTTGTGATGGGATAACATTTTGAACTTGGACAGTAACACAAACTGGTTTAGAACAGAAAGATCGATAACTGATTCCATGAATCTTCTTTCTTTCTTTAGCACCAGAAATATTTTTGAATAAAACCTTTCTTCTAGCTGAGGAGGAGGTTCCATTTCGATTGCATATCAGTCAGCAGGTGCTGAATGACAGAAGGGTGAAAAGGAGTTTGATCTAGTGAATGAGCGGGGAATCCCTTGAAAAGGAGGGAAAGACTACCACTGTCATCTATAACCTTGATAGGTTACTTTCAGAATCCATTTGTCTGAAAAGTACAGTTGCGTACACTTACCATAAATGAAGATGTTCGAGTGTCTTCACTGTTGCAGTCATCACTGTGGGGTTCTTCCTGCCGGCAGGCAGCCCTCGGTCGGCCAGAATCCCAAAGTCTCGGTCCGGCGTCAGCTGTTCAGTCATGCTCCCTGACGTCAGAGCACCAGGAGTACAAAGCTGCCAGCCGACACCATGTTCTCCAGTTTTTCTTGCCCCAGATGTCAGGTGCCCAAAAGTGAAGGCTAATAGTAAAACAAAAATGTAACATACAAACCCCATACCCTGTAGCAAATACACCTCAGAAGAAGGGTGAAGTAGGAAACTACACTAATGGAAGTATAAGAGGGGACAGGAGGTGGGTAACCCAGACTGCAACAGTGAAGACACACGAACATCTACATTTATGGTAAGTGTACACAACTGTACTATATTCATCGTGTTTCACTGTTGCAGTCATCACTGTAGGGTTGAATCCCAAAGCTGAGATAAAGGGTGGTGGTTATAGAGTAGAAGGGCCGGCTAGAAGGCCCTGCAAGACTGCAGAAGCAAAGTCTGCCCTAGACTTAGAGTAAAGAGGGAGATTATAGTGCTTAGAGAAAGTATGCACTGACCTCCAAGTTGCAGCTTCCAAAATATTTTTGGTAGGTACTCCCCTGAGAAAGGCAGCTGAAATAGCAGCAGCTCTGGTAGAATGAGTCCTAATTTTTCCTGGGATTTGTTTTCCATGATGAGAGTAACAAAATCTGATTCCATGAGCAATCTATTTAGAAATGGTCTGTTTTGAAATAGCTTTGCCTTGGGAATTTGTTGCATAAGAAACAAACAGTTGCTCTGTTTTCCTGATATCCTTGGTTCTGTCCAGGTAAAAACAAAGTTGCCTGTGTACATCCAAGGAATGCAAGATCCTTTCCCCCTCATTTTGTGGATTAGTGAAAAAAGTTGGCAGGTGAATAGTTTGGTTTAAAGCCACTTTGGAAACCACTTTAGGCATGAAAGTAGGATTAGTCCTTAAAGACACCCTATCTTGATGAAAAATAATATAAGGTTCCACAGCCATGAGTGCTTGTAACTCCGAGACTCTACGGGCTGAAGTCAAAGCCAGTAGGATAGCTGTCTTCCATGATAAATACTTAATATCAGATGTGGCAGCAGGCTCAAAAGGAGGCAGAGTGAGTTTTTCCAGAACATAGTTGAGGTCCCAGGCAGGTATGGGTGGTGTCCTAGGGGGCCTCAAATTCTTTGCTCCTCTGAGATATTGTTTCAGAAGTGGATGCGAAAAGATTGGAGGATCTGCACTGTAATGTGCAGAGATAGCCGAGGCATGTATTTTTAAGGAGGAGAAGGATAAACCCTTATGTAGCATGTCTGTCAGGTAATGTAAAGTTAATGGGATACTAGGAATGAGAGGATCCGAATCCTGAGCATGCATCCAGGTGCAAAATCTCTTCCATTTACCTGCATAAGATTTTATAGTGCTAGGTCGTCTGGCTTCTAAGATGACAACCATGACTTGTTTGGGAAGGGTAGGATTAATCATAGACCCTGAATACGCCAGGCTGCTAGGCTGAGAGTTTTGATATGAGAGTGCAGAACCTGGCCCTGGTGTTGGGACAAAAGATTTGGAATCTGAGGTAGGATCCAAGGAGGCTCCTGGGATGGATTCATCAGTGTTGAGTACCAAAATTGATGAGGCCAATTTGGGGCCAGTAAAATCATCTTGGGTTTGTCCTGCTTGATCTAAACCCTGCTTGATCTTTAATAACACCCATGGAAGAAGAGGTAGTGGCGGAAAGGCATACCCAGAGAGGTTTCTCCAACTGAATGATAGTGCATCCACTTTCCATGCTAGTTTGTGAAATGTCCTTGTGCAAAAAATCTGGAACTGGTGGTTGTGGAGGGATGCAAACAGATCTATGTCTGGGCAGCCCCAGGCCTCTGTAATCATCTTGAATATTTGGGTGTCTAGCATCCACTCGTGTGGGTCTTACAGGTTCCTGCTCAGGCTGTCTGCCAGAATATTTTGTTTCCCTGGCAGGAACTGAGTTTGTAGATCCACTTTGCAAGCTAGAGCTGTGTTCCATAGAGTCATGGCTAGTCTGCAAAGGGGGTAGGAGTGTGAACCCCCTTGCATGTTTATGTACCACATAACTGTGGTGTTGTCTGTCCATATCATTCGTTGCCCTGGCTGTAGAAGATCCCTGAAAGCCAAGAGGGTATTTTGTACAGCTAACATCTCTTTTAAATTGATATGTAGGTGCTTCTGATCCTCTGTCCAAAAACCTTGCAGACCTTTCCCCTGCAAGTGGGCTCCCCATGCGTAATCCGAGGCGTCCGTGGTTAACACTTGGCTGGCTGGAGGCAGACTGAAGGCTTTTCCTTTGTTGTGAAGACATGCCATGGTCCACCAATGGAATTCCTTTTGTAGGCAAGGCAAGACAGCAATCTGTGTGTCTAGACTGTGGCAATGCTGGGACCATACACTTTTTAGGTACCATTGTATTTTTCTCATATGTAGCCTTGCATTTGGTATGAGAAGGATGCGGGAGGCCATGTAACCCAAAGCCTGCAGGAATTTCCTTGCAGTTAGCTGAGACATTAATGCCAAGGTTTTGAAAGTTGAAGCCAGCTGTAGTTGTTTTTCGGATGTCAGGAATGCCATCTGGGTTGTTGTGTTGAGAAGAGCACCCAGAAAAGTTATCTGTTGTGTGGGTGTCAAATTTGACTTTATGTTCACAGTGAATCCCAGGTACTTGAGTAGATTTTGAACAAATTCCAGGTGCTGGAGTAAGACATCTCTGTTGTCCGCTTGAATAAGGCAGTCGTCCAGATAAGGGTAAATTTGAATTCTCTTGAGTCTGCAATAAGCTACTACTGGTGCCAGGCACTTGGTGAAGACCCTGGGCGCAGTAGACAAGCCAAAGGGCAGCGCAGAGAATTGGTAATGTTTTGAGCCGGCCTTGAACCTGAGGTATTTTCTGCACTCCTGACTGATAGGGATGTGTAGGTAAGCCTCCTTTAAATCCAATGTCACCATCCATGCATTTTTGCTCAACATTGGCAGGAGCTGCTGCAGAGTAAGCATCTTGAACTTTGGTATCTCCAGGAAAGTATTTAAGACTGACAGATCCAGGATGGGTCTCCATGAATTTTGTTTTCTGGGAACTAGAAAGAGCCTTGAGTAAAAGCCTTGCCCAGTCTCTGATTGTGGAACCAGTTCTATGGCCCTCATAGCCATGAGGGATTCCACCTGGTTTAATGACTCTGCCCATTGGTGTTTTGGTAGGTCTGGCCATCTGTTTGGTCATGGCAAGGTATGAAGGTGGAATTTGTAACCTCTTGAAACTACATCCAGAACCCACTTGTCTTGGGTTATGTAAGTCCAATTTTGTTGAAAAAGAGAGAGTTTTCCTCCTAGAGGGGCTTCCAGGATTCCTGGAGCCATGCAGTGGGAGTCATTGAGCCTGTTTTCTGTAAGATTGAGGTCGGTCCTCTCCACCCCTGGGGGTGGAAGCACTCCACTGTCTAGGTCTGTAAGAGGTCTGTGCTTGGGCCCTCCCTCTGGAACGCCTATATCTACCCCTCTGAGGCCTGTCCGAGCTGGGAAAGGACCAATTTTTAGTTGGCCAATTTCTGCTAAATCTTGGGCCTGAACTTGTAAGAAATCCTTAACCGTTTGCATGGATTTTGCTTTATCCTCCATTTTCTTTATCATCCTCCATTTTCTTTATCACCTCTTCAGCCTTAGACCCAAACAAAACATTATGCTGTACAGGAGCATCCAGTAACTTTGCTTTCACTTGATCAGGTAAGTTTTGTTCCTTTAACCAAGCATGCCTTCTAATGACTGTGCCACTGGCAGCCGCCCTGCATGAAGCCTCCAAGGTATCAAAACCACAGTGTAAGCCATGCTTCCCCACTTGCTCAGTAGCATGCATCAAATCGTGTAATTCCTTATTATCTGCACATGCAGAAATGGTACCTAGCTTTTGTTTCATAACAGACAGCAGAAATTGCTGATATTTTAGCATATGAAATTGACAATTTAAAGCCCTAATAGATAAAGTAGCAGAAGTGTACACTTTTTTGCCCCATCTCTCCAAAGCTCTAGAATCCTTATCTGACAGAATAGGGTTTTAGCAGAGGCGGCCTTAACACCCTTAGGACCCTGAGAAATGGTTTCTGGATCAGCAGCAGGATTTTTGTAAAGGAGCTGGTGGGAGTCAGGGACCCTGTAATATCTGTCAGGCTTAGCAGGGGCTGGAGGAAAGGAGTCAGGAGTTAAATTAGCCTCAGAAAAGGCATCATCCACAATATCCAAAACAGGAGGAATAGCCAAGGGTCTATGTTGGGGAAGAAGAAGGAAATCCCTAAGCCTTCTCTTAGATTCAGAGTACTCCTGTCCTTCCCAGTGAAAATGTTCCCTCATGTCATGTAAAGTTTCCCCAAAAGAAAAATCCTCAGGGGGAGAAGCTGATGGAATGGATTCCTCAGCATCAGAATCCTCATAAGGAAGGAAAGAATATTCCTGTTCAGAGGAAGACACTGAAGAAATGGATGCCTGATCAGAAGATTCATAATCCAATTCTTGCCTTGGCCTTTTGTCTGGAGGGGGATGTGAACCCCTAATCATGGTTAGTAAGTCCTCCGCCTTTTTAAGCAGCTGTTTCTGAGATTTGGGTCCTGGATCAGAAGAGGCCTGGGCTGGTGTCTTTGATTTAGAAGGAATCTTGGCCTTTGTCTTTGGCTTTGTCTTTATCAGAAGCTGTGTAGGCCTGAAAACCCCCTCGGAAGCCTGTACCTGCACAGCGGCTCCGGACCCATCCGAGGGAGCATTGTCCGAAGGTCCTGCAGCTGGAGTACTCAAAGGCCTAGTTGGCTCCTCGTGGGAGTCCATTTCGGCTATCGGCTCTGAAATGGCCGACAGGGACTGTGAAAGCGCCTCACTGACGACGGCCGAACCTGAAGCTGGCTCTGCTTGTAAACCGTCATCCGATTTGGACCTCGGAGGCCTGTCCTTATCCTTGCGTCGTTTGTGAACTCCGGTAGTCAGAAGCGTGTCCGACGACATTTTATAATTAAATCGCCTGCCAAAGTAGTGAAAAGCAAAATCGTACCTTTGCTTAATAGTACGTTGGTTAAATCTAGCATAAAACTGACAACTAGCTACGTCGTGGTCAGGGCCTAAACAAGGAATACAGTAAGAGTGGAAATCCTTATGAGGTATTTGCTTCCCACAAGAAATACAATTAGGAGCAAGAAAAAAGCTTCCCCAATGGGGTACTTAGCTTTTAGAAGAAGAAGTAAGTCTTCAGAATGAAGCACAAAAAAATATCAGGAGTCAGCCGACCGGCACTTGCGAACTGCTTCCACCGCATGGCAAGAAAGACTGGAGAACATGGCGTCGGCTGGCAGCTTTGTACTCCTGGCGCTCTGACGTCAAGGAGCATGACTGAACAGCCGACGCCGGACCCAGACTTTGGGATTCTGGCCGACCAAGGGCTGCCTGCCGGCAGGAAGAACCCCACAGTGATGACTGCAACAGTGAAACACGACGCACATCTGTCTGTTACCAAATAGGGAAATGAAGGCTGAGGCTCTATATACTGATGAAGTTTTCCAGGGTAGTGGGAGTCATTCTTTTTGAGACCTTCCTTACACTGCTTTTTAAACATCTGTTTACCAGAAGTTTGCTTTGCTTATTTTGCTTTTTGAAAAATATTGTAGAAGTAGCATTCAACTTCTGGCCAAACAGGCTAAATAAACTGAGGAAATTCCTTGAATCGGCTTATCTCTCATCACACTTTTTAAGGACCTCTGTAGCAGATGGTCCAAAAACTAACACTGTTTAAGGGTGAATTCAAACTTGCAGCTTTAACACACCCAGGAAGGTTTTCAGCATGCAACAAAGCAAACCTCCTCAAAAAAGTTCCAGTAATGGCAGCCAAAGTGGCATCAGCACAATCATAAGCACATTTCAAATGGTGTAGTCACTTGAGGAACAGAAGTGATCAGGTTACACAAAATGTTTTTTTTTCCTCATAAGAGGAAAAAATGCCAGACTATCCCTCAAGTTCTCAAAACAGGCAAGCATAAGCTTTAACATATGAGCTTGAGAGCTGAAAATTCTAAAATTAAGTGTTGCAGAAGAATATATTTTTCCCCAAATCCATTAAAAGCTTTCTCATCCTTATCAGAATGGTGGAGTGGGGGATTTATAGTAATACAAAAGTTATATATTTATCATTAAGAATCCATGTTGTCTACTTCAATCTTCCTCAACTGATGGCTCTTTGGATCTGAAGGGATCCTTCTTCAGACATTCTACAGACTTCTGGATCCAAGGTTCAGGTTACTCCCTTTAACCTTAACTCCTCTGCTAGGACTGTTTTAACTCAGATCATTTTTTTCCTGCTTTCTACAACTAGGACACTTCTACCCTAACAAAATGAACAAATCCTGAAAATGCATAGCAGTATTCTTGGGATACAGATCATAATGGCAACATTATCGGGCACCTGATGAATCTCTGCTGTTGCTCTACAATTAAGGACTTATGAATGAGATCTTGCAGGGGGGAATGGAAAGATGGAAGTTGAGGAGGACAGAGGCAGCAACATGGAGCTATAATTATGTGGTTAGTACATAATGTTTATATCCAATGTTATCTGTTCTGCCCGTTCTCAACTGATGGGACAGAGTCCCCAGCTACTCCAAACCTTGGGAGGTCTCATGAAAGGATATTTCAGAGAATGACTGAACCAAAGGAGACACTTAATCTAGTCTGCAAGTCCAGTTCGTAGTGAGAAATGAAGGTGTGGGCATTAATGTCGTCAAATGGAACTTTGGAGAAAAAGCAGATGAAGAACCAGTTGTCCCAGTAGAATGAGCCTTTGGAGTGCAAGGTAAAGTCAGGGCCTTCTCCTTATTTAAAATTAATATATAGGAAATGCATTCAGAGAGCTATCTTGAAAAAGTCACTTTAAAAACTCCTTTATCCACTTGACCAGGAGAGAAGGGTACAAACAACTGGTCAGTCTTTCTCATATTCTTGGTACTGTGCAAGTAAAACTTGAGTTGTTGGGATGCATCCAAAAGATGCATCATGTTCTCTCTTTTACTGGAAAAATAGGAGAAGAAACAAAAAGACTGATTGCTTGGTAAGAAAAAATCTGAAGCTACTTTGGGAAGAAAGGAAGTGTTGGAACAGTGTCTTTCAACAAAGAATTTTCAATTCAGCTGCATCTGCAGTTTCAAATGGAGGTCTGGTCAATCCTTAAAGAAGAAGAGTGATGTTCCTGTACAGAATTGGATCCTTAAGTGAGGGCCCAAAGGAGGAAAATGCTCCTAAGAAGGTTTTTGACAAAGTACAGTTGTGTACACTTACCATAAATGTAGATGTTTGAGTGTATTCACTGTTGCAGTCATTACATTTGGGTAATCTGCTGGCAGGTAGCCCTCAGTCAGCCTGATTAACAAAGTCTTGGGTTATGCGTTGGTTGCTGTCCCTTGTCCATGACGTCAGGTCGTCAGGGTTATAAAACATGCAGCTGACACCATTACATCAGTTTTTCTTGCCCCAGATGTCAGATGCCCCCCAAATGGGGAGCAAGTAAAATTAAACACACAAAATATACCTCCAACCAAAAGCAAATACACCAAAAAGGCTTTTAAGCATAGTAAAAGAAAGTAGAGGTATAGTTGGAGAAAAACAAGGGGCTGGAGGGAGGGTAACCAGGACTGCAACAGTGAATACACTCAAACATCTACATTTATTGTAAGTGTACACAACTGTACTATGTTCTTCATGTTTCACTGTTGCAGTCATTACATTTGGGTAGATTCCCAAAGCTATGGTTGGGAGGAGGAATTTATACAGCATTAGGACCAGCTGTAAGGCCCTGCAAGACAGCAGTGGCAAAGCCAGCTCTGGATTTATAGAAAATTGGTAAATGATAATGCTTGGTGAAAGTATGTACAGAATTCCAGGTAGCAGCTTCTAGAATATACCTGGTAGGAACACCTCTGAGAAAGGCTGCAGAAGTAGATGCAGCCCTGGTGGAGTGATATCTGATCCCCTGGGGGATAGGTTTTCCATGGTGCTTATAGCAGAAATAAATGCAATGGCTTATCCAGTTAGAAATGGTTTGTTTTGAAATAGCCTTTCCCTCTGCCCCAGCAGCAAATGCTACTAGCAATTGCTCAAATTTTCTTCAAAATTTAGTCCTGTCCAAGTAGAATCTAAGTTGCCTGTGCACGTCCAAGGAATGCAGAATCCGTTCCCCTTTGTTCTGTGGATTGGGAAAAAAGGTTGGCAAATGAATGGATTGATTAAGAGCCACACTGGAAACCACCTTGGGCATGAAGTATGGATTGGTCTTCAAAGATGCCCTGTCCGCATGAAAGATGATGAAAGGCTCCACTGCCATAAAGGCCTGCAATTCAGATATCCTTCTAGCTGAAGTGATTGCTAAAACGAAGGCTGTTTTCCAAGAAAGAAATTTTAAGTCTGCAGTAGCAGCTGGCTCAAAAGGAGGTAGAGTGTGCTTCTCCAAAACAAAGTTAAGGTCCCAGGCAGGGGTAGAAGCTCTCCTGGGTGGTCTCAAGTTCTTTGCCCCTCTGAGATACTGCTTGAGCAGGGGATGAGAAAAGTGGGGTGGTTCTGTGTTATAGTGAGCTGAAATAGCTGAAGCGTGGATTTTAATAGAGGAAAAAGACAAGCCCTTGTGAAGCATCTCAGTTAAGTATTGCAAAATCTGAGGTAAATTGGGCGCTGCTGTGCTCATCCCTAAAGACTGAGATTGTCAGCATAAGATTTTGTAGTACTAGGTATTCTCGCCTCCAAGATGACATCCATCACAGGTTTGCTGAGGGATGCTAAGGGCGAATTTAAGTGATTAGCCAAGCTGCAAGGTTCAATGTTGGAAGCTGAAGGTGCAGAATTTGGCTCTCCTGCTGAGACAGCAAGGAAGGTGTCTGAGGCAGCTGCCATGGAGATATTTGTGACACACTGCGCAGGAGTGGGTACCAGTGTTGGCGTGGCCAGTCTGGAGCAATCAAAATCATTCTTGGTTTGTCCTGTTTGACTTTTAGCAGAACTTTGGAGAGCAGAGGCAGAGGGGGAAAGGCATAGACTGATAGTTTTTTCCAGCTGAGGGACAGAGCATCCACTTTCCAGGCTTTTTGTGGGGAGTTCTTGTGCAAAATTTGTGCAACTGGTAGTTCCGGGGGGAGGCAAATAGATCTATGTCTGGGCTCCCCCATTTGCTTGTCAACATGTTGAAAATCCATGGTTTCAGTTTCCACTCGTGTGGGTTCATGAGATTTCTGCTTAGTCCATCTGCCAGTGTATTCAATTTTCCTGGCAGGAATTGAGCTTGTAGGTGCACTTGGTAGCTCAAGGCCATGTTCCACAATGCCATGGCTAGTCTGCAGAGGGGGTAGAAATGTGTACCCCAGTGCTTGTTTATGTACCACATAACCGTGGTGTTGTCCGTCTTTACCATTAGTTGTCCTGGAAGAATGTAGTCCTTGAAGGCTGTCATAGCATTCTGTACAGCTATTATTTCTTTTTGATTGATATGTAGGTGCATTTGATTTGGGTTCCATTTGCCCTGAATGCACTTCCCTGCCAGGTGAGCCCCCCATGCATAGTCTGATGCATCTGTAGTTAGGGTTTGGGCAGCAGGAGGTAGTGTGAATGGCAGTCCCTTGTTTTGGTGGCAGGCCTCTGCCCACCATTGGAACTCCAGGCATAGGCAAGGTATGATAGGAATCATTGTTTCCAGGCTGTGACAATGTTGACTCCATAGACTTTTTAAGTATCACTGTAGTTTCCTTATATGCAGTCTTGCATATGGAATTAGAAGAATGCAGGAGGCCATGAACCACAAAGCTTGCAGTATTTGTCTTGCAGATAGCAGGGTTTTTGTGGCCACTAGTCTGAAGTAAGTTACCAAATCAATTTGCTTCTCTAGCGTGAGGAAAGCCATCTGGGCAGTTGTATTCAAGCTTGCACCCAGGAATGTAATCTGTTGAGAGGGTACCAGCTGTGATTTATTTTCGTTTATGATGCACCCCAAACAAGCTAGAACCTTTTTTACAAATGCCAGATGATTTAGAAGTATGCCCTGGTTTTCTGCCTGAATTAGGTAATCGTCCAGGTATGGATATATTTGAATATTTCTTTGTCTGCAAAATGCAATTACTGGAGCCAGGCACTTTGTGAATACCCTGGGCGCAGTAGATAAGCCAAAGGGCAGTGCAGAGAACTGATAATGGAAGTAGCCTGCTTTGAAGCATAGATATCTTCTGCAAGATTCCCTGATTGGGATGTGCAGGTATGCTTCTTTTAAATCTAGAGCTGCCAACCAGGCATCTTTGCCTAGCATAGGAAGTAACTGGTGATGAGTCAGCTTCTTAAATTTTGGAATGTCCAGAAAGGTGTTTAGAGTAGACAGGTCTGGAATTGGATGCCATGATTTGTCTTTTCTGGGTACCAGGAAAAGCCTGGAATAAAAACCTTGTCCCGTTTCCTCTTCTGGTACTGGTTGAATAGCCCCCATGTTAAAGAGGGAAAGTACTTGTTTCCGAACCTCTGCCCACTGATTTGGGGGCAGGTCTGGCCACCTATTTGGTGTTGGTAACGTGTGGAAATTAAATCTTTATCCCTGGGACACTATATTTAAAACCCATTTGTCCTGGGTTATGAGTTCCCAGTTTTTTGCATGACGAGCAATCTTTCCCCCCAAAGGGGCGGCTAAAAGGTAAGTGCTTGGTAATTTTAAAGGAAAGTCATTGAGACTGTTTACCATAGGGGGATGTCTTGTTATTTCCAGATTTGGAAGTGGGGCCCCGCCATTGCTTAGTTCTGAGAGTCCCCTGGGACTGAAAACTGGTTCTTTTGGTGTGTCTGGGTTTGTCTTGAGAGGATCTGGAAGGAGCTGGAAAGGACAGATTCTTAGCAGGCCAGTGCCTACTAAATCTTGGAGGTTGCACTTGTAAGAAATCTTTTACAATTTGCATAGATTTAGCTTTATCTTCCATCTTTTTTAGAACTTCTTCATCCTTATTGCTAAACAGGCGGTCCTGATTTAAAGGAGCATCCAACAATTTCACTTTAACATGATCAGGCAGAGATTGCTCCTTAAGCCAAGCATGCCTTCTAAACACAGACCCAGTAACAGCAGCCCTGCAAGAGGTGTTTAAAGAGTCAAAAACCACATTGCAAAGTATGTCTTCCAACTTGTTCAGCAGAATGCAATAAATCCTGTACATCTTTATTTTCTACACAGTCAGAAATTAACATAATTTTCTGTTTAAGCAGTTCATATGCTGTTGATATTTTAACATATGAAATTAGCAGTTTAAAGCCCTGATTGCCAAGGTTGCAGAAGTATAAACCTGTTTACCCCATCTATCCAGCACCCTGGAGTCTCTATCAGAAGGGGTAGGATTTTTAGCAGTAAAAGCCTTAATGCCCTTGGGCCCTTGAGCAATGGTTTCTGGATCTGCAACAGGATTTTTGAAAATGAACTTGTGGGACTCAGGAACCCTGTAGTATCGGTCAGGTTTACTAGGAGCCAGAGGCAGGGAATCAGGGGCCATACTGGATTCCGAAAACACATCATCAACAATGTCTAGTACAGGAGGTATAGCCAAAGGCCTATGCTGAGGTAGGTTCATAGATTTGTACTAGGCTAACTGCCCTTGCAAGCAATTTTAAGCCTAGCCAATTATCGCTTGTGAGACTCAAACTCTGTACTTTGTGTCTGTAAGGCAAACACCTTAACCATTAGGCCACCCTCCCAATTTAAACAAAAACTTTTCTTCCCAGGTGGCTATGACTAGGTCATTGTACTATGTACAAGTGTATCAGGGACGTAGAAGAAGGAAATCCCTAAGCCTCTTTTTTGAATCAGAAAATTCCTGACTTTCCCAGTGGAAATGCTCCCTTAAGGTATGTAAAGTTTCCCCAAAAGAAAAGTCCTCGGGGGGGAGCAGAGGGAATGGAATCCTCTGCATCAGAATCCTCATAAGTAGGTATGGACAAATCTAGGCCATTAGAAGAGTCAGAAAAAACAGAGTCCTGATCAGAAGATTCATAGTCAAGCTCAGCCCTAGGCCTCTTAAAAGTGGGGGGTTGACTACCCCTGATTAGAGTAATTAGATCTTCAGCCATTTTGATAATTTGTTTTTTATGCATAGGGGCCTGAACATCGTTTTTTTTAGACATAGATCGAGATTTAGGCCTTAGTATTAAAGGTGGAGTTGGTTTAATATGCAAGTCTGTAGGACTGAGTACACCCTCAGAAGACGGTGCCTGCACAGCGGCTCTGGACCCATCCAAGGTAGAGACATTCGCAGGTTCTATAGGTGAAGCATCTTGTGGCATACTGGACTCTGAATGAGTCTCAGTAGAGGTCTGCAAGTCAGAAGTAGTGGGTATCAGGGGCTTCGAAAGTGCCTCACTGAGTACCAGCGAACTGGTGACTTGCTTAGAAGTGTTGTCAGCAGTTTTGGACCTCGACAGCCTGTCTCTGTCTTTATCTTTGCGTTTTTTCAGAATCCCGGTAGTCAGATGGCTAACCGATGTCATTTCTGGATAATTAAACCGAGAACCGAAATATATAGAGGCAAAAATGTACCGACGACGGATAGTGCGCTGATTAAATAAAGCACAAAACTGACAGCAAGGTATGTCGTGGTCAGGGCCTAGCCAAGGAATACACTACAAATTAAAATCTTTATGAGGTATTTGTTTTCCACAAGTAATGCAATTATTAACTTTTACTGACATTGGTAAGGAGCAAGAAAAAGTTTCCCCAACGTGGTACTTAGCTTTAAGTTGAAGATTTCTGTTCTGAAACTCAAAAACAAAAATTTCAGGAGTCAGCACTTGCGAACTGCTTCTGCTTCGGGCACTGCACGGCAAGAAATATTGATGTAATGGCATTGGCTGCATGTTTTATACCCCTGATGACCTGACGTCATTGAGGAAGGGACAGCAACCGATGCAGGACCCAAGACTTTGTTAATCAGGCTGACTGAGGGCAACCTGCCAGCAGATTACCCAAATGTAATGACTACAACAGTGAAACACGAAGAACATCTTCAAGGTAGCAACTGGGGTTTGACCTTCTCCAATGTGAAAGCAGGAAATGGCCACCAACAGGACTTAGCATGAAAATGATTAGCCAGAAAATCCAAGATGGTAGGGGGAATGAGGTAAAAAAGGATCTATATCCCCCTGGTGAGTGCCCAAATCGAAAATTTCTTCCACTTACTTCTAGGCACTTTTTCAGGTAAAAGGTCTCTGTGAAGAAGTTAAAGATATGTACAACCTCTGATAAAAGCCTGGACTGTCTAACCATCATAGGAACTGCTTAATTTGAGGGCCGTAATGTCTGGGTGATACATCCCGGTTGGGTGAGACAGAATGTTTGGAGTTGGGTCCAGCACCAGAGATGGGTGGATCAGATAAGACCAAAGAAAGAGAAACCACATCTGTCAAAGCCATAACGGGACAATGAAGATCACTGCTGTCTTGCTCCACACTGCTTTCTGCAGAAGCTTCAGCATGAGGGAATGGGAGGGTAAAAATATAGGATACCCAAGGGCCAATTATGTCTCATAACATCTCTCGGGAATGCTCCCCTCTTAGGGGACTAGGGCAAAGTAACTGCTGCATTTTGTGTTTGAGGGGGTGTCAAAAAGATTGCAGCAAGGTCAGCAATTGATAATCTGCTCCACCACTTTTGGGATGAGGGACTACTTATGAGGTAGAAGAATAGAACTGTTCAACCCGTCTGCTAATACCCCGGACTTTACTGGGATGTGTATTGCTATCAGAAAGCAGTGAGAAGATATAACCCATTGCTAAACCTTCAAGGCCTCTCAATAGAAAGGGTAAGAACATGTTTCCCACTTGCTTGTTGCTGTACCAAACTACAGACACACTGTCTGTTTGGATGGCAGTCACACCCCTGGGTGAGGGAATCCTGAAAGGTCTGCAATGCTAGGAGGACTGCCTTCGTCTCCATGCCACTGATGTACAGACCAGTGGACTGAAAGGGTCCATTGTAATGCCCTCATGTAAAATCTGGATAGAGGGACTAAAGTGAGGGAGGCTGCCATCAAGCCTAGAAAATGTAAAATGCACCTGGCTGGGAGCTTCTAATGGAAATGTACTGACAATGCTTGATGTTTAATGGTGCAAATCCTCAATTCTGATAATCTGGCTATCTGCAGCTTTTTATCTAGATGGGACCCTATGATCTCTACTGTTTGGGCCAGTTGCAATTTTGACTTTGTGAGGCTGATAGTTATCCCCATCTGAGAACATACTTGCAGTAAGGAGTCCCTGGCTTGTATAAGGAGACTCCTTGTGGGAGCAGTTAAAATCCAGTTATAATGATAAGGAACACTTGGAACACCTGCAGTCTGAGATGAGTTCTAACCACTATCATGTACTTGGTGAACACACAGGGAACTGTGGTACAACTAAAAGGCAGGGCTCTGAACTGGAAGTGATGGACTCCCAGACAAAAATGGAGGCACCTCCTGGACTGTCTATTCATTTGTATGTGAATGTAGGTGCACTGTGCATATCCATCCTCCCTCAATAACAGCTGGATGTACAGAACCATGACCATCTGGAATTTTGTTTGTTTTATGTACTGATTTAGGTGAATGAAGTCCAGAATGGGTCTAAAGTCTAAAGAACCTCGAGTAGACTATGGACCCATGCTGACATGATGGGAACCTTCTGGATGAGTCATTTGTCTAGCAGCTTTATTTCCTATGCTGCTGCCTTCCATTGTGTGGACAGAACATCGGGACATCATCGTGAATAAGGGAGATGGCAAGGGAAGGGAACTGTATAGCCCCTGGTTTGATTCTCCGTACCATTACATCTTGGGTGATGGTTGTCCAGGTCATATTGTGCATAGAAAAAAAGCCTCCTGATTGCCTCCAGAGTGCAGCAGTCAGGCAACCATTCGGGCGTGCTGAAAAGGCCAAGGGATCCCCAAATCCTTAATTTTGCATTTCACCTCTGCCATGGGGGTGATGTCCATTACAACTATTCCCCCCCTCCACCTCCGAGGAGGGCGTCCAGCGCTAGAAGCATCAAGGGTGAAGCCTTGAGACTTGTGGAACCTCAACTTTTTACTTGCTTTTTGCTTTCTGGAGAAGGTCCACTGAGGGGTAGAAAAGCATTTTCCAATGGCAGACAAGGTCTTGCCATCATGTTCCCTTTTAGACAGCATCTATTTAACTTTAGGCCCAAACAAAATGAAAATGTCAAGGGGGCATTAATAAAGGACATCTTGGAAGTGTTCTGTGAAGTTGCACAGATGCACAGCTATTCCAATGCCTATTGCTCTCGACGTGCTATCAGCCTCCTTAGAAATAAAGCACAGACATGTTTGACAAGGACTGAAGGATAGCCAACTGCACAATGACTAATTTCCTGTCTGCCACAATAATGGACTTGGGGGGGACTTGGACAATTTCCTTGTCAAGTCTCTCTTAAAGCATGTTACATGGGCCAAACAGTTCAGCACCCTGAGTGAAGGTCACTGAAGCATATGCCTGCTTTCCAAATCTGTCCAACACCCTGGATGACCCAAGAAGAAGATGGCCCAGCCATAAAAGCCTCAAGAAATACTGATTTCTCCTTGGAGGGGCATTGACGGACCATTCTTCTTTTTGCCTAAGTATCTCAAGCATCTCACCAAAGGAGACATCTTCAAGAGGGGATCTGGGGGACCCCTACTCCTCACTGAAATCAGTATCATCAGTGAGGAACTCCCGAGGGTAGTCTACATGCCCCCTTTTGCATGCATGTGTTCTGTGTACTTCCCCAGTGGGATGATCTGTAGAAGATTCTGAAGCAGAAGGGAGTCCATGAAGTGAATTGCCTTGACAGGTCAAGGTGCTGGCTGCCTTGATGTGACAGGAAAAAAGGAGGGAAGTCCCAAAGAATTCCATGAGGGCACGGTTAGATCCGAATGGGGGACAGACACCTGCTTTCTGGAATACTAGAATACTCCCCAAAAGGCCTCAAATGCTGCTGCCAAGACAGGTCCTGAAGCAGCTGGCATAAGTCCCATGGAATCCAGCAAGGGCAAATTCTAAGAACCCATTCAGACAGGCTCAGAAGCTGATGCGGAGCCAATCTGTCAAGAGCTGTACCACTCAATGGCAGGGATGGATCCAAAAGCTTCACAGTTATCCCTCCCTGACTATGGGCCTGACACCTCAGCTCAGAAACTCATTGAGATCCAAGGCACTCTAAGCCAATTGGGGCAGAGATATAGTCAGAGTTGAAGAAGTCCAGTCCTTCATTTCTGACACGGATGTTCCTCGGGGCCCACTCAGACAGCCTTGAATGCGAACATCAGATTGGGGAAGGAGTTACTATCAGTGAAAAGGAAGGAACAAGTCCCAACCCTCTGACAGAAGTCAGTGCTGAGAGAACCCCAGCTGGATCTACGCACTCAAGAACTTCCTCATCATTCTGTTAATTTCAGCCTCAGACTTCTGAAGGAGCACACAGATCTAAGAGAAGAAGCCTTGGATGGGGGTGTGGACACCCTCTGGAAAGACCTTTCTTTCAAGACAGGAGCTCTAAGCCTGGGGCTAACAGGTTCCAAGGAGAATCTGGGTCCTGGAGATTGTAGCCCAAAGAGACCTGGCCCTGACAGGCTCCAGAGACAAGGAAGGATCCGACAGCTTGAAAAATTTTTAAAGCAGGTGCAGACAGACTTGTTCAGTCTGGAGAACACTTCCTGTAAAATTATTTTTCTTTTTGCTTCTCCTTCTCCTTGCCCTTTTTTCTTTATCTTTAGACTTCTCCCTTTTGTGCTCCTCTGAACTCTGTTTTGATGAAGGGGAAGAAGATGAAGAAGATTGAGAGGGGAGAACTTCTCTCACAGTAGAAGGGAGAAGTCCCTTAAGTGCAAGCTTAGAATGCCTGTCTGTTAAAGATCTGGCCCTGAAGGCAGCACAGGCTGAGCAGTCCTCCTCCAGTTGTGAAGCTCCTAATGAATACACATACTTAGAATGGGCATCTTGGGAGGGGTGGATTTTATGCCTACAAGTAACACATTTCTTACAGCTGGATGGCTTATCTGATATCCTGGCAGTGAAAATCCCAAAAGTACCAACAACACCAGTACTAGCAATAATAATAAACAACAGTGAATGGCAATGACAAAATTCAATAAACAATAAAGCCACAGCCAGAAAACACTATCAAATGGTAACACTAACAGCTACCTGAAAACTAGAAAGAAAGGAAGAACTGTAAACATCGGCATTTTTTTTTGACTGGGGAAGATAGAAGGTGAAAAAAAGAAGAAGTTATATTCTTACCATAACGTTCCATCTGTGTGGTCGATCTTCATTCATTCTTGACTGATGGGTTTGGTTCTGACATCTCAGAACCGACTCGGCCGTTATACATAGCTCGCAACAGCCCAAAACTCTCGAGCTAAGGCTCTACCCACAATGCCTCTCTTCCTATTACCTCCGATTGACTTTGCCTAGTAGTTAAGAAAGTACAGAAGCACTGTCTAAGGTATAACCCTATAATATCCCAGGACTAGGTCCGAACCTCCAGGAGTTTTTTGTAGGGGGCAGGAGGGTGAGATATCAAGAATGAATGAAGCTCAACAACACAGATGGAACGTTATGGTAAAAACATAACTTTTTTATCTGATGTTGTCAATCTTCATTCATTCTTGACTGATGGGACAGAGTCCCCAGCTACTTTAGATCCTGGGCAGCACTAAGGAAGGATATTTCTGAGCAACATAGAGTCAAAGAATGCTCTTCCCCTGTAGACCATGTCTAATTTGTAAAGAGTGATAAAGGTATGTGGAGTAGCCCAAGTTGCAGCTGCACATATGTTTTCCATAGAAGCCCTGGAATGGAAAACTGCTGAAGTGGAAACAGATCTAGAAGAATGAGCTCTAATTGTAGCTGACAGCTTGAGTTTATTTTGGTTGTATATAAAGGTAATGCAGTCTCTTAGCCATTTTGACAAGGTGACCTTTGATACGGGTTTGCCCAATCTGGGTCCTGAAAATGATAAAAATAGTTGGTCTAATTTTCTAGAATATTTTGTTCTGTCCAAGTAAAAATGTGATTGTCTGCGGATGTCCAACAAGTGTAAACAGTACTCCCCTTTGTAAAATTTGGAAAGAAGACTGGTAAGTCTACTGACTGGTTGACATTAGACGCTAATACTACTTTGGGAAGGAAGGTGGGATTAGTTCCGAGTGATACTCTTTCTTTGTGAAAAGTGATATTGGGATGATTCACATATAAAGCCTGTAACTCTGAAATTCTCCTAGCAGATGTGATAGCTACTAGGAAGAGGGTCGTTCAAGATAAAAACTTGACGTCACACGTAGCTGCTGGCTCAAAGGACTGTCGAAATACACATTGTAAGACTAAGGTCGCATTCTATGGTGCTATAGGGTCTTTGAAAGGGGGTTTAAAAAGTAAAGCGCCTTTAAGAAACATTTTGCATAGATGATGAGACATCAAGGAATGATCATCAAATCTGTTATGAAAATTTGAAATGGCAGCCAAATGAACCTTAATTGTAGATGTAGAGGTCCCCATTTCAAATAAGGCAGCTAAATATTCCAGGACCTTATCAACTGATGCTGAGAAAAAGTCTATACAGTTTGTACATGCCCAAACTGAAAATCTTTTCCATTTCTTTAGATAAAGCTTCCTGGTGGATGGTTTATGGGAAGCCAAAAGTATCTTTTGCACTGGAGAAGACAAGTTATTTTGCCTGGCAATTACTGGAATTGGAGAAACCAAGATGTCAGCTTGAGATTTTGAAGACTGGAATGCACCAGTCTCTAAGGGTGAGACAGGAGATCCGGAGCTGGGTCCAGAGTCCATGGGTGATGAACCAGATGAGGCCAAAGAAAAGGGAACCAGACTTGACGGGCCCAGTAAGGTGCAGTGAGAATCACTTTGCTTCTCAAACATTGAGCTTTCCTTAGAAACTTGGGGATCAGTGTAATTGGGGGAAAGGCATACAGGAGTCCCAGGGGCCAATCAAGAAGAAGTGCTTCTCTCGGGGACACCCAGTGAGGGGGGATTAGGGCAAAGTAGCTGCACTTGTGGTCCATGGGAGAAGTGAACAGGTTGCAGCAAGGCTGACCCCATTGACGAAAGATCTTTGTCGCTATTTTGGGATTGAGAGACCACTCTTGAGGCAGGAGGATACATCTGCTCAGTTTGTCTGCAATCATGTTGGAGTTCCCTGGGATATGTATTGCTATCAGAAAGAGGTTGGAAGCGACTGCCCATTGCCAAATCCTTAGAGCTTCCCAACATAAAGGGTAGAACCTGGTTTCTCCCTGTTTGCTGATATATCAGACTATGGACACGTTGTATGATTAGACTGCAATTATCCCCGAAGGAAGGACAGCCTGGAATGCTTGCAATGCTAAAAGCACTGCCTTCAATTCTAGGATGTTGATGTGCAAATTGGCCTCTTGTGGGGACCAAGTGCCTTGAGCAGTTTTTCCCAGAAAATGCCCACCCACCCTATCTGGGAAGCTTCCATGGTCACTACGGCCTTGGGCTGAGAGGGGGGAAAAGGGACAACCCCATAGAATCTCTTCTGGTTTCATCCACCAAGATAAATTATTTTTGCAGCAATTTGTTATCAAGACTGAATGGGACATGGGGTGCATTAGAAGTGACCATTGTGATGCCAAGAGCCAATGAAACAGTCTCATGTGATACCTCGCTAGGGGAACTAACGTTATCATTGCTGCCATGGTTCCCAGTGCTTGTAGTACCAGACGAGCAGGAACTTTGTTTTGGGAAATGATTACTTGAAGTTGCGATCTTAGTTTCAACAGTCTGAGGAGAGGAAGGGAGGCTATACGGAATACTGTGTTTAACCTTGCTCCAATGAACTCCAGATCCTGCATGGCAGTCAGTTGT
This sequence comes from Protopterus annectens, assembly GCF_019279795.1. Classification (NCBI taxonomy): domain Eukaryota; kingdom Metazoa; phylum Chordata; order Ceratodontiformes; family Protopteridae; genus Protopterus; species Protopterus annectens. The sequence continues at coordinate 601,232,767 of NC_056737.1, forward strand.
GACTTTTCTTTGTTGACTGAAATGCCTATTGTTTCAGCAAGATGTAGAACAAAATCTATGGCATAAAGCAGTAGATGCCTGGAGGGATGGTGAGGAGCCAGTTGTTTGATATGGAAACACCTGAAATCCCTGCAGTCCTAAATGAGCTGCTACGGCTGCCATTCATTTGGTGAACACCCTGCGGACTGTGGTGAGACCAAAGGGCAGCGGTTGAAATTGGTAATGACTGGCTCCTAGCTGGAAGTGAAAATATCGTCTGGAGTGTTTGTCCATTTTTATGTGATAATATGCATCCTGAAGATCTATAGAGCACATCCAATCGTCCTTCTCTAGAAAGGGAAGGATTGACTGTACCGTGACATCCGAAATTTTGCCTGTTGTACAAATTTGTTCAAAAGGCTGAGATCCAAGATTGGTCTCCAGTTCTCTGTCTTTTATGGCACTAAAAAGAATCTTGAGTAGAATCCGGATCCTATTTGGTCTGGTGGGACTACCTGGATGACTCTCTTTTTGAAGCAGCTTTTGAATCTCTAATCCTGCTAGATTCCCCTGACTGGGTGAAACATCGGGGATTCACTTTTGGGATTTTGGGAAAAGGTTGAAGGGAATGTGGTAACCTCTGATAATTATTTTCTGTACCCAGGTGTCCGATGGTATTGTAAGCCAGGCTGAATGGTGCAGAGAAAATCTTCCCTGACTGCTTCTACAGGTAAGCAATCGGGACTCAGTACAGGAGCACTGATAGGGTTTGTTCAGGAAAGGAATCTCTAGACCCCTGGTTATGCAGACCCTCTCTGCCATTGGGGGGGACATTTTCCAGAAGAATTCCCCCCTCTGCCCTGGGAGGAATAGTCACCATGTGTGTCCCGAAAAGGCCCTTGGGTCTTCTTGAACCACATTTTTCCACTTTTCTGATTCCAGTGGAGTGGAAAAATGAATGCCTACAGCAGAAAGGGTCATTGCGTCTTTTTCACACCTGGCTAGTGTGTCTCTGACTTTTGGGCCAAACAAGAAAGTACTATCAACAGCACCATTGATAAAGGAAGACTTAAAAGGTTCAGCAAATCACACAAGCGCATCCAAGCTTGAAGCCTAATGGCAATGCCTGCACCTGCTGCTCTAGATGCCCCTTTGTCTGTATGAGCAATAAGCCACATGGATGAATTTGAGATCGACTCCAGGGTGGCAAGCTGAGAGGCAACCTTATCTCGAACCTCATCAGATACTGCTCCTGCAAGGGTGTCTGAAATCTCAGTTATCAGATGCTTTTGGAGTCTAGTAACATGTGCCAAGTTGTTCAAGGACTGAATAGCAAAGGTCGATGAAGCAAAAACCTACTTCCCAAATCTATTCGTTGTCCAAGACTCTCGGTTAGGAGGATGGATAGTTAAACTCTTGTCGGCGAGTTCTTTTTTGGTGGCTGCCGCCACCACCATGGCATCCACTGCTAGACCCTTAGAACAATGGGGCTGATCTTCTGGGGCTGAAATAATCTTGCCAGGTCTCCAGGGAGTAGGCTCTATGGAATCGGGAGCCTCCCACACTCACTGAACTATTAACTTAACTAGATCGTCAGTGGGTGGGGTCACCCAAGATGTAGAAAGGTGGGCACAAAAAGCTTGCAAGAACACAGATTCCTCGGAGGATGGGTTTGACTGCTTACAATCATCCCTCTTTTTTAATATTTCAAGGATGTCTCCAAAGGATACATCTTCCGGGGTGACTGTGGGGACCCTTCCCCTTCATCATAATCTGTGTCTTCAGTGAAAGATTCTTCTGGAGAATCCAGCTGCTTCCTCTTGCATGCCCTCTTAAGGGATGACTCCTCAGGGGGAGGTTCTGAGGAAGACTCCAAAGAAGGGGGGATCCTAAACCAGGATATCTTGCAGCTCTTGTGTCCACTGTCCTGATGTAGCGACTGTGACAGCTGCGAACCAAAAGAACCAAAAATATGGTACTCCGAGGATGAAACCAGCTGGCAGCCTGCTGAGGCCAAATCTCTCTCCATAATCTGGAAGGCAGGGCTGTCCAAAGAGGGATGGGATCCTAGAACAGAGAAAGACAACCTCAGAATGAGGGTCACACCCTGCTCTGATGAACCACCGCCCACAGCAGGAGCTGAGAGAAGGCTCAAAAACTGCCATGGCCCTGAGAGCCGTAGATGGCACCAAGGAAACAACCATAACCAGTACAAGGATCTCAGAAATGACAGCCAAACCATGGTCCTAGGTGTGTGATGGATCTGATGGAGCTGAAGACCACAGAGTCGACTCTGGCACCGAGATGATATCCACCATCAGCACCGAGGTAGCTGGCACCAAGAACGTTGAAGTGGGGGGCTCCAAGTCCTGAAAGGAGGTTGAAGGAGGACAAACTGGTGGAGTCCTTGGAGAATAAGCCTTGGCTCTAGGTGGGAGACAGGTTTGTGATGGTGCAGGGAAGCTTCTGGCTGCCAAAGATTGATCCACTAATCTGACTATGTCCAAATCTGAGCGACACCTGAAGGAACGGATTGACATTCCTGAAGGGGACTCAGGCCTATCCTGAAATGGGCTTGGTTGCTGACCCAAAAAGGGGTCTACTGAAAGGGAATATTTAGTCCAGGGATTAACTGTCAGATCGACTTTCAGCACCATAGGCTGCTGTACAGAGGGGGAATGTGGAACCAAATGAGAGGATAGTGGTGGCTGAAGAGAAACTAATGTTGGTGCCGAAGAGGTCATTGGCGCTGAAGCAATGGTCGATGCCAAAGAAGTTCAAGTCTGAGTTGGTTCAAAGACTGGCTGCACCAATGTGGATTTAGTTTTCGGTACTGGAGGTGATGATATTGCCACATTTGGTACTTTAGCTTTCGGCTCCGAAGAAACCGTCGGAACATGCGGTTTTGGGGACTTTGCTTCATGTGCTGTAAGGGAGGTCGGCACAGAGTGGCTTCTTTTCTTTACATCTGGTTTAGGAGATTTTGAAGTCTCTGCCTTAGATAGGCCTTCAGTAAAAGAACATTTCAATAAGCCTTTTTAAGATAAGCTTATTGCGCCTCTCTGCTAAAGTGCTGGTGCTAAAGCCCTGACAAATTGTACAAGTTATGTCCAAGTGAGGGGAACCCAAACAGTACACGCGAAAAAGATCCCCATCAGAATTGGGCATCTTTCTGCCACAGTCCTGACACTGCTTGAATCCGGATGTCCTCTTTTGTTTCTCTGCCATATCCAAAACATAGTGGGGTCACAGATACACTCACTCACAAAAGAAAAGAAGAAAAAGAAAGTAATTCTTGTTTTATTATTTTTTTTTTTACAGATATACCAACAATGGTATAAAGAAAATACCCAAATGGGTAAAGGGAGAAAAGGGGAAAAAGATACCAACAATGGTATGTGACACTACCAACAGTAATAAAGAAAGGGAGGAGACCTGTTACCAATGATAGTAATAAGAGTTACTGTAAGGTAAAAAAAAGGGGGGGGGTAGAAAAACAGTCACTCATTCAAAACAAAGTCGCAAAACTAGCCAGTAAGAGTTTTAACCAAATATTTTTAGAAATGACAATGAAAAATAGAAATCTTAAAGCACTTAGCTGAGAGCATTGGCTGACGTGTCCAATTTTCTATGTGGTAAACGAGATTTGACGTCATGGGAAGAGAGGCATTGTTGGTAGAGCCTTGGCTTGAGAGTTTTTTGTTGGCGCAAGCTATGGATAATGGCCAAGTCGGTTCCGAGAGGTCGGAACCGAACCCATCAGTCCAGAAAGAATGAAGACTGACAACAACAGATGTAATATTACAGGGACCCACCCCTTTGAAAAAGTAATACAAAAGTTAGTCAAAATTCATTTATCTGTACCTCTATCTTCCATAAGGACTGGAATTATTGGTAAGGGGAGGAGCCTAAGCCTTGGCTCCAAAAGTCTGGAAAGTGGCCAAAGTCAGATGTCTTTGAATCTGAACAGACAACATTGGATCAGATGTTCGGCAACAGCTCAATTCATCAGAGAAATAATTCCTGGGTGTGATTTGGGATTAATATATAAAAAACATACAAGAATGAGGAACTTTTATATAAACTATCTGTTGTCTTGGGGAAAGCACACTGGCTGTCAGTCATGTTATAGGGTGTAACAAATACATCCTCCAATGCTAAAAGAACAGGAGAAATAGGTGTAGGTTCAGGAAAAAAAAGTTGTAATATATCATAATGCTTCTTCAGAGACAGTGGAATATGTTTATGTTCCAAATGAAACAACTGATTCATTCTGGAAATAGATTTAGAAAAACGGAATTCTCCAAAGGGGCTGGCAGAAGCCACACTTTCCTCAGAATCTGAATCAGAAACCTAATGAGGGGAAAAAAAAAGCAAAAAAAATAAATAAATAAGTTGTCCCCTTCACAATCACTTTCTGGTTCAGATTCTTGAACCTCTTTACTTCATAAAATGAAGAATCCCTTTTTCTCTTGCCAAAAACAGTTGAACTTGATGTGTCAAGAAACTGAACTAAGCCCAATAAATAATTCCTGTCCAAAGTAATTGTGATAAGAGATGACACGTCAATGTTTTTGCTTCATTTTGGCAAAAATTTCTGAAAAAGACAACCCACTTTTACTAGGCAAAACCACCCTAGGGACAGGCATTCTAGTCTGGCTAGGCTGAGAGGTATTCTCTGCTCCTTTTCCCAGTACCAGCAAGAGTGGTCTGCCCTTGCCTGCCAAGGGCACTCCAACAACTGTAGAAGACACGTCTAATCTCTGGTCCATGGTGGTTGTAGGAACTACACCAGAAGGAGCAAAGGAAAAAGATGAATAGGCCGAGGAACCATACATGGCTACAGCTGAGTCACTCATCTGCAACTGAGGCACTTTAGCAGCTTGCTGCGAAGGCAAAGGCAGTTTATTTTCTTCTTTCTGTGGCTGCTAGAAGGAAGACTCAAGGAACAGATAGGGTGTTTCATTGTAAAGCTGAAAAATATGCCTGATTTTTGGGGAAGCCTGGCAGCAGTAGTCATAAAAAAGTAAGTAAAAAAGTCCCTTTTTCTACCGAAAAATACAGTGACAGCACTTTAAACACTTACTCCAGCCCCAAAAGTAAATAAACAACTTTTACCAAGGCAAAATAGTTTTAAAATAGTTTTTAACAACTTTTCCCACAAAAGTAAAAAGCAACGCTCCCTTTTAAAAGTTACTAAAGTAATGTGACACTCTATAAAACAAATTTTCACAGTATAAAATAACTGATTTCATAGAAAAAGTTCAGTTTTTAGTCATAAAAATATTAAGTGGAAGTTTTTCTGCTTAGCAATGAAAAACATTAAATGACCATCAATTCATGAAAACCCGCAAGAGGAGCACTCTTTGGCAGCAGGAAAGCTCTGAAGGGCTTGGATCTCAAACCATTCTTTTTCTTCAGCTCAGTATGAGCTAAATAATTGTTTTGGCATGTGGAAAATACCTTCAAACTTTATAAGTTGACTAGCTGTTATATCTTGTGCAGGACATAACCCTTATAGCTAAGACTAATGCAGCAATATTAGTATGATGACCTTCTTTGAGTCACTCCTGGCAACACTAACACAAACTGCACTGGCAATGATTATTGGCTGAAAAAAGTGACTGATGAGTTGTAGCTCAGGGAAGCAAGCTTGACATGCTTAAACATTGTCCAGTTTTGACCTGACCAAGAGTAGGGAAGCCGCTACAACCTCCCTTTGTCAAGTGTGACAACGTTGCTGACATCTAACATTTCAATGTCTTTTACATACTGACTATTAAATATTCTATGCTTCAGACAGAATTTTTTCTGTTTTTTGACATTTGGTCTGTTGACTTTGGCCATTCTGTATTAAATCTTTCGGCATTAGGACATTAGCAGTGCTCTCATTCAACTACTTTACTCTGAATACAAAGTCAATTAGCCAATTTCTTTTAAATATACTTCATGTAACAGTGTTTTATATGTGCATTATATTGATTATCTTATCTGGTTGTCTGTGGCTGCAAATTTCTTGTGGCCCAAGTCATAAGTTAAGAAGGTTCAAGTTGCACTGGTCTACCAGTATGGATAAGAAGCATTAAGTAAATAATGTAAAAATAGACTAAGGTAATGCCTCAGTTTGAATTAAATACTTATGTTTCCCAGTGATAGTGTCAATACCAGTATACATCTGTCTGACTGAGATCTTGCACCCCCTTAACACAATCCATTTTATACACTGCAGTTCTAAATTGTGGGGGCATCTTAGTCTGAATTAGCAGCCATATTTATAACTCCTCTTAATGTTATGTTACCCTGAAACAACTCCGTTTTCACATCCCAAAGCTTCCCTGCATATTTTGCTAAGAAGCTGGTGAAAATTAAGAGGTATAAATGTCCAAGTCTTATTAAGTGCGGAACTGTGTCTAAAGAGGTCTGGCTAATCTGAATACAAAATGGAGTACAGTTGTGCAAGTTGCACTTGCCCATAATAGTAGATGTTCGAATTCCTCAATGCTGCAGTAGCTTTTAGGCTATATTGGTTGAGTCCTGCCCAGGACACAACAACTATCCAGCTTCCAAAAGCAATGGCTTCCTCCCATACCTTCACCATGACTGCTGATTAGACAGCCCTGTGCAAGAAAATCAGCAATAAGAGTGAAGATTTCTTTAGGCCTTTCTTGCCCAAAAGTCAAGTTGTAACGTATTGATCCTGAACCACTAAAACATAGAACAACAAATAATTTTATATTCCAACAAATAATTATATGCAAAAGTAGGAGGATGGAGGGTGGGGTTGCAGCTACTGCAGCAGTGATGAATTTGAACATGTACTGTAATGAGTAATGCAACTTACACAACTGTACTATGTTCATTATTCCCACCACTGCAGTATCCTTTAGGATATATAGGTTGATTACCAAAACCTATACAACCTGTGAGGAGGAAGGCTATGGTTCCTGGAGCCCCTGGAGAATGGCCTAGCAAAGCTTGTCCAGGATTTAGAAAAAAAAATCCAGTTTCCAATGCCTTACAAAGGTATGTAAAGAGGACCATGTAGCTGCCTCTAGAATACTTCTAGAGTCCACCCCTTTCCAATATGCCATCAAAAAAGCCAAGGCTCTAGTAGAATGAGCCTTTACACTGCCTGGAATTGGTTTACCACGGTGGAAATAACAAAAGGCAATAGCTGAAGACAACCAGCAAGAAACAGTCTGTTTTGACATGGGCTTTCCTTTCTTTATCCCAGCATAAGAAAGAGACAGCTGATCCTGATTTTCTAAAGGACTTAGTTTGGTCAAGATGGTACCTGACTGGCTTATGTTCATTTAGAGTATGTGGAATCCTTTCACCCTGGTTTCAGATATGCTGAAACAGCTGCAAGATATATACAGTAATAAGACAAGCCAGAGGTCATTAACTCAGACAACTATTTAAGCACCAGTGTTTTCTGCGAGTAGGTCCAGGTTGAGATAATTACCCTTGGCCAATTTCATAAAAAAGGAGAACAAATATGGCACTCCAGTAGAATAAAGGGATATATTTCTGACTATGGCCCAGGCAACTACAGTTTGATTAGCTACTTGGGTGACCGACAGAGCAGTAGGGATGGATGGGAGTGCTCACCCTGGGTGGGAGGGTGCCTGTCGATGATACCCCTTAAGGGGAGGCATGCTCAAAAGAAGGGAGTTGCCCTCGGATCCAGTTACTAAATGGGGGGATGGGGAAAGGGAGTGGGTATGGCATATAAAAATGAAAAAAAAAAAAAAAAGAAGCACAGAGGCTCAGCCCTCAGAATGCCCTTAGGACCATGACTGGTCCCAGTAACACTGGAGTAGTCTAGGCAATAGAAAGATGGCTAGTAGACCCTGGGTGGATGTGAGGCAGTGGGGGATGGGCCAGTAGGATGAGGTCTGAGGGAGCCAAAAAAAATTAAAAGATCCTTGGGAGTCCTTCTGAATCATCGGAATTATCCTGGATATCAGTAGAAAGAGTGGAAAGTCATAAAGGAACAATCCTGACTATGGGAAAGAAAAGGCGTCTGTTCTCCAGGCTTGTTTGCAAGGAGTTCTGGAGCACATTTTTTCAGTTGCCTGTTTTAAAAGGAGGCAAAGAGATCTACTTCAGGTGTTCTCCACAAATGGATTGATTTCTGGAAGACAATTTTCATTTGTTGAGTGTCTATTGTGGTCTTGCTCAGCTTGTCAGCCACTATATTTTCCTCTAACAGAATATAAGATGCTTGGAGGGTTAAGGAAGTGTTAAACAGCTACCTCAAAAGCCATCATAGTCAGCCTGCACAGAGAGTATGACCTATCACTTGTTTATGTAGCACATTACCATGGTGTTGTCTGTAAACAAACTGTAAAAGGTGTATAATTTATGGTTAGACACCAGTTTTTTTCAACAGTGTCTCAACATGAAAGATCAACCTGACAAACATTAAAACTAACAAAAGCTGGAAACAGACATCTAAAAACTGTCATATATATATAACAGGTGGGAATAATAAGCTCTTATTACAGTGTCAATACTTCCCATATTATCTTAGAATGCAAATGGTCTCACAGGTATAGACAAGAAAGAAACAAAATTTAATTATATTAAGAAATGCAGAGTGCAAATGGCAATGCTACAGGAGACACATCTGGAAAGAAATGAGCATGTGAATTTGATAAAGAAAGGATTTCAGGATGGCTATTCAGCAAAGTAACAAGGACAAAGGAAAAGAAATGTACTTATACTAGTTGCTAGAGGACCCCCAAAAGTGACAGAAAAGGAAAAAGGGGTAATAATGGTACATTTGTGACAGTAAGGGGCTACTAGCATGGCGGGTGGGGATTATGCTGGCATGTATTTATATTCTACCTAAAACTACTTTTATGGAGCTTAGAAATTTTGGGAGAAATAATCAGCTTTCAGCAGGGAATATTACTTATAGGTGGGGACTGCAATTTGATTGGCAACAGAAGGGAAAATATAACAAAACGGTAGATTTCTGAAGAAATTTCTGACAATATTTGGTATGGAAAACAATAGTAAGAAGTTCTAGAGAATTTTTATATTATTCCCCAAAGTACAATAACTGGGCTAATCTACATGGAAATTGCATTTCACAGGAACATGTGCACTGAACTGAGAGCTTTGACACAAACCTGATAACTACTTCAGATCACGCACCAATAATAAGTATGATAAAAATGAGAGGTAATGAAGTGAAAAAAAGACACTGTCTCTTCCCCACCTATCTGTTAAAAACACAGGAATTTTTAGGAATGTGTAGTGGAAATGATTTGGGAGTTATTAGGGAAAATAGAAAGTTCTTTAGAAGTTAGTGAGTAGGATAAACTGACAATGGAGTTTAAGAATAGGATAGAAATAAAAGAAAAAGAGATATAGCTAAGAAATAACAAGGATTATTCAGAGGGGCTGACAAAAGGTTAAAGTATTGCAGAATAAGGGGAATCTGCTAGAAGAAGAAGAGGCACAACTGTAGAGTGCTACAGAGAAAATAAAGGAGTACCTAAATAATATACATGAGTTTAGAAAGACTGCTGCTAAGCAACTGTTTTTTTTTTGATGACTCCACAGCACAAAAACTTCTGGCACAATGACTTAGGCAACAGAAAGTAGAAAGTACAGTTGTGTACATTTACCATAAATGTAGATGTTCGAGTGTATTCACTGTTGCAGTCATCACATTTGGGTTATCCATGCCAGGGTAGCTCTCAGTCAGCCCGAATACCAGAGACTTAGTATTTCTGCGTCGGTTGCCATCGCTCCAGGACTGTCAGGTCATCAGTGTTATAAATTAAGGCAGCCAATGCCATTACATCAGTTTTTCTTGCCCCAACTGTTAGGCGCCCCCAAGAGGGAGCTAGGTTATGGTGGAAGAACAACACCAGTAGAAAGTAAATACCAAACATCCTTGTAAGGATAGAGAGAGAGAGAAATTGAGAGAGAGACAAGGGGGATGGTGGGAGGGAAACCAGGACTGCAACAGTGAATACACTCGAACATCTACATTTATGGTAAGTGTACACAACTGTACTATGTTCTTCGTGTTTCACTGTTGTAGTCATCACATTTGGGTTGATTCCCAAAGCTGAAGAAAAGGGTGGAGGCAGTCAAGAAGACTGGGGGCTGACTAGGATGCCCTGCAAGACTGCTGTGGCAAAGCCTGTCCTGGAGTTGGAGAAGATAGGCATGGGGTAATGCTTGGTGAAAGTATGAACAGATGTCCATGTTGCAGCCTCCAGGATGTCCCTGGTGGGGACTCCTCTGAGGAATGCTGCAGAGGTGGAGGTTGCTCTGGTAGAATGTGTCCTGACACCCTTGGGGGGAGGTTTCCCATGCTGCTTGTAGCAGAAATGGATGCAGTGTGCTATCCATTTGGAAATGGTTGGTTTGCATATGGTCTTGCCCTCTGCTCCTGTAGCAAAACTGAATAACAATTGATCAGTCTTCCTAAATGATTTAGTTCTGTCTAGGTAGAATCTGAGCTGCTGTGTACATCTAGAGAGTGCAGAATCCCTTCCCCCTTGTTTTGTGGGTTAGGGAAAAAGGTGGGCAAATGAAGGGATTGGTTGAGAGCCACACTGAACACCACTTTTGGCATGAAGGATGTGGTAGTCCTGAGGGAGACCCTGTCAGCATGGAAAATGATGAAGGGCTCTACAGCTTGTAGCTCAGATACTATTCTAGCTGAAGTGATGGCCAGAAGCAAGGCTGTCTTCCAAGAGAGGAACTTTAACTCTGCTGACCCTGCTGGTTCAAAGGGGGGCAGGTTGAGTTTTTCCAAAACAAAGTAAAGGTCCCAAGCTGGGGTAAGTGCTCTTCTGGGTGGCCTCAAGTTGTTAGTGAGCTCCTCTTAGGAACTGTTTGATGAGCAGGTGGGAGAAAAGAGGTGGCTCTGTGCTGAAATGAGTAGAGATGGCAGAGGCATGAATTTTAATACAAAAGAAAGATAGACCCCTGTATAGTAGGTCAGCCAGGTAATCCAGGATGAGAGGTAGGGAGGGCTGTGCAGTTCTGGCTCCCTTAGCCTGGATCCAGGTGCAAAACCTTTTCCACTTGTCAGCAGAGGACTTTCTAGTGCTAGGGCGTCTGGCCTCACGTAGTGTTTGTGCAGTGGTCAGGGAATAAGCCAGGCTGTCAGACTAAGGGTCTGCAATTGGGGATGCATGAATTCTCCATTCTTCTGGGTCAGGAGTGTTGGGATCTGAGGGAGATTCTCTGGGTCAGGAGTGTTGGGATCTGAGGGAGATGCCATGGTAACAGGCCTCGCAGCAGTGGGTACCAGTGCTGACGTGGCCAGTATGGGGCAATCAGGATTGTCCTCGGTTTTTCCTCCCTTATTTTGGGCAGTACACTTGTAATGAGCGGTAGAGGGAGGAATGCATAGACCAAGAGGTTGACTCACTGGAAGGATACAGCATCCACTTTCCAGGCCTTGCTGTGAGGTTCCCTGGTGCAGAATTTGCTGAGCTGATGGTTGGAGTGGGAAGCAAAGAGGTCGACCTTCGGGTGCCCCATTTCTGGGTTACAAGGGTGAAAGTTCTTTGGTCTAGCTGCCACTCGTGTGGGTCCAGAAGATTTCTGCTTATGTTGTCTGCCAGACAGTTTAGACAGCCTGGCAGGAATTGTGCTAGCAGATACAGTTGCATGGCTGAGGCTGTGTGCCAAAGGGTCATGGCGAGCCTGCACAGAGGGTACGAGCGAGTCCCTCCCTGCTTTTTGATATAGCACATCACAATGGTGTTGTCTGTTTTGATCAGTAGAGGCCCTGGGGAGAGTAGGGGTCTGAAAGCCATCAGAGCTTGCTCAGCAGCTAAAATCTCTTTTTGGTTGATGTGCAGATGCATTTGGTTTGGGCTCCATTGGCTCAGAATGCACCTGCCGTCCAGGTGTGCATCCCAGGCATAGTCTGATGTGTCTGTGGTGAGGGTATGGGTGGCGTGGGCTTGTGAGAAGGTTAGCCCCTTGTTGTGACTGCATGCTGTTGCCCACCAAAGGAAATCTTTCCTTAAGCAAGGTATCATTGGTATAACAGTTTCCAGGTCTTGGGAGTGTTGACACCAAAGGCTTTTTAGGTACCATTGTAGTTTCCTCATATGGAGTCTGGCATATGGAATGAGTAGAATGCAAGAAGCCATGAACCCCACAGCTTGTAGGATTTTCCTTACAGATAACTGGGGTCTGGTGGCTAGTTGAGAGAAGTAGATGGTCAGGTAGGTTTGTTTTTCTGGTATAAGGAATGCCATCTGGGATGCTGTGTCCAGGCTTGCTCCCAGGAATACATTTTTTTGCGTGGGTACTAGTTTGGATTTCTTTTCATTGATAGTATAACCCAGGGAGGTCAGTAGGTTCTTTACAAAGGTCCGGTGCTTTCGCAGCTTTTCCTGTTTGCCAGAATCAGGCAGTCATCTAAGTATGGGTAAATTTGAATATTTCTTTGTCTGCAAAAAGCAATGGCGGGAGCCAGGCATTTTGTGAAAACTCTGGGAGCAGTGGATAAGCCAAAGGGAAGTGCAGAAAACTGAACGTGCAGTGATCCTGCCCTGAAACGGAGATATTTCCTGCAAGATTCCCTGATTGGGATGTGTAGGTAGGCCTCTTTTAGTTCTAGGGTGGCTAACCAAGCATCCTTGGAGAGCATAGGTAGAAGTTGCTGGAGGGTGAGCATTTTGAATTTTGGTATCACCAGGAAAGTGTTTAGAATGGATAGATCAAGGATGGGGCACCAAGTGCCCTCTTTTCTGGGTTCCAGGAAGAATCTGGAGTAGAAACTTTGGCCTACCTGTTCTTCAGGAACATGCTCTATTACCCTCATCGAGAGCAGGGAAAGGACATGCTTTTTGGCCTCTGTCCACTGGTTTGGGGGAAGATCTGGAAACCTTTGGTAGAATGTGGAAATACAATTTGTATCCCTGGGACACTACGTTGAGGACCCAGCGGTTTTTGGTAATGGTTGTCCAGGTGCTTGCGTGGAAGGAGGGTTTTCCTCCTAGGGGCAAGAGCAAGTGGGCAGAGGGAGGTGGTGGAAGCATAAGTCACTGTGATTTCTTACCATGAGGGGGTGGATTGGCACTCCCTGGTTTTGAAGAGGAGGAACTCCATTGCTTAGATCTCTGCATTCCCTGGGGCTCCTGTCTGGAGGGGCCTGCTTCCCCGGGGTCTGGGCTGAGCTAAACTGGAGGGGGCAGGAAAGGACCAGTGCTTGGGGCCCAATGCCTACTGTACCTCGGTAGCTGGACCTGCAAGAAGTCTTTAATTGTCTGCATAGATTTAGCTTTTTCTTCCATAAGAGCTCCTCTGCCTTGGTGCCAAATAAGTTGTCTTTGTGCAGTGGTGCGTCCAACAATTTGGATTTGACATGGTCTGGCAAGGGCGGTTCCTTTAGCCAAGCATGCCTTCTAAGGACAGAACCAGTGACTGCTGCCCTGCAAGATGCTTCTAGGGCATAAAAACCACACTGTAAGGTGTGCTTAGTTACTTGACTTGCAAAATGCATTAACTCTTGTAACTCTATTTTCTGTACAAGCAGGAAAGGAAGATATTTTTTGTTTGAGGAGTTTCATGGTATGTGGCTGATATTTCAGCATATGGAACTGCCAATTTAGTGCTTTAATAGCAAGAGTAGCAGAGGTGTATACTTTTTTACACCATCTGTCTAATGCTTGGGAATCCCTATCTGAGCGGGTGGGATTCTTAGTAGAAGTTGCTTTAATTCCTTTAGGTCCTTGAGAGATAACACCAGGGTCAGCAGTAGGATTTTTTTAATCAAAATTTGTGAAAATGAGGGACTCTATAGTACCTGTCTGGTTTCCTAGGAGCAGGAGGGAGGGAAGGTGTCAGGAGTCAAATTGGATTCCATGAAAACATCATCTACAACATCCAGGATAGGCATAATGGCCAGAGGTCTGTGCTGTGGAAAATCTAGGAATTCCCTGAGTCTCTTTTTTGACTGAGGGTAGTCCTGACATTCCCATTGGAAATGTTCCCTTAAGGTATGAAAGGTTTCCCCAAAGGAAACATCCTTGGGTGGAGAGGCTGAAGAGATGGATTCCTCTGCATCACCATCCTCATAAGCTAAGAGGGGTTGCATATCTTCACAATCAGATGCATCAGAGTCATCGGACTCCTGTTCAGATAAAACTACTGGGGATAGATCTCTTTTTCTTTTGGAAGGGGAAGCCTGGCTTCCTCTGATAAGCATTATAAGGTCTTCTGCCATTTTAAGCATCTGAGACTGAGGCAAGGAAGCAGGTGCCTGAGATTGGGTCATCAATTTCTTGGTGTGGTTCGCGCCTTGGGCCTTAGAAACTCAGTAGATTTCGGAAGAACGGTAGACGCGAAAGTCGTCAGTCCATGTCGAGAATCGGTAGCGCAAAGTACTTCCTCAGAAGCTGGTGCCTGCTCAGCGGCTCCGGATCCATCCAAGGTAGAGACATCTGCACGATCCTTAGTCGATGAAGAGTCTCGCGGCATACTGGACTCCGAAAAGGTCTTGGTAGCAGCCTGCGAATCCACAGAAGCAGGCATCAGGGCCTGCGAAAGCACCTCACTGAGGACCGGAGAACTGACGACTAGCTTAATGGAAGTGTCATCGGCAGTTTTGGACCTGTGCATTCTGTCTCTGTCTTTATCTTTAAGTTTTTTCAGAAGATCTGCTGTCAGATGGCTTACCGAAGCCATATCGGAATTCGAGGACTGAGAGCAAAAATATCTAGCTACAATAAGGGTCTGACGGCCTATAGTTCTGGCGTTGAACAGAGCACAAAAGCAACAGCGGGTGATGTTGTGGTCTGGGCCTAAGCAAGTGACGCGGCAGGAATGAAAATCTCAGTGTGGTATTTGCTTTCCACAGGCGAGACAATTGTTAACTTTTTCTGACATCAGTTAGAGCAAGAAAAAAGGATCCCCAATGGGGTACTTAGCTTTAGAAGATTTCAACTTCAATTTCGGAAAAGAAAAACTCAGGTAGGGGCCAACGGGCACTCGTGAAAACTGCTTCTGCTTCTGGGTCCTCTGCAAGAAAGACTGATGTAATGGCATCGGCTGCCTTAATTTATAACACTGACGACCTGACGTCAATCCTGGAGCGACAGCAGCCGATGCAGAAATACTGGGCCTCTGGTATTTGGGTCAACTGAGGGTTACCTTGGCAGGGATAACACAAATGAGATGACTGCAACAGTGAAACACGAAGAACATAGGGTTATTGCCTAACTTAGGAAGCCTATAACAAGAAAAATAACCAGAGATCCTGTAGAGGCATTAAAGATATTTCAAAAAAAAGAAAATGAAAATTTGTATAAAGAGGAAAAAAATTTAGAAATCAAGAAAAAGCAGAAATGGGAATATTTATGGAAGACTTAAATATGTGAAGGTTAGAGGTAGATGAGGTTCAACAATTAACTGGTAAGATAGGAAGAGAGGAGATAAAAATGGTGATACATAACCAATCTGCAGGAAACTCTTCAGGAAGAAATGGTATTCCAGTGGAAGTCTGGAAGCTAGGAGGAAAAAAGTGACAAAAGATTTGGAAGGTTTTATTCAACAGTATTTTAAAAGGAGGGGAAGCACCAACATCCTGGAAAACAGCTGTGGTGGCTTTTAATACCTAAAGACTGTAGACTCATCAGATCCAGCTTCATATAGGCCTATTTGAATTTTAAAAGAACAGTTGTGTAAAATCTTACCATAATCATAGATGTCCTTCTCTTCTATATATTGCAGTATTCATAACATGAGAGAGTCCACCTCCGGCCAGTATACAAAAGTCTAATGTTATTGTGAGGTACTTGTGACGTTGCACAGAATCCAAAATGTATGTCTGTCAAAGTGATGCTGGGTATAAAATGGACATTGGCACGTACAGAATGCAGCAAAAACACCAGCCTGATCCAAAGTGAGGAAAACATTCCACCAGAGGACAGGCAAGCATCAGGGGGAAGGCATGGGGAAAGTAATACTGCAGCATACAGAAGAGAAGGACATCTACAGTTATGGTAAGATTTTAGACAACTAGTCTATGTCCTTCTGTTCATATGCTGCAGTATTCATAACATGAGGGAAGAGTATCAAACTTCATGCAAAAGAAGAATTGGGAGGAGAAGCAGAAACATTCTCCACAAACCCATGCAGAACAGTCCTAGCAAAACCAGCCCTGGACCTGGAAATGTCAAAGTTTATAATCTTTTGTGAAAGTATGAACAGAAGACCAAGTAGATGCTTCCAGGATACAGGAAGAGTGTTTAAAGAAGGCATCAGAGGAAGATACTGCTCTAGTAGAATGTGCCCTAATAAGTGAGGGTACATTCTTTCCATGAACCACATAACAGAAGGAAATAGTTTTGGAAATCCAAGTGTAAATAGTCTGCTTGGGAAAAGGCTGACCCAGGGCCCTTGGGTGATGGGAAACAAACAGGCAGTCAGACTTCCAAATAGGTTTGGTTTTATCCAAACAATATCTGAAGATGGGAAACAAATAGGCAGTCAGGCTTCCAAATTGGTTTGGTTTTATCCAAATATCTGAGTTGCCCGTGCACATCTAAAGTGTGTAGGATCCCCTTGCTAAAGGATTGATGAGAAAGGCAAAAGGTTGGAAGACTGATAGACTGATTGAGAGATAACTCATTAACCACCTTGGACAAAAAGGAGGGGCTAGTGCGTAGGGAACCTCTATCTGTGTGGAAAACTGTGAAGGGGGAAGAGGACATGAGAGCCTGTAACTCAGACACCCTTCCAGCAGAAGTAATGACCATGAGGAGAACTGTTTTCCAAGTGCAGTGTTGCAGGGAAGCAGAACTTGCTGGCTCAAAAAGGGCCAGGGTAAGTTTCTCTAAGACAAAGTTGAGATCTCAAGGAGGAAGGACTGGTTTCCTTGGTGGTCTGATGTGAAAGACACTTTTTAAGAAGAGTTTAAATTCCAACCTGAAAGCTAAAGGGGGAGACATAAGCATACATGCACAGATATCATAAAGATGAGCTTTTACTGAAGAGTATGACAGCCCGCTCTTTCGTAATTCACACAGGTAGGACAGGACCACTGGAACATCCACTAGCAGTGGTGGTAAATCCTTTTTAAGACACCAGATGGAAAACATTTTCCATTTTGAAACATAGGATTTCCTTGTTGTGAGTTTTCTGACCTCCTGCAGAACTTGTACCACTTCCTCAGAAAAAACTGTCTGAAGGGAATCAAAACCCTATCACCCACAGAGTCAAATGTAGGGTTGACATCTGCAAATGAATGAAAGTTCCTTTGTTCTGTGTGAGAAGGTCCATTTTGTGGGGTAACTTGTGGTGACTGCCCTTGGCTAAATGCAGAAGAAGGGGGAACCAATACTGTCTTGGTCAAAAGGGAGTCACCAGCAAGATTTCTGGTTGTTCCTGTTGGATTTTCAACAGGACCTTTTGAAGAGGTGGGAAATGGGGGGGATGCATAAAGAAACATCCCCTTCCAAGAGAAAGATAGGGTGTCCAACTTCCATGCCAAGGGATCTGGGACCATGGCACAAAACTTGGGAAGGTGCCTGTTCATGGGTGAGGCAAAGAGATCTACCTGAGGTATACCCCATCAATGGACCATGTCCAGAAATGCATCCCTGTGTAGCACTCATTCGTAGAATTGAGTCATGGACCTGCTCAGTGTGTCTGCCACCACATTCTGAGTTGAGGGAATGTAGACCACCTGGAGGGGAGGTTGACTCTGGACAGCTAATTCCCAGGCCTGCAAAGCCAGTCTGCAAAGGAGATAGGACTTTGTCCCTCCCTGTCTGTTGACATACCAGAGAGACATGGTATTGTCTGTAAACCATCTTAAACCCCTCAAGGAAAGATGAGGTTTGAAGATTTGTAGGGCGAAGATCAGGGCCCTCGTCTCCTTTATATTGATGTGCTCCTTTTCTGGGCTGAAGACCAGACATCTCTGACCCTCCGTAAGTCCAGTACTGCCCCCCATCCCATGTCTGAAGCATCTGTGTAGAGCTCCTGAGTGGAAGGTGGTGGTTGCAAGGGTAAATCTGGATTCTTTGTTTCCTGTTGGATCCACCAATGTAATACCTTTTTCAGGCAAAGCAGGACGGGGATAACAAATTCCAGTGGGTGGGAGCGTTGTACCCATACTGTTCTCAAACACTGGAATTTCCTCATATGCAACTTGGCTAGAGGCAGCATGGGAACTAAGGAAGCCAGGAAACTCAGGAGGCAAGGAAACTCCGTGGCAGTTAGGGATTGTTGGAAGAAAAGGTCATGGAAGTAGGAGGTGAGGGACAGAACCTTTTCTGGGGGTAGGGAAGCCAACATCCTGTCTGACTGGATCCTGCAGCCAAGAAAGATGTGATCTCAGGAAGGGACCAGAGAAGATTTCTGGTAAATGATTGTGAATCCGAGACTCTCTAATAGTGGCACTATGAAGGAGAGGTTCTCCTGAAGGATGCCTGGAGTCTGTGGCTGAAGGAGAAGGTCATCTAGGTATGGAAAGATCTGTAGGCCTTGTAGCTTCCAGAAGGCTATGACAGGAGCTAAGTATTTTGTGAACACCCTCAGGGCCATAGACAATCCAAAGGGCAAGGCACAGAATTGAAAATGTGATGAAGCAATAGCAAAGCAAAGAAACTTCCTGAAAAGCAGATGAAAGGGAATATCAAGATAGGCATTCTTGATGTCCAGTCCAGTGACACCATGAAGGCCTAAGGAAGGATAAGAGGAAGAAGGGTAGTTAAGGTTAATATATGAAAAGTGGGAGCCTTCAGAAAGGTATTTAGATGGGAAAGGTCAAGAATGGATCTCCAACGACCATCCTGGAGTATTACCCTTTTTCCTACTTGGGAGGGTGGCACCACCTGAATAGTGCCCTGAGAAGGGAGGTTGGAAATGACTTGGTGCAAGAATTCTAGTTGTTCTTTTGGAGGTTGGAAATACCCCCTGAATGGGGGAGGACTCTTCCACACCATAAAGTATCCTTGCAGGATGATGGATAGGACCCAAGAGTCCTGAGTTATCTGTTTACAGGCAGGGAGAGAAAGACAGAGGTGAAGAGAGAGAGGTATTGATGGCTCGGGAGGTGGGCAGTCACAGACTACCTGGCTTAACCTGAAAGGGCTGCTTCTGTGTGGGAGTAGAAGAGGTAGATTTGGAGGAAAATTGTTTCCTGGAGTCCCTCTTACCTTTGGAAGACTGGGGCCCTACAGATTTTCTAACAAAGGTGGTCTTGGTAGGGTAGTTTCTCTGGAACCTGGGCACTGGGGAAACAAAGAAATGCTTAGGTCTTGCAGCTCTGTCCTTCTTCTGAAGAGATTTGAAAAGTTCTGCAGCTGAGGTACCAAACAAGGCCTTGTTGTCCAGGGGGGCATTCATGATTTTTGCCTTAATGTCATCAGGCAAAGGTTGGAGCCTGAGCCTAAGAATACCTCCTCAGGACTTGACCCAGATGCAGCTGCTCTAACTGATGCCTCCACAGCATCATAGCTACACTTTATGGAATGCCGTGTAGCCTGAACTGAGGAGCTAAGGATGGAGGAAAACTTAGCTTTTGTGGGAGAGTAAGATAATAGATACTACTTAGACAGCAGTTTGCCAGTATACGAAAGAAGGCCCAAAGAATATTTGGTCATATGGGTCTGATAGTTAATGGTCCTGAAGGCCAGAGTAGCTGAAGGACAAACCTTTTTTTCCTATTCTCTCTACGACCTTGCTCTCCTTATCTAAGGGAAGTGGAAGATAGCACCTTTGATGCTTTTCTGCAGAAACTGAAATGGTAGCAGGGTCTGCAGAGGGACATCTGAATAGGAATTTGGAGTCCTCCAGCACTTTCTATATGGCCTTTTGGGGGCTGGAGGTTGAGAATGTGGGCACTTGGAAGCAGCAGCAAAGGCATCTAGGAAAGCTGGTAGAACAGGAGGAATGGCAGATGGGGAAGGGGAGTCCATCTGTAGCAGGCCATAGTACCTTTTTTGGATGTCTGATACCGGACAACAATCCCACTTGAAAAACTCCCTCATCTTAAGAATTGTTTCCCCAAATGAGATATCCTCCCCTGGGAAATCAATGCCATTAAATTCCTCTTCTGGGGAGGCATAACCCAAAGGGGAAGACATTTGGGCTGAATAAGCCAAACCTAAGTATTCCTCATCATCTGAGGAAAACTCCCCAGAAGTCCTTTTTTGAGGAGTAAAGGAAGGAGAAGGGAGAGAGAGAGCTGAGGATTGTCCCAAAGCCATAAAGGCATTGAATAGGCCTTGGGAGAAGGCCAGCCAATCCGGAGGCTGTTCCTGACAGTTGGAGAAACATGTTTTGTCTTAATTTTTTTCTTTTTGGGAGCCTCCATGTGGTGGAAAGTGGATGGGCTAGACATCTGCCTACACTCTACAATGTCGGAAGGAACATCCTCTCGCATTATGATCTGGGTAATATCACGCAGGCCTTCAGTCACAACAAGCTGTGGTTCCCCCCATGCCCGAGTTGGATGCCTGCATTTCCCTTGAAGACATGCTAGTAGAGTCCTTCACAGCATCCACACTGGTACCCATCAAAGGAATGTCTACCTACTCCAGAACGGTCTCCAGGCCAACATCGGCCTTAGGAGAGATGTCTGGAATACAGGGAACAGCGGGTAAATCAGGCCTAGGTTTCTTGGCCTTCTTAGCTTGCAGCACAGCTGAAGGACTCGACATAGCTTCCATGACATGCAAAAGATGCTTAAGATGCTGATTTTTGAGGTATAACTTAAGAGAAGCTAAGCGACTACGTAGGGTCCTGGGTGCAAAGGCCTTACAAATAGCATTGGTAGTATGGTTGTGATCCGGGCCTAGGCAAAATAAACAAAGATTGTGAAAGTCCTTATGTGGAATTTGCGCTTTCCAGCCTGACACTTGCCCTTCCTAGCTAACATGTAATCAAAACAATGTACAGTAGCCACAGATTGTAATGAAAACCCCCCCAAAGGGGTACTTATTTGAACCAAGTTTCATAACTTGTCTGAGGAGCGACGACCAGAGTAGAAAAATCGGATAGGCAGCAGAAAAGTTCTATGGTCTGGTGCACGCTCACTTCAGTTTTATACCAAACGTCACTTTATGACCGATGTACGTTTTGGATTCTGTGCGTCATCGCACGTACCTCACAGTAGCAACAGGCTTTTGTATGCTGGCCAGACATATGAGTCAGCTGGAGGCAGATTCCCAATTGTTATGAATACTGCAGCATATGAATAGAAGGACAGCCTTGATAATAAAGTGCTTATGTCTATAATGGCTAAAAGAATGGTAAAGGTGTTGACAAAACTGATAATTATGGATCAATGCAGTTTTGTGCAAGGGAGGCAAACATTTGACAACATTAACAGAACAATGATGATAGAGACAGAAACAGAATGTAAGACAATAGCACTGTTCTTGGTGGGTCTTGATGCACAGAAAGCACTTGACAGAGAAATCTGGGATTTTATGAGTAGGCAATGGAAACATTTGCATTCTCTGATACAATAATAAGGTTAATTAGGAAGATATATGAGGGATCAGAGGCAAAACTAAAAGTAGCAGGGTTCCTCCCTGATAAGTTGTGTCTGAACAGAGGAACCAAGCAGGGGTGCCCTCTTTCCCCTTTGCTATTTGCATTACATTTAGAACCACTGGCAAAGAAAATAAGGAACTCAGAAATTCAAAGATATAATCAGTATGGTAATCGAGAAAAGTTGGCTTTGTTTGCAGATATTACTACTTTGTACCAGATAAAAATAGAAAAGGACATCTCAGTGGTGTAGAACATTCTGAGACAGTTTTTTTTTTGAGATGCAAAATTAACGAAGATAAAACAGAAGCTATAGCTGTAAACTATGTACTCACACACAAATTTGTTCAACAATACTCATGTTTATGGGAGGCATAATGAAGTATTTAGGGGTTAAAAAGGATTCCATTATGGCAGAAAAGACTAAACAAAGATAATACAAAAACTGAGAAACTGGAAGTTCTTGTCTATGGATAAGAAGATGCAAGCAGTAAAATTAAGTTTGCGAGGAGGCGCCACCAGTTTACTGGGGGGCTCTTGTGCAAAACTCCTTTAAAATATATTTTGACATGAGAGTGCATTCAAAGAGAAGGATCCATGAGCAAACATGATGAAAAGGCCAATAAATGAACCTTGAAAAAGGAATAAGAAAGGCCATAGGATAGTAACTCACAAAAATATTGTAAAACCGGAGAACAACTAGCCCTAAATGGATGCTGGTTATGCTGTTGACACAAACTAGAAAACCTTTTCCATTTGCTAATATATGATTTTCTAGAAGCAGGCTTTCTTGCCTCCATTACTACCTACTACACATCCTCATAAACAGGTGCCTAAAAGGAATTAAGATCCTATCACCCAGGCAGTCAACTGAAGTTGATTGATATTAGGGTGCATCAAACAGCTCTCTTATGTGAATAGATCTATTCTGTGAGGAAGCTTGTGGTAAATGCCTCTGGCCATTTCTAAAAGAAGGGAAAATGACTGTTGCCTGGGCCAGAAGGGTGTCAACACAATGATATTGGGGGATTCCTTCTAAATCTTCAGAAGTACACTAGATATTAGTGGAAAAGCATACAGGGACATTCCTGTCCACGGAAAAGAAGAGTCCTCTGTCTTCCAGGCCTTCTTGTATGGAGTCCCAGAACAGAATCTTGCCAGTTGATTGTTCCGAGAAAAGGCAAAATGGTTTAACTTGAAGAACTCCCCACTAATGGATCAACTCTTGGAAGACCCTCTGATTTAGCTTCCATTCTTGTGGGTCTACCCTGGTCCTGCTCAGCTTGCCTGCCATACAGTTTTGTTCTAACAGAATGTAGGATGCCTGAGATTGAGACTGTGCTGGGAAGCTATACCCCAAGCTAACATGGCTCGTCTGCAAAGGGGGTATATGCCCTGGTTTGCTCTGCTTGCTGACATACCCCATTGACTGTGGTATTGTCTGTAGCAACCTGAAGGGGTTCCGGGGATGAAAGATGGTACAGAAAGAGATATCTGTTGTCTCCATCAAATGGTTTCTCTTTTGACAAAGCTCAGCAATGGGATTTGAAAATACAAAGGGTGTTGGTGCTGGGACCAAAGAGATTTTAGATACCACTGTATCTTTCTAATGTGAAGTCTTGCCAGGGGCATCATGGGAATCATAAAAGCCATGAGACTCAAAATCTTGAGATATTCCCTTGCAGCGACCAAAGTCTGAGTGGAAAACCTTAGAATTAGACCTAGATCTAGATTTTTTTCAAGTGGAAGAAAAGTTAATTGAACTGAAATGTCTAGCTGACATCCTAGGAATATAATCCTGTTTGAAGGAGGTGTCACGAAAGGAGATACTGCCAGCACAGCTATATAGAATTTTGTAAATAATTATATATGTCATTTGTGAATATCAACATGATTCTGTTACAAACGTACTAGAGCTGTATGTCATATAAGATGGTTTGTACAGATGTGTGCTGAAGAGGTATTTTACAAAGTGCTGTTTGAAATGTATCTACAGTGTACCCTACTTGAATAGAACAGAAATGTACATACACTATTGTAATGGTTTAAATGTATATATTTTAACAGGGGAAACTGGAATATAGGCGGCTAACTTGTAAAACTTCAGAAAAATAGCTGAAATGAAATTCCTTTATGGCTAGGCCATAAAACAGATGTTGTCTTTCAGGTTCAGTGCAGCAAGAAGACACAATGTTTAAAACTAAAGAGCTTTCTGTAGGGTCTTGGAAGTGTTTTACTGTTTTATGACTTCCACCATTTGCCAAAGATCTGAGGAAAAGCCCTTGTCTATGTATTTTCACAGGTAGATGCTAAATACAGCCAGATTCCAACAGTGGGGGTTCTCACCTGGGATGGAGTCAGATGACAAAAAATGATGTCATTCTGCATGCTATTCCAGCAATAATATCTGAGATACTAATCTGAGAGATCTCCGAGAGAGAGAGAGACAGCACTCGGCAGTCTGTCTTGGACCTGACCAGAAGACCCATTCACTACACATCTGCCTTGCTCTGAGTATGTTTCTAGGTTATAGTAATTCTCTTAGATATAGTCAGGAATATCACAAAGCTTAATTTAGATTTTTTTTTCTTTATTTATTTGAGACTGTCCTGCAATGTTGTTTTAAACATTTCCTGTGATTTTGAACTCTGCTGTCACTGTAAATATATACTATTTTCTTGTTCTTTTTTATATTTATTACTAAATATATGTAAACATTTAATTGTGGCTGATCTGTCTAGAGATATTCAAGTTCTGGGAGCACTTGCATATTTATTTGGTGACACTGTATAGGCCACTCCTAATAGCCTTGCTCTTGGTCAAACTACCATTTGTATTAATAGGAACATTACACAGTAAGATTGGACACTGTTTGTTAAGGGCCTTAAAGTAGCTGATAAGGAGTGACTGGTGGCAGTGGAAACAACCTTACAGTCTGGATAGAAGGGAGCACAGCTAGTATACCTGTGCCAGCCTTTCCCAGGTGTGTGTGTGTGTGTGTGTGTGTGTGTGTCAGCTACTTGGGCAGAGCTACAAAGCAATGGATGGACACAGAGGGTGCTGGAGGTCTTGACTTGGTCACTCAGCTGAGATCCCAACTCTATAGCTGTGCCAGTGGGGAGTCTTATTGGGTATCTGAAGAAAGAGAGAGAAACAAACTCCGGACTGACTGTGGTCTCTGTGTGCTCTTAAGGGAAATTGCACTTGATGCAGAGAGCTGCATCTGGAAATACTGTGTGTGTGCACTTGTCATCCTTCCAATGTATGTCCCTCACTGGTGCCAGTGGTGAGGAATGAGGCTCCTTGATTACTGTTGCCAGTGGTGGGGTGTCACATTTAATGGTGGCAGTGGTGGGATATCCAAATATTGGGATTCAGTGGTGTGGATATTGAATTCCTGTAGCATGCAAACAGTGGTCACTAAGGAAGGTGTTTGTGCTCTGAAGCAGCCCACAGTGAACATTCAGAGTTCCACATCACAGTAGTTTTACTTTTTTTTTTGATAGCTTAGTTAGTTAGGGAGAGCAGGCAAGGATGTCAGCAAAGGAGTATGGCACACTGACAAGAAGCAGTTGGCTGAGATGTACCAAGACAAAGGACTGGTGCATGTCCACCTGACTAAAGCAGAAATTACTGCAGCCTTAGTCAAAGATGCATTACAGACTAGCAACCAGGAGGACAACCGGACTAGCCTTGGGGATGTACAACTCTCAGAAAATGGGACAGTTGAACTTTGCCTCAGAGGACTTAAAAATCCCTCTGGAGATAAAGAGACCTGAACTGGAGGCCAAATGTTTGGAAATAGAATCAACACAGAGACTGTGGCATTTGGAGGCTGAAGAAAAGGAGAAGCAGAAACAAATGGAATTAGAATCAGCGGAGAGACTGAGACGTCTGGAAGCTGAGGAAAATGAGAGGAAGAGGCAACATAAAAAGGAGAAGCTGTCTCTTTGCCAGGGTCATGGAGGTAATAAGGAAGGCAGTAACCGAACCCCAGAAGCAACAAAGGTCAGTAAATTTCTTCCACAATTTACATCGGGTGATAATTTTGATAGCTTTAATCATATGTTTGAAAGGGTATGTAAACAGTATAATGCTGACGAAGGGGTGTGGGTACGGTTCCTGACTCCCTTACTCCATGGTAAAGCTGTAACTATTTTAAATTTTCTGATACCGATTGCTTAAATTATAATACTATTAAAAAATTGTTTATTAGATTGTTTTAACTTAACACCTGAAACATACAGAAAAAAAAACGTAATCACAGATGCAAGGCAGATGAAAGTGTGTGTGAATATAATGCTGAGTTAATCACTTATTTTCATAGATGGGTGAGTGAGTGTCAGGTCATTACTTTTGAAGGGCTGGCAGACATTTTGATGAGGGAACAAGCCCTTAGCACTTTGCCTGTGGACATGAGAATCTGGTTGGCAGATGGGCAATGCAATACCGCAAGTGAGTTGGGGAAAAAGGGAGACCTATACCTAGCAAGCAGGGCATCACTGCACAGGAAAGGGATACCCAGTGCTGCACATGGGTTTAAGGCAACCGTACAGAAAAGGGACACCCAGTGCTGCACATGGATTTAAGCCAGCCTAAACTGCCCCAACAGAGTCCACCAGTAGCAGGGGAGGCCACTAGTGTAGGTACACAGCCAGCAGCCAGGATCAAGTGTTAAATGTTTTAAATGCAACCAGTGGGGCCATGTAGCACATAGATGTCCATGGAGGCAAGGTGGGGAACAAAAGGTGGGAGAGTCAATAAGTGTGAATGACAGAATGCCAGCAGTAAGTTGTCTGGAGCCAACAAGGGTAACAAACTACCACAAGAGGTTATATCCTATCTTAGTAGATGGGAAACAGGCCACTGCTAAGAGAGACACAGCCTCTGACATAACCATTGTGAAGCCTGCAGTGATTAAAGAGGAGCACTACTTGCTTGGGCAGTCTACCCCTGGCAGAGCTTTAGGAGGGACCTCATTCCAAATAACTTTGGGTAGGGTTCACCTTAACTGTGAGGGTGGACAAGGAAGGAAGCAAGTAGGTATGTTTGAGGATAACCCTGCAGATATCCTGATGGGGAATGATTTTGATAATGCAGTACCTCGAGTGCATGCAGTTACACACAGTCAGGCTTGGAGACAAGCATGTGGGTCTGGTAGCCTGAGGGGACCCATGCAGACTGCACACTTGAAGCCAGTACTGGTGAAGTGGCTACTTCAGTTAGGTAGGTACCCTGTAGCAGTGAGATTGAAGGTGAGCCCCAGCTGCTTGTGGTACTGATGTTCCCTTGGACAGAGTGACTGCAAGGGCAGAGGTGAGTAGTAGTACCTAGGCTGATAGTGAGGCACTGGTGTCAGAGAATACCAGATTTCCTGTGGAAGGGGAACTGGGAAGGATTACAAACAGAGAGTTGAGACAGGCTCAGCTCTCAGACCCAAAATTACAAGGCCTGAGGGAGGTAGCCAATGAAGGCACCTGACTGTCAAGAAAAAGGGGAATGTGTATACTGGGAGAAAGGGTTACTGTACAGAGAGTGGACCCCTGAGGAAGGGCTAGAGGGTGAGAGACTACAGCAGTTGGTATTGCTAACAACCTACTGTCTAGCACTTCTAGCCATAGCCTATGACATTCTCTTTTCAGGCCATATGGGCATAAAGAGTACAAAGAGACGAATTATGCAAAACTTTTATTGGCCTGAGATTTCCAGGAATGTAACAGGGTAGTGCAGTACCTGTGAGCAGTGCCAGAAGGTAGGCAAGGCAGGAGACAAGGTCAAGGCTCCTTTGATGTCTTTGCCTGTGATTGAGGAGCCATTTCAGGGGGTAGCTATGGATGTTGTGGGGCCTCTGGGTACTCCAAGTTCCACAGGAAAGAAGTATATCCTAGTGTTAGTAGATTATGCTACGAGATACCCTGAGGTAGTGGCTCTGTCTTCCACGGAGGCAAAAAATGTGGCAAATGCTTTGTTAGAGATTTTCAGCAGGGTAGGTTTCCCAAAATAAATACTGTCAGAGGTGCCAATTTCATGTCAGACCTTCTGACTTGTCTGTGGAAGCATTGTGGGGTGAAGCACCTAAAGACCACCCCCTACCATTCTCAGACTAATGGTCTGGTAGAGAGCTTAAACTCTACACTAAAGACCATGATACAGGCATTTGCAGACCAGTTTAAGAGGGAGTGGGACAAATATTTGTCACATCTGTTGTTTTCTTACAGAGAGGTGCCACAGGAATCCACATGTTTTTCACCTTTGAGTTGCTGTATGGGCATAGGGTGAGGGGACCTCTAAATTTGATTTGTGATGAGTAGAAGGGTGTGTGTGAATCCCACAAGGAGTCTGTTGTGGCATATGTCCTAAACCTCAGGACAAGGCTCAGGAAACTCATGGGCTTGGCCCAGGAGAACTTGGCAGAAGCCCAACAGCAATAAAAGGTCTGGTATGACAGGAATGCTCAAGCTACAGAGTATGCCGTGGGGCAGCAGGTTATGGTTCTCATTCTTGTCAGACACGACAAGCTGCAGGCAGCCTGGGAGGGATTCTTCAATGTGGTAAGGAAGGTCAGTGATGTTAACTACACTGTAGAACTGCTAGGTAGGAGGCAAGAGCAAAAATTGTACCACGTTAAAATGATGAAACCTTACCATGATAGAGAAGCCTTTGTGCAGAGTATCTGCAGTGGATGGCAGGAGAAGTCAGGGGGGGATCTGGTGACTTACCTCCTCAGTGAGGCTCGGACTGACACCTCAGTGGAAGGGGTAGCAATGTCCCAGCAGCTATCCTCCACCCAGGTTCGAGAAATCTGAGCAGTGTTACAGGAGTTTGGGGGCATGATCACTGGGAAATCATGGTGTACCTACCTTGTGCACCACCATGTGGATACAGGACTCCAAAGGCCTATTAAGCAGGCTCCTTATAGTGTACCTGAGAGAGTCAAACAGACTCTGAGGGAGGAGACACAGGAAATGTTGGAACTGGGGGTAATCCAGGAGTCCAGCAGTCCCTGGGCCTCCCCAGTGGCGCTGGTACCAAAGAAGGATGGCAGCACCAGGTTCTGTGTGGACTACAGGAAATTAAATAGTCACACATAGTCAGATGCTTACCCCATGCCTAGGACAGATGAAGCCCTACAGCAGCTGGGTGGGGCTAAGTAACTTACCACTACTGATCTTACCAGGGGTTACTGGCAGGTGTCCTTGACTCCCAATGCTAGAGAGAGGACAGCCTTTGTGACTCCTTTCGGCTTGTATAAGTTCACGAAGATGCCCTTTGGGATGAAAAATACCCCAGCGACTTTCCAGAGGCTG
Organism: Protopterus annectens; assembly: GCF_019279795.1. Classification (NCBI taxonomy): domain Eukaryota; kingdom Metazoa; phylum Chordata; order Ceratodontiformes; family Protopteridae; genus Protopterus; species Protopterus annectens. Next base: position 601,261,554 of record NC_056737.1, read on the forward strand.
GTAGATCATATCCTAGGAGGAGATTTTGCCCTTGTTTAACTGGATGATATTGCCATTAACAGCCATTCCTGGCAAGAGCACCTTCAGCATGTCAGGGAGGTGCTGGGAACACTATAAAAGGGGCAGGGTTGACCGTTAAGCCCATTAAGTGTCAGATGGGTATGGCAGAGAGCTCCTACCTGGAACATAGAGTTGGGGAGTGGTAAGATCAGGCCAGAACTTGTCAAACTGGAAGCAATTCAAGCACGGCCTGCCCCTGTTACCAAAAAGCAGGTGAGGGCATTCTTAGGGACAGCAGGGTACTACAGGAAGTTTGTCCCCAGTTATAGTACTATAGCTGCTCCCCTCACAGACCTGACAAGGAAAAACAGGCCAGATAAGTTAGTGACTCCAGCATGTGAACAGGCATTCCAGAAGCTTAGAGGAGCTTTGGGAGGACCCCCTGTGTTAGCCAGTCCAGATTACAGCAAAGAATGTGTTGTGCAGGTGGATGCTTCAAACCATGGGGTGGGGACTGTGCTCAGCCAGGTTTCCTCAGAGGGAGAACAGCACCCAGTGGTGTATCTCAGCCATAGACTTCAACCCAAGGAGGAATGCTATGCAGCTGTAGAAAAGGAATGTCTAGCCATTGTGTGGGCCCTGCAGAAATTTTAGCCTTATCTGTATGGAAGGAAATTCACTGTAGTTACAGACCACAATCCCCTAACATGGCTACATCGAGCCAGCCAGCAAAATGCTAAGCTACTAACGTGGAGCCTAGGGCTGCAGGCATATGAAATGACAGTGGAGCACCGCAGTGGGGTTAGCAATGCCAACGCAGATGGGCTCTCAAGACAGGGAATCAATTTTTCTCAAGGGTCACTTTAAAAACTAGCTTGAGTCTTCGAGGGGGAAAGAAATATCATGAAAGGAGATACTGTCACAGCCCAGCTGTCTGAAATTCTGTAAATAATTATATGTCATTTCTAAATATCAACAAGATTCATATAAGATGTTTGTGTTACAAATGTATTAGAGCTGTATGTCACATAAGATGGTTTGCACAGACGTGTGCTGAAGAGTTATTTTACAAAGTGCTGTTTGGAATGTATCCACAGTATACCCTACTGGAATAAAACAGAAATGTACATACACTATTGTAACTGTTAAAATGTATATTTTTAATAGGGGAAACTGGTACAGGAGGTTAACTTGCAAAACTTCAGAAAAATAGCTGAAATTAAATTACTTTATGGCTAGGCCATAAAAATATGTCTTTCAGTAAAGCAAGGAGATGCAATGTCTAAACCTAAGGAGTGTTCTGTATTGTTTTACAAGTGTTTTATTGTTTTATGACTTCCACCATTTGCCAAAGATCTGAGGAAAGCCCTTGTCCATGTATTTTCACAGGTAGATGCTAAATACAGCCAGACTCCAGCAGTGGGGGCTCTCACCTGGGATAGAGTCAGATGACAAGAAATGATGTCATTCTGCAAGCTATCCCAGCAGTAATATTTGAGATACTAATTTGAGAGGTCTCTGAGAGAGAGACAGCATTCTGTAGTCTGTCCTGGACCTGACCAGAAGACCCATTCACCACACATCTGCCTTGCTCTGAATAAGCTTCTAGGTTATAGTAATTTTCTTAGATATAGTCAGGAATATAGCAAAGCTTAATTTAGATGTTTTTTCTTTATTTATTTGAGACTGTCCTGCAATGTTGTTTTAAATACTTTCTGTGATTATGAACTCTGCTGTCACTGTAAATATATACTGAGTATTTTCTTGATCTTTTAATATTTATTATTAAATATATTTAAACCATTCACTGTGGCTGATCTGTCTAGAGATATTTAAGTTCTGAGAGTGCTTGCATATTTATTTTGTGACACTGTACAGGCCACTCCTAACAGCCTGCTCTTGGTCAAACTACCATTTGTATTAATAGTAACATTACACAGTAAGATTGGACACCCTTTGTTAGGGACCTTAAAGTAGCCGATAAGGACTGACTGGTGGCAGTGGAAACTACCTTATAGCCTGGCCAGAATGGGGAATAGCTAGTAAACCTATGCCAGCCTTTCCCAGGTGTGTGTGTGTGTGTGTGTGTGTGTGTGTGTGTGTGTGTGTGTGTGTGTGTGTCAGTTACTTGGGCAGGGACATGAAGCACTGGTTGGACAGAGAGAGTGCTGGAGGTCTTGGCTTAGTCACTCAGCTAAGATCTCATCTCTATATCTGTGCCGGTGGGGAGTCTTACTGGGGATCTGGAGAAAGAGGGAGAAACAAGCCCCGGACTGACTGTGGTCTACCTGTGCTCTTAAGGGAAATTGCACTTGATGCAGAGAGCTGCATCTGGAAATACTGTATGTGTACTTGTCCTCTTCCCAATGTATGTCCCCCACTGGTGGCAGTGGTGAGGATTGAGGCTCCTTGGTTAGTGTTGCCAATGGTGGGGCATCACAGAAAGCAAGAAAGACTTTGAATGTTCTCTTCAAATTCCAGCTTGTGGAAGAGATCTCTCATCAAAGAGATATTCCTGATGCTTAGAAAAAAGTCTGTTAAGATAAGGTAGTCATCTAAATATGGAAAAAAATGTGGTGTAGCCTGCAATGAGCTACAACTGGATTAGACACTTTCTGCGTACACTTTGTGCAGTGGACAGTTCAAAGTATAAGGCAGGAAACTGATAATGTGATCAAGACACATAAAACCTGGATGAGTAGGGATGTGATAAGCATCTTTTAAATCCAGTGTTACCACGAAACATAGAAGAGGAAGAAGAGGTAACAGGTTATGTAGTGACATTCTGAAATTGGGCACTATCACAGATTTTGTGAAATAAAGATCCAAAACTGGTCTCCAAGAATGTCCTTTCTTTGGCACTAAGAAGATCCCTGAATGAAAAATTCTTCCCCATCTATGAAGGAGGAACTTGTTCTATCACTGCTTGAGGCAGCATGTGATGAAGAACCAGTGGAAACAAGAGAGTCTGATCTGAAGGATGAGGAATGATCACCTGGAAAATAGGAATTTCCTTCCACTGCCATCTATAATCTTGATGAATGACCTTCAGAACCCATTTGTCTGAAACTAGCTGTTGCCAAAGAGAAAAATGGAGATTCAAACTTTCTGGGAGAAAAAAGGGGTCTGGGGTGGGAGGGGGTCACAAGGTCTCTTAAAAAGTCATTCAGACTTTTTGGACTGTCCTTGGTTCAGGGAGATTTGAGACTTCTTTTTCAAATCCCCTTGCCACTTCTTCTTAAATGTTGGTTTACCTGTATTTTGTTCAGACTGTTTATTCTGCTGTTTGCCAAAGCCAGATGAGGAGTTAGAGAATTACTTAGAAAATTTGGAAAAAGAGGGCAGGAAAATCTTACGATTCCGTAGATCACCTTAACCATTTCATTACACTTTTTGATCACTGTTCTGCAGCAGAGAGGCCAAAACCTAAATCTCTATTCAAAGGAGAATTTAAAATCTAACTTTTGACATCATCTGGGAGATTCTGAAAATGCGGCCATGCAAACCTCATAAAAACAGCACTAGTGGCCATAGATCTAGAAGAAGTATCAACAGTGTCACATAACCAAATCAAAGTTTCAGAAGTAAACACTTTTTCCCTTACTTTTCAATAATTTTCACATCCTTATCAGAAAGAGTAGGACTGGAATTAAAAAGAAGTTATGTACTCACCATAATGTTCCGTCTGTGTTCTCTATCTTAATTTATGTTAGACAGATAGGGTTTGGTTCCGATATCGGAACCGACTTGGCCATTACTACAGCTCACGCCAGCCAAAAACTTACAAGCTTCACCTCTACCTAGAATCCCTTTCTCTCAATTACCTTGGATCAAGTTTGCCGAAGACAGACAAACAGATAAACTGTGTATTCATTTAGATATGTACAAAGATATTAGAAGTAAGCCAAATGGAAGCCTTATCCACTGTGTTTGAATAACAACAGTTTAAGTGGATGTGAGTTACTCCACCAAAAAATATTTGAGGTCAGAGGATGGGGGGGGGTCAAGGATATATGAAGATAGACAACACAGATGGAACTATAGTGAGTATATAACTTCTTTATCTGATGTTGTCAATCTTCTTTTTATCCTTGACAGCTACATAAACCTTGGGTGGAGTCATGGAAGGGTATTCTTGAGCACCACTGAGCCAAAGGATGTTCTTCCCTTAGAGACCAGGTTCAGTTTGTAATGAGTAATAAAGGTATGGGGAGAAGCCCAAGTAGCTGCGGCACATATGTCATCCATTGAAACTCTAGATTGGAAGACCACTGAAGTGGCTGTAGAATGTGCTTTGACATGTTTAGGCAAGGTTAATTTATTTTTATCATAAATAAATGAAATGCAGTCTCTCAGCCACTTAGAGAGGGTAATCTTGCTGACTGCCTTGCCCAAGTTTGCACTGGAAAAAGAAACAAACAGTTGACTTGATCGCCTTATACTTTTTGTTCTGTGAAGACAGAAATGTAATTGTCTATGGACATCTAGTAAATGTAGAGCGTATTCTCCTTTGTTAGAATGATCAAGAAAGAAGACTGGTACATTAGTAGTCTAGTTAATGTTAGCCTCAGATACTACCTTGGGCAGAAAATTGGGGTTCATTAGTAAAGATAGCTTATCCTTATGGAAAAAGTACAGTTGTCTACACTTACCATAAATGTAGATGTTCGAGTGTATTCACTGTTGCAGTCATCACATTTGGGTTATCTGCTTGCAGTAGCCCTCAGACGGCTTGATTATCAAAGTCTTGGGTCCTGCGTTGGTTACTGTCTCATCTTCCATGATGTCAGGTAGTCAGGGGTATAAAGCATGTAGCAGATGCCATTACATCAGTTTTTCTTGCCCCAGATGTCAAGTGCCCCCCTAATGGGAAGCAATTAAATATACATATACAAGGTTGTACCTCCAACAAAAAAGCAAATACACCAAAAAGCTTTTAAGCATGGTAAAAGAGAATAGAGGTATACCCAAAATAAGTCAGGGGGCTGGAGGGAGGGTAACCAGGACTGCAACAGTGAATACACTTGAACATCTACATTTATGGCAAGTGTACACAACTGTACTATGTTCTTTGTGTTTCACTGTTGTAGTCATCACATTTGGGTAGATTCCCAAAGCTAAGGATGGGAGGAGGAATTTAGATAGCATTAGGACCAGTTATAAGGCCCTGCAAGACTGCAGTGGCAAAGCCAACTCAGGATTTAGAGAAAATTGGAAAATGGTAATGCTTGGTGAAAGTATGTACAGAAATCCAGGTAGCAGCTTCTATGATGTCCCAAGTAGGGACACCTCTGAGAAAGGCTGTAGAGGTAGATGCAGCCCTAGTTGAATGCGGTCTAATCCCCTGTGGGATAAGTTTTCCATGGTACTTATAGCAGAAATGAATATAATGGCCTATCCATTTAGAAATGGTTTGCTTTGAAATAGCCTTCCCCTCTGACCCTGCAGCAAATGCTGTCCAAGTAAAATCCAAGTCATCTGTGCACAACTAAGGAGTGCAGTATCTGTTCCCCTTTGTTCTGTGGATTAGAAAAGAAGGTTGGCAAATGAATGGACTGATTAAGAGCTACACTGGATACTACCTTGGGCATGAAGGAGGGATTGGTCCTGAGGGACACCCTGTCTGCATGAAAAATGATGAAAGGCTCCACTGCCATAAGGGCCTGTAATTCAGATACCCTTCTTGCTGAAGTGATTGCTAAAAGGAAGGCTGCTTTCCAAGAAAGGAATTTTAACTTTGCACTTGCAGCTGGCTCAAAAGGAGGAAGAGTGAGTTTTTCCAATACAAAGTTAAGGTCCCAGGCTGGAGTTGGGACTCTCCTGAGTTGTCTTAAGTTTTTGGCCCCTCTGAGGAACTGCTTGAGCAGTTGATGAGAGAAGAGGGGTGGTTCTGTGTTGTAAAGAGCTGAAATGGCTGAGGCATGAATTTTGATGGAGGAAAAAGAAAGGCCCTTGTGAAGCATCTCAGTTAAATATTGAAGAATCTGAGGTAAATTGGGTGCTGCTGTACCCATCCCTTGAGTTTGGTTCCAGGTACAGAATATTTTCCATTTCTCAGCATAAGATTTTCTAGTACTAGGCCTCCTTGCCTCCAAAATGACATCCAACACTTGTTTACTGAGGGATGGTAACAGAGAGATTAGGTAATTAGCCAGGCTGCCAGGTTCAGGGTTTGAGGCTGAGGGTGCAGAATCTGGCTCTCCTGCTGTGACAGCAGGGCAGGTGCCATGGAGCCAGCAGTGTCACACTGCACAAGAGGGGGTACCAGTGTTGGCGTAGCCAGTCTGGTGCAATCAGTGTCATCCGTGGTTTGTCCTGTTTGATCTTTAGTAGTACTTTGGAGAGGAGAGGCAGAGGAGGAAAGGCACTTTGGTTTCAGTTTTGTTTCCACTTGCGTGGGTATAAACTGTGTGTAACTCGTGTGGGCATAAACTGATAGATTTTCCCAGCTGAAGGACAGAGCATCCACTTTCCAAGATTGTTTGTGGGGAGTCCTTGTGCAGAATTTGTCCAATTGGTAGTGCTGGGGGGAGGCAAACAGGTCTCTATCTGGGCTCTCCCATTTGTTTATCAACATGTTGAAAGTCTTTGGTTCCAGTTTCCACTCGTGTGGGTCCATGAGATTTCTGCTTAGTTTGTCTGCTAATGTATTTAGTTTTCCTGGCAGGAAGTGAGCCTGTAGATGCACTTGGTAGCTCAAGGCTGTGTTCCACAGAGCCATGGCTAGTCTGCAGAGGGGGTATGAATGGGTACCCCATGCTTGTTTATGTACCACATAACAGTGGTGTTGTCCGTCTTTACCAATAATTGCCCTGGAAGAATGTGGTCCTTGAAGGCTGTCAGAGCATTTTGTACAGCTAACATTTCTTTTTGCTTGATATGCAGGTGCATTTGACTTGGGTTCCCATTTGCCCTGAATGCACTTCCCTGCCAGGTGAGCCCCCATGCATAGTCTGATGCATCTGTCATTAGGGTTTGGGCGGCAGGGGGTAGAGGGAATGATAGACCTTTGTTTTGGTGGCAGGCCTCTGCCCACCAAAGGAAATCTAACTGTAGGCACGGAATAATAGGAATCATTGCTTCTAGATCCTGAGAATGTTGACCCCATAGGCTTTTTAGATACCATTGTAGTTTCCTCATATGCAGTCTTGCATATGGAATTAGTAGAATGCAGGGGGCCATGAACCCCAAGGCTTGCAGTATTTGCCTTGCAGATAGTAGGGTTTTTGTGTCCATTAGTTTGAAATAAGTTGTCAAATGAATTTGTTTCTCTGGTGTGAGGAAAGCCATCTGGGAAGTTGTGTTCAAGCTTGCTCCCAGGAATATAATTTGCTGACTGGGTACCAGATGTGATTTCTTTTCATTTATGGTGTACCCCAGACAAGTTAGCACCTTTTGTACAAATGCCAGATGATTCAAAAGTATGTCCTGGCTTTCTGCCTGAATTAGACAATCGTCCAGGTATGGGTATATTTGAATATTTCTTTGCCTGCAAAATGCAATGACTGGAGCTAGGCACTTTGTGAATACCCTGGGCGCAGTAGATAAGCCAAAGGGCAGTGCAAAGAACTGATAGACAAACTCCTCAGGTTGGAAAAGAGATTCAAACAGGCTTAGTTTTTAACATTTCTTCATATCCTCTAACTGACGAACATTTAACTTTGTTAAACAGAGAACTTGGTTTTGTACCTTCACAAAAATTGGACTCGGTTGATGTCCTTAAAGATCTTAAATTATATGGTAGAACTCTGACACTAAGGGCGATGTTTAAGGATGGTATTTATGATCCTAATATTTTTAAGAAACCTAGTGTTTTATCCCACCTATTAATGCAGTCATTGATTTATTTATTGATGTATGTGAAAAACAAATTAGAGAAAGACATGCAGCTAATGATTTCAATGTATTCTATAATTAGACAACTTTTGAACGACATGCCCTACAAGAACTTAGGAATCTCACTAGTATTGAAGTTCGCTCCGCAGACAAGGGGGGGAGCATAGTTGTACTAGATAAGGATATGTATATAGCAAGTATGTTGAAGCTATTACAGAATGGAGATACTTATGACAATATAACTCTATCAACAGTGAAGGCAGTTGTAGATAGGACACAATTTTTTGTTTTTGATCTTTTATTAACAGGTATTATATCAGATCCTCTGTATGAATATTTTAAAGTGGATACACCTACAATTCCTACAATCTATGGTTTACCTAAAGTACATAAAGACTTGACTAATCCTCCAATGCGGCCCATTGTATCAGGTAGAGAATGGGTGACTGAGCACCTCTCTATTTTTGCTGAACAGAATTTACATCCCATTCTTGATGAATGTGCCACTGTCCTTAGAGACACTAAGAATTTTCTTAATGAACTGAACACGCATGCAGAAGGAATCTATACAGAATATCTGTTGGTTTGTGACCCTTGATATTGAGTCACTATTTACTGTAATTCCTAATACTTGGGGCATAGAAAAAATTAGGAATCTGTTACTGGATAAAAAGGTTTGCCCCAATAAGATTAGGTTACTCTGCTCATTGTTAGAAATTATTCTTGAAAACAATGTGTGTATGTTCAACAATGAATATTATATACAGAAGGTTGGTGTGGCTATGGGCACAGCTTGTGCCAACAGCTACGCCAACCTTTCATTGGTACAATGGGAGAGGAGTTTTGTTCTATCTGGTAATGCATACAGTGAGTCCATCAAATTGTATAAGAGATTTGTGGATAATATTTTTCTTTTGCAGCAGGGCACTGAGCAAGGTTTGCTTGATTTTCTCGACTACCTTAACAATGTAAGAAACTTTCTTAGATTTACTAGCAAATATTCACTTACAGAAATTGATTTTCTAGATGTTAAGATAAAAAGAGATACATTATGTGTATTGACTACTTCACTCTATAGGAAACCAGTGAGGAAAAACAATTTTTTACATAATAAAAGTATGCATCCTACACATACTAAAAGAAATTATTAAAAGGGCAGATTTATCGAATCATGCAGCTCTATAACGATGACAGGTTATTGAATGAGGCACTACTCATGTTGAAAGAGGAATTTATAGAGAGAGGTTATAAAGCACATGATATAGATAAGTCTATACAAGAGGCATGGAAGAAAAGACAAGGGAGATGTAGACCATATTATTATAATAATGAACAGACATCGCTAATGAATATAAATGAAAATGCGGAGAGTCTACACTTAAATAGTACGAGGAGAGCTGATAATAACATTCGTATGCCTTTGACTTTTTCGAGTAATATACAATTGGTATGTGATATCATTAAGAAAAATTGGGGTATTCTCTCTATGGTTAGAGTTAGATGGAAAAATTAATGATTCCCCTATTTTTTTCCTTTAAAAGGAATAAGTCACTAAAGGACCATTTATGTTATAGGGCACTAGATACCCACACATATAATGTTTCAGATAGACTAGGTACATATATTTGTAGGAGGTGTGCAGCCTGCCCCCACATTTATGTGGGTGGGAGGTTTGTACATCCAAATACAGGATTTAATTTTGAGGCCACATTCTATGCAGATTGTCATACCAACAATGTTGTTTATTTTGGTTTCTGCACAGAATGTTTTGCCTTTTATGTAGGAAAGACTAATCGCCTGTTTAAAGAAAGAATCTTAGAACATCTCAGAAATATCAAGAATGGAAAACAGAATAATGCATTAGCAATGCATGTTAAGAACAATGGTCCCTTGCACAAATTTAAGTTTTTTGTCTTACAGAAAGTATATGAGAGTGTGAGAGGGGGCAATTTTAAACTATACTGATGCGACAGAACAGCAATGGATTATTAGACTTCAGGCAGACAAGTCACCAGGGCTTAATAACATGGTGTCTTTAAAACCATTTTTAAAAAACAGAGCACTGAAACATTGAGTGTTTTTCTCCCCTTATAATATTTATGTTTTAACATTATTCAATATTTTTATGGTTGTCTATTGTTGAATATGTTGTATTTTAACATTTTAAACATTTATTTATGTACTACTTTTAGATATGCACATATGCCTTTAAGGAAGGTAATGACAGACGTAATGCTTTAATTAATGCTTTTCTGTGATTGGCATGTGTGATTTTTGAATTGTTTTAAATAAGTGCTTTCTATAGAGTCTTTTGTATCAGTCTGAGGAAGCGGAGTTGATCCAAGAAAGCGCTTACTGGTTTTTGTTTTGTATTAAACGATTATTGCTGTCAGCTGTATGCTACCAACATTTATTTTTTCTGCACTTGGTTTCTGTGTTGGTTGCTTCATTCGGTGCTGATGATTTTCTTTGGATTTGATTCAAAAGTATGTCCTGGCTTCCTGCCTGAATTAGACAATCGTCCAAGTATGGGTATATTTGAATATTTCTTTGCCTGCAAAATGCAATGACTGGAGCTAGGCACTTTGTGAATACCCTGGGTGCGTTAGATAAGCCAAAGGGCAGTGCAGAGAACTGATGCATGTAGCCTGCTTTGAAGCATAGGTATCTTCTGCAAGATTCCCTGAATGGGATGTGCAGGCAGGCTTCCTTTAAATCCAGTGTTGCCAACCAGGCATCCTTGCCTAGCATGGGAAGCAACTGGTGAAGAGTAAGCATATTGAATTTTGGAATCACCAAAAAGGTGTTTAGGATAGAAAGGTCCAGAATAGGACACCGTGAGTTGTCTTTTCTGGGTACCAGGAAAAGTCTTGAGTAGAAACTTTGTCCCTTTTCCTCTTCTGGTACAGTCTGAATAGCCTTTAATCTTAAGAGAGAGAGTACTTGCTTTTGAGCCTCTGCCCACTGATTTGGGGGTAGATCTGGCCAACCGTTTGGGGTTGGTAACGTGTGGAAGTGAAATCTGTACCCTTGGGAAACTATATTTAGAACCCATTTGTCCTGGGTAATGAGTTCCCAGTTTTTTGCTTGCAGAGCAATCTTTCCCACTAAAGGAGCAGTTAGTTGAGAAGTGCTTGGGAGTTTTAAAGTTAAGTCATTGAGACAGCTTACCATAGGGGAGAGTCTTACTACTCCCTGATTTGAAAGTAGGAGTCCCCCCCACTGCTTGGTCTTGTGCATACCCTGGGACTGAAGCCTGGGTGTTCTGCTGGTTCTGTGTTTGAACTGAGAAGGCCTAAAGAGGAGGAAAGGACCAGTTTTTAGAGGGCCAATGCCTACTAAATATTGTAGGCTGTACTTGTAAGAAATCTTTAACAGTTTGCATAGATTTAGCTTTTTCCTCCATCTTTTTAAGAACTTCTTCTGATTTGTTGCCAAACAGGTGGTCCTGACTTAAGGGAGCATCCAGCAATTTCATTTTAACATGATCTGGCAAAGATTGCCCCTTAAGCCAAGCATGCCTTTTAAGTACAGACCCAGTGACAGCAGCCCTGCAAGATGCCTCTAGTGAATCAAAACCACATTGCATGGTATGTTTTCCAACCTGTTCAGCAGAATGCATTAAATCCTGTAAATCCTTATTTTCAGCACAATCAGGAATCAACATAATTTTCTGTTTAAGCAATCCAATAATACGCTGCTGATACTTTAACATATGAAACTGGCAATTTAAGGCCCTGATGGCCAAGGTTGCAGAGGTGTATACCTTCTTACCCCATCTATCCAGGGCCCTGGAATCTCTATCAAAGGGGGTAGGATTTTTGGCAGTAGCAGCCTTAATGCCCTTTGGTCCCTGTGAAATGGTCTCAGGATCCGCAGTAGGATTTTAAAAAAGAACTTGTGAAAGTCAGGAACCCTGTAATATCTATCAGGTTTTCTGGGAGCAAGAGGAAAAAGTTAGGGGCCAGGCTAGATACCGAAAAGTCATCTTCAACAATGTCCAACACAGGAGGGATAGCTAAAGGCCTGTGCTGGGGCAGGAGTAAGAAATCCCTACGACTCTTTTTAGAATCAGAGTAATCCTGGCTTTCCCAGCGAAAATGCTCCCTAAGAGTATGCAAGGTTTCACCAAAAGAAAAATACTCTGGGGGAGAAGCAGAGGGAATAGAGTCCTCTGCATCAGAATCCTCATAGGTAGATAAGGGTTTGGTCATCAGAGGAAACAGAAATTTCAGAATCCTGGTCAGAAGTATCATAAGCAAATTCAGTCCTAGGTCTCTTAGAGGGGGAAGGTTGGCTTCCCCTGATTAAAGTAATGAGGTCTTCAGCCATTCTTATCATTTGTTTTTTAGGCATAGAGGCCTGACCATGCAGTCTGGGTGTCAGTTTTCTAGGCATGGTTTGAGTTTTAGGCCTTGAAGAATAAGATGGCGTCGGTTTAATATGCAAGTCAGTAGGCCTGAATACACCCTCAGAAGCCGGTGCCTGCACAGCGGCTCCGGACCCATCCAAGGTAGAGACATCCGCAGGTTCCACAAGTTGAGGCATCTCGCAGCATACCGGACTCTGAATGGGTCTCAGTAGAGGCCTGCGAATCTAAAGTAGCGAGTATCAGGGGCTGCGAAAGTGCCTCACTGAGTACCGGTGAAATGGCGACTAGCTTAGAAGTGTCGTCGGCAGCTTTGGACCTAGGCGACCTGTCTCTGTCTTTATCTTTGCGTTTTCTCAGAATGTCAGTAGTCGGGTGGCTTACCGAAGATACATCTGGATAACTGAACCAAGTACCAAAATATTTAGAAGTGAAAATATATCGACGATGAATAGTTTGTGGTTTAAATAAGGCAAAAAAAACGACAGCGAGGTACGTCATGGTCAGGGCCTAGGCAAGGAATACAGTACGAATGAAAATCTTTATGAGGTATTTGCTTTCCACAAGAAATACAATGATTGACTTTTACTGACATCAGTTTAGAGCAAGAAAAAGTTTCCCCACCGGGGTACTTAGCTTTAGTTGAGGACTTCGATTCTGAAACTCGAAAACGAAAATTTCAGGAGTCGCCTGACCAACATTTGCAAACTGCTTTTGCTTCGGGCACTGCACGGCAAGAAAGACTGATGTAATGGCGTCGGCTGCATGCTTTATACCCCTGACTACCTGACGTCATGGAAGATGAGACAGCAAACAACACAGGACCCAAGACTTTGATAATCAGGCTGACTGAGGGCTAATGCAAGCAGATAACCCAAATGTGATGACTGCAACAATGAAACAGGAAGAACATCTAAGTAAGGAGGTTCAGAGGATAAGGCCTGGATTTCTGAGATTTTTCTGGCTGAAGTAATGGCTACCAAAAAGAGTGTTTTCCAAGATAAAAACTTAAGATCACATTCTGCAGAGGGTTCAAATGGGGAATATATTACCGCCTGTAGCACTAAGTCCAGGTCCCAAGGAGGAGTCGGATCTTTGAACGGGGGTTTTAACAAAAGTGTGCCTCTTAAGAACAATTTACAAAGCTTGTGAGAGGCTAAAGAATATTCTTCTAAGCAGTTCTGAAAATTAGAAATTGCAGCCAATTGTAGTTTGATGATGGATGGAGAAGCCCCAGCACTGAACAGAGATGCTAACAAATCTAAAACATGCTCTATTAAAGCAGAAAAAGGATCAGTTTGCTTTTCATGGGCCCAAATTGTAAATCTCTTCCACTTACTTAAATATAATTTTCTAGTAGAAGGTTTATGAGTTGGCAAAAGGATCTGATGTGCTGGACAGGACATATGAGGACACCTGGCAATTAATGGAATTGGAGAAACCACACAGTCAGCTTGAGGTTTAAAATGTTTGGATGAACAAGACTGTCTGGATGGGACAGGAGATCTGGCACTGGGTCCAGAACACAAGGTTGTCAATTCAAGTAGGTGGAATGAGGATTACTGTACTCTTCAACCTGAGTTCTTGCTGTAAAAATTTGGGAATCAGAGGTACTGGGGGAAAGGCATATAGTACACCAGGGGGCCAATCGTGGAGGACAACGTCTCTGGGTGACTTTCCCGGAAGGGGAATCAAGATGAAGTAATTGCTGCACTAGTTATTTAAAAGAGAGGCAAACAGATCTCAGCAAGGTTGACCCCAGTGATGGAATATCATTTTTGCCACTTCTAGACTGAGAGACCACTAGTGAGGCTGAAGGATGCATCTGCTCAGCCTGCCTGCAAACACAATGGAACTTCCCAGAACGTGCATTGCTATTAGAAAGCAGTTGGACAAGGTTGTCCACTGCCACAGTCTGAGGGCTTCTCAACAAACAGGGTAAGACTAGGTTCCTCCTTATATGTTGATGTACCAAACTACCGACATATTGCCCGTTTGAATTGCAACAGTCCCATTTTTATATGTTAATAAGCATCATGAAAGCCTACTGAGCACATCCAGTTGTCTTTCTTTAGAAGGGGAGAATAGATTGTACCATGACCATCCAGAACTTTGATTGCTGAACAGATTTGTTCAGTACACTGATATCCAAAATTGTTCTCCAGTCCCGTCTTTTCTAGCACAAAAAAGAATCTTGAGTAGGTTCCGGATCTCTCTTGGTCTGGCAGGACTTGGTGGATGACTCATTTGTCCAGCAGTTTCTGGATTTCTTGCACTGCTGAATCCCTCTGATTGGGTAGTACACCGGGGATTTTCTTGTGAACAGGGGGAGATTGAGAAAAGGGAAAGATATAGCTTCTGGATATGATCCGTTGCACCCAGGAATCTTTTAAGTTTAGCAAGCCACTTTGGTGTAAGGATAAGCATCCCCTGACTGCCTCCAGGGGAAGACAATTGGGCTTCCCTTCAGGAACGCTGAAAAGGCTTGCCTGGGAAGGAATCCCCTGAAGCTCTGGTTTTGCAGACCACCTCTGCCACAAGGGCTGTCTCTTCCGTTTTTGGTTCCTCCCCTCTGCCCCTGGGGGAACTCCCTCCACATGTATTTTGGAAAGGCCCTTGGGATTTCTTAAACCACATTTTTCCACTGCTCCTCTGGTTCCTAGAAAAGGACCTTTGGGAGGGGGTGGAGAAATGTACACCCACAGCAGAAATGGTCTTACCATGCTTCTCACACCTGGATAAAGTCTCCTTCACTTTAGGGCCAAACAAGGATGTTCCATCAAAAGGAACATTGACAAAAGAAGACTTGAATGGTTCTGCAAAGTCACATAGGTACATTCAGCCATGTCTCCCTATGGTTACGCCTGCACCCACTGCTCTAGACTTCCCTATGGCTGTATGAGCAAATCAGGCTCATAGACAAATTGGACACAGACTACAGGGTGGCTAATTGGGAAGCTGCTTTCTCTTGGACTCCCTCAGTTGCAGCTCCTGCGAGGGGCTGACAACTCTTTAATCAGATCCAGTTAGAGTCTGGTGAAATGTACCGAAAAATTCAAGGACCTTATGGCGAATGTTGATAAAGCATAGACCCACTTCCCAAATCTGTCCATGGCCAGAGACTCTCTATTGGGCAGATGCACAGAGGAACTCTCCTAAGCAAGTTCCTTTTTAGTGGAGGAGACTATGACCATAGTATCTACAGCCAACCCCTTGGCCAAAAAATGTTTATCTTCTGGAGCAGAAAGTATCCTATCAGGTCTTTTGGGGATGGGTTTGATGGTGTCTGGAGCCTTCCACACTGGCAGTGTCACCCAAGAGGTAGATGTGCAGGTGCCGAAAGCTTGCAGATAAACAGATTCCTCAGAGGAAGGGTTTTAGGTCTTTCAGATAAGCCTCTGTTTTAAAATTTCCAAGATGTCTCCAAATGAGACATCTTCAGGGGGTGGTTGTGGCGACCCTTCCCCTCACTGAAATCCATGTCTTCAGTGACTGATTCCTGGGGGGAATCCAAGTGCTTCCTCTTGCACTTCTTTTTTTGAGGGGCCTCCTCAGGGGGATAATCTAGAGAGATGACAGTACCTGTGCCTGTGGCACCTGAGGCTTCAACACCTGTGTCCCAGTGGAGAGGCAGGAGGAATAACTGAACTAGAGGGAGGTACCTGTTCCATGGGGTAAGGCGCCAACTGAGTCCGGGCCCCTCCGTGAAGAGGAATGGGAGCCCAGAACTGAGAAAGACTGCCTTAGAACCGGGGTCACTCCACGCTCCAAAGAACTGACCTTCGAGACCAAAGCCGGAGCCAATCTAACTTGAGCCAAAGTTCCGAGGAACAGAGATGGCTATGAAAAACCCGGAGTTGAGACCTATCCTCTGAAACCAGCAGGGTAGCCACGGCTCTGGGAGATCTCCACTTCAGAAACAACTGAAGAACTCAGGGCAACTACTGGCTCAGAAGAAGCAAACAACTCAGGAGCTGGTACAGTCAGCACCAGGAGATCTGGAATAGAGGACTCTAAGACCTCCAAGGAGGTTAGAGGAGGAGTAGTGAATGGTGTAAAGGAAGTTTTGGTACCAAGACCTGAAGGGTCAGTACCAAAGTGGGGTCTGAAAGCCTTCTAGCCCATAAAATGTTATTCACTAACCTCTCCATGTCAAGCTCTGAAAGACCTTTGGTGCAGTGGATGGATGGATGATGCAGAATTGGACTTAGGCCTCTGCAAAAAATACTTCTGGGGACTCCCCAGCAAAGGGATCAACTGACAGAGAGTAGGTAGTTTTAGGCAAAGTGGTCTTAGCAGGTGAGGCAGTAATCAATTCCTGTATCGAGGCCTTTGATGTAAAAGGGCTTGAAAATGCAATCAGTGCCAGAATGGACGTCGGCACCGGACAGTCAGCAGCAGAGGCCTGTGGTTCTGTAGAAAATTTCAGAACCAAGGTCTTCGATTTCTAGGCTTTTGGAACTGATGGAAAGGTCTGAACCGAAAGGCTACTTTTCTTAGTTTTTTCCATGGAAGACGAGGATGAAGGTGATGAAACATCAGTCTTAGCTTTATCTACAGTGGATAAGGCTACACCAAAGACTGAAGTAAGAAGTCCATTTAAAGTAAGCTTACTATGCCTTTCCACTAAGGCCCAGTGGCTAAAGGCATGACAAATGCTGCAGTTGTCTTGCAAGTGGTGGAAGCCAAGACAATACACACACAAGAAATGAAAGTCTGACAAAGAAAATTTATGGCCACACTTCTGGCATTTTTTGAAACCAGACGGGCCCTTACCCTTCTCAGCCATGTCAAAGCAGGGGAAGCAGCTAGAAAAAAATTAGCTAAATAAATATCACTTCACCAAGAAAGGGAAAGTGAAGCAAAAAGGATATTATTTTTACTTATATTTTTATTTTTATGAAGGAAGAAAAAATATGAAAAAAGGGATTATCAGCGATGATAGTCATAGAAATACACAAGTGCATACAGGGATAAGAAAAAGACTACAAGAGAGGGGGGAACTATCAGGAATGATAGTGGGAAATACAGAAAAGTGTAAAGGGGAAAGTATCAACGATGATACTTGGAGAAATACATTAAGCATAAAAAGAAAGATTAAAAGGAAAAAGAGGTAGAAATTGTAAGAAAAAAGACAAAAATTTACCTAAACCCACTAGCGCTAGAGAGTAGTAGCTAGATGCGATGATTTTCAGAAAGCAGCAAATGATCTCTGAGGTAATTGAGAGAGAGGGATTCTGGGTAGAGGTGAAGCTTGAAAGTCTTTGGCTGGCAAGAGCTGTAGTAATGGCCAAGTCAGTTCCAGTATTGGAACCAAACCCCATCTGTCAAGGATAAAATGAAGATTGACAACATCAGAACTAACTGTTTAGCAGCATTGGGATCAATCCGACACTTATCTGATCAGAGCATCTCCTTGCAGCATGCTCTAACCCACACCTCTAGAGCTGATTAAACAGGCTACCTGAGGTACAACTGAGTTGCACATAAGCCCTGACTCTCTTCTCACAGCGCGGGATACCTCCCCTCCAAGAAGCTGTAACTAGCTAATTAACCCACACCTCTAGCGCTGGTTAAACAGGCTACCTGAGGTACAGTCGAGTTGCACACAAGCCCGACTCTCTTCTCACAGCACGGGATACCTCCCCTCCAAGAAGCTGTAACTAGCTAATGTATGTACCTGTAAAACTAAGAACGCTTCTGTAATCTGTGCAGTCAGCAAGCTGCCTGGGACTTCTAGACACCCTTATTTGTCTTAGTTTCTAAACCCCCTTTCCCTACCTTAAACCATTATCTCCTCACTTGGTCGTTGCTCTGCTGTATTTGCAGAAATGAATGCCACTAGCAAACCGTAATCACTTCTCCCCAGTTGTAACCCTTCATTGCAATAATTCTCCCCGCTTGCTATGCCCACACTTTTCTATTTGGACTTCCCTTACGAGATTTCTCCCTGACAATACTTACTTGTGGCACAGTCTGTAGCTAGCTTATTTCCCCTCTTACTCTGCCAATTCTGGCCATTGGAGATTGTTTTTTTTTTGAAGTGCTTGCAAATAAAACGAGTTATAAAAGAAAATAAAAAAATAAGACTTACAAATTTAAATAGTGGGTACTAGTTTTCCTATTGCAACTGGATTCACACGCCCCTTCCCTTACTCTAGCCCACCCCATCCCGTTTTTTTTTTTTTACCCCACCTACACTCTATGTAGTGTTTGAGGTTACCTGGGCGCCATTTTTAAATATTACACTTACCTGATCAGAACGTCTCCTTGCTATGTGCTCATTAAGTGCCTATTGTTTATTTTATAATTTGCGTCTGACTGTGTTTAACTTTACCTAAAAATATACTGATATTGAGGGGTATAGTATGCTTATGTTGCATTTCTAAACTACTAAAGGCTAGTACATACTATTGCAGATATCACTGTTGCTATACTGTATCTTTAGACTGATGTCGCCATGCATAAGTATATAGAAGTTACTTGTTATGAGTGGACCTTTGCTGTAACCTACTGCTCTTGAAGGTTTGAAACACTGCTTGCTTGACTACGATAAGATACGCAGTTAGCGTATCAAGCATTTATAACCCTAAATAGCCCTGTTGCCTGCTGCAACAAAAGTTAAATTTAAGGGCTCATTTTTTTGTTTAACAAAATATGTGTATGTTGAGCCTACAAAGTGTATAGTGTTATATATGCTGATTATATAAAGTGCATAGTGTTGTGTGGAGAGAAAACACATTGTGGATTGGAATGTTATCTGACCAGTTACAATTGGTCACCAACCCCATGCAATATAGCTAACTCCTTCTAACTTTCTTTCTCTAACAGTAACCCATACATCTAGCACTTGTTAAACAGGCTACCTGAGGTACAGTCGAGTTGCACATAAGTCCGGCCTCTCTTCTCACAGCGCAGGATACCTCTCTTCCAAGAAGCTGTAACTAGCTAATGTATGTACCTGTAAAACTAAGTATACTTCTGTAATGTGTGCAGTGAGCATGCTGCCTGGGACCTCTGGATACCCTTATTTGTCTTAGTTTCTAAACCCCCCCTTCCCTACCTTAAACCAGTTATCTCCTCACTTAGTCATTGCTCTGTTGTATTTGCAGCAATGAATGCCACTAGCAAACCGTAATCACTTCTCCCAAGTTATAACCCTTCACTACAATAATTCTCTCCCTTTGCTATGCTTACACTCTTCTGTTTGGACTTCCCTTACCAGATTTCCCCCTGAAAATACTTTACTTTTATTTTACATTTGTTGACCGGTCTGGTCCGACTGGATATATGTCCATTTTCAGCAGAGGCCCAGGGAGAAAAGCTCCAAAAGCATACATTAATAAAAGAGAAAAAAAAAAAATAGTTATGAGAATATTCATTAGCATATATTTGCAGAAGAAATATTAGAAATTAACTACAAAAATCTACAAAATTAAAGGTGTACAAATTGAGCATGATAGTAGAAACAGGGAAGTGTTAGTTGAAGTTCTGTAATCAGAAAAAATAGGAAGTACTTGTGAGGATATAGAAAGCTAGTCAGGGTTAGTACATGGGCAGAGCCAGTGGGTTTTGAGGTGAGATTTGAGTTGGGATTTAAAACAGGGAGGAGAAGAGAGTGCAGTGAGATTGTCAGGAAGGGAGTTCCAGATTTTTCCTACTGTGTTTGAGAACAAAGAGTTTACTTACTTAAGGCATAGTCTGTAGCTTGCTTATTTCCCCTCTTACTCTGCCGATTCTAGCCACTGGAGATTTTTTTAAGTGCTTGCAAATAAAATAAGTTATTAAAGAAAACAAAAAATAAGACTTACAAAGTTAGATAGTGGGTGAACCCGCTCTGTTTGCCCTCTGCTTCAATCCGGGCTCACTCCGCTCCCCTACCCTGCTCCCAAATTCCACCCACCCCCACTTCACCTACATTTATTGTGAACAGGCTACACCCCCTCTCACCTTAACCAATCCTAACATCCCTAATCAGTTCCACACCCAGTTCAAACTCCATCACACTCAACCACTGTTCATCTCTACACCCCATGCCAGCACACTACAGAAACATGATAATTATACACCTTGCTGTGATACTATGTCTAACTTTACTTATACAGCTCACATCCCCTCACAATATCTCTTGTACCCATCCCCATATACATACCCCCACACTAGCACAGCCACCACATAAACTACAGCATACAATTCCAATAGCCCACACTATTTACAACACTACCCCAATCTCACTAGCACATTTCACAATTATACCTGTCCACACAACACCCCAGACATCTCTACAATATGATAAAACTATACATAAACTAATAAAAATGCTACAACTAATAACAACAAAACTACTGCTTAGTGGAGATATTCACCCCAACCCTGGATCCACAGTTCCCTCATCCAACCCTAACTGCCAACTCCACCCCCCACCCTACCTCAACAAAAAAGTTCAGACCTCCCAATACTAAACATTAACCTTAGAAGTGTCCTCAATAAAATACATGAATTTAATGCCACCCTAACTCACTACCATCCTAACATTGTCCTGTTAACCGAAACCTGGCTAAAACTAGATATCAGCGACAATGAAATAGTACCCCTGGTTACAATATACATAGAAAAGATAGACTAGGAGGAAGAGGAGTGGGTGTAGCCATCCTATTGAAAAATAGCCTTTCTCTACACCTCCTGGACAGAGGCACCCCTAGTTTCCAAAATGCTGAACTAATACTAACCAAACTCTATCTCAACCCAAACAAACATCTAAACATTATAGGCATTTACATCCCACCTGGCCAAAATATCCCTACAATGGAATATATATTGCATTGGGCTTCCATCACCCTCCCTCAGGAAACTATCATAGCAGGGGACTTTAACATAGATTGGAACACCTGCAATGCATCTACCCCCTACAAGCCATATTAACCTTCATGGCTCCTCACAACTAATCAAATTCCCCACTAGACATGATAATAAAACTAATAAAGAATCAATACTGGACTGGATCTTAACTAGCCATCCCAATAATGCACTAATCTCAGGCTGTCTACCTGACAGTCTCAGTGACCACCTCCCTACTTTTCTTGTCAGGCGACTAATAAACCCCAACAAAACTCCAAAATACACCAAATCCACAATACCAAACATTTTAATTCACAAGACTTTACTACCTTACTTAAAAACTGCAAATAACTACCACCCTCTAGATGAAGCTGTAAAATACTTTAACACCACTTTTATCAACATCTTAAATAAACTAGTCCCCCCCATAATGCGTCGGATAAAACCCATCTATATTCCCTGGCTTAGTAAGTCCACCAGATCTTTTCTAAAAAAAAAGAGACAAATATGGGAGAAATGGTCCAAAGATAAAACCACTCCAAACCATCAAAAATACCTTCAGCTTAGAAATTCAGCCAAAAAAACAAATCAGGCAAGACAAAAAAGACTATTATAATAACATCCAAATAAAGCACCAAAAATAAAATCCCCAATGTTCTGGTCCACCACAAATAAAAATCTTCATCCAGGGCAAACCACCACTCTACCCCCAAGCCTATCTAATACCATAGATGATATTCCAACCAGTTTAATAAATACTTCACAGAATCCATTTTAAATCTTATAAATAACGCCTCTCCCACACCCCTTGCATCCCTTCCTACCCACAACTTCAATAGGCTTCCGTTCCAACCAGTCCCTACCACTGCTGTAAAAAAAATACATCAAAAAGCTCAGGCCAACTATATTAGCTGCAGACAAGCTACCAGTAGAAT
Source organism: Protopterus annectens (assembly GCF_019279795.1). Classification (NCBI taxonomy): domain Eukaryota; kingdom Metazoa; phylum Chordata; order Ceratodontiformes; family Protopteridae; genus Protopterus; species Protopterus annectens. Next base: position 601,283,532 of record NC_056737.1, read on the forward strand.
ACCTGAAAATAGCAGCTGACGCCATTGCAGTCTCCATCTCCATCCTAATGAACCACTCTATCGCAGAAAATAAAATACCTACACTATGGAAAATTGCCCACTTAATCCCCCTCCACAAAGGTGGCAACTCAACAGATATTTCTAACTATCGTCCCAAAGCCATTCTGTCTCCCCTTTCTAAAGTCTTGGAAAAGTGCATTCATATGCTACTGCTAGAATATCAACTAACAATCTACTAACACCCACACAACAAGGATTCCGCCCTAATCATAGCACTATCACAGCACTAATGAGTTTTACCATTACCATTAACCAGCTCTGAAGTGAAGCTAATCTAGTCTTCTCAACTTTCCTCGATCTGTCAAAGGCATTAGACACTGTATGCCATACCAAACTCTTAGGTGTCCTAGCTGATATGAACATCAGTCAGTCAGCAATAGCCTTGTTTCAGGACTATATGGATGGCCATCAACAAGCAGTATTATGGCAACAAATTCTCTCCCCTCATCTGCTCATATCCTTGGGAGTCCCACAAGATTTTATCCTTGGCCTACTTCTCTTCACAATCTTCACAAACAAACTCCATGCAGCTACAAGTGACACCACACTCATACAGTATGCAGACGACTCAACCCTTATATGTGCTGCTCCTACCTTCCAGAAACTAGAAAACATAACACAACAGTCATTCAAAGCTATAGAAACATGGCTAACCAATGCTCAACTAATATTGAACCCCCCAAAAAACAAACTAATCCTATTTCACCTTACTAGAGCCCATAACACCTCTCCTGCAGTCAAAATCATCTCAGTCAACACCATCATATCCCCAGTTCCTAATAGGGTCACCATTGACCAGAATATGCTATTTGACATTCATATTGCCCAGTCTATAAAAAAAGTTCACAAACAACTAGGGTGCCTCTACAGAAGTAAACACGATCTCACAACAGACACCAGAGCTACTATTGCTAGAACCCACCTTACCTCAACCCTACTGCAAGCTTCCCCTATCCTTACCAACCTAAGAAAGTCAAATTTAACAAAACTTGAAACCTGCTACAATCAAATAGCAAAATTTGCAACAGGCACTAACTACAGATCCCACCACTGCTACTCTCTCAGAAAATTCTCATGGCTTGAACTCCCCACATTGCTAAAATTCAACCAGCTCAAAATGGCCCATCAAATAATAAACCACCCTGAAAAAACTCCAGCCCTAAAGAACATACTAGCTCCCTACTCAAATAAGAGAATCCTTCGCTCTAACAATAAAGCATTACTAGTTATAATGCAAAAACCAAGCTGCGGAATCCCTCTACTCCTGCAGTGTCGCCAAAATCTGGAATAGCCTTCCACTTGATATTAAATCTAACCCTACCATAGTTCAATTCAAAACACTACTAAAATTCCACCTGTCGACTACATGGATCTGCCCATGTATCAGTCCTGGCTAATATATCACATTTGTAATAACCCCAGTTCACCCAACAGGCTGCCCAAACTATTGCCCCAGACTAAATCCATCTTTCTTAATTACCCTACCTCTATTTATCTCACTCCAAACTGCCTATTTACGTTCTAAAAGTAAATCCCACTACCCTCTTCTACTTCCTCTACACACTCAAGCTTGCATGTACTGTCCAACCTTTATAAAGTCTGAATGTAAATTATTCTGCTCAAACAGGTCTGTCTGCAAAGATTTATTATATCCATTAATATTTCTAACTAACTACTAGTCTACCTTTTTTCCATGGTGTATAAATTCATACATTGTAATCTACTTTTTTAAGAAATGTTATGTATCATCTATTTTGTAAAATGTTAAGTGGCTAAGTTTGCTAATTTTCTCCTGCACTGTATGTCTTGGAGCTTTTCTCCCCGGGTCTCTGCTGAAAATGGACTTGTTCTCCAGTCAGACTTTCTTGGTAAAGAAATGTAAACTAAAATAAATAAATAAATATAGCTGCTGGGTCAGGTTTGGGAATAGTGTATAAACACTTAAAAAGACTGAGGAACTTTATATATTCTGTCAGACTTTTTATGGACAGCTGGAAGACTATAAAAACTGCAGGCAGTAGCACACAAGTCCTCTAAAGCAGAGAAAACAGGAGGAATGGGTGTAAATTCTGGAAATTCATTCTGTAACAACTCAGTATCTTCTGAGGGATAGAGAAACCTTTGTGTTCTCCCAATGAAAACAGTGGCATATTCCAGCAATAGTCTCACAGAAACAGAAATCTCCACAGGGAAAATTGAGCTCTCCTCTTAGTCTGAGCAGAAATCTGAGGAGAAAACCCTATATCTGTCCTCTCATCTTCATGTTCAGATTCAGATTATTGAATCTCTCCAGGAAAAGAGGTACCCCTCTTTCTTTTAACAGAAACTATTTTATAAGAAGGATCAATAGCCCGAATTAAACCCTAAAAGCCAGACTTAGTAAACTACTTGTCTAAGGAACTTTGAGGAGTAGATCATTGTTTAGTTTTCTGTTTCTTTTTGACAGCAAAAATGAGGCCAACTGTGTTATTAATGGCAGCAGCAGCTTCCCAGGTATGGGCACAAAATTCTGACACAGGGAAGCCTTCCAAGTTCTCTCTCCCAGGACCAAACAGAGTGGCTCTCCCTTGTCCAGCTGAGGAAGACATGGCTAACCCCCGGTCCACAGTGGTTGCCTGTGCTACTCCAGAGGGTTCCAAGGTAAAAGATGAGTGGTCTAAGTTACAGCAAATGGCTACAGCACAGTCACCCACCTCTGGCTAAGTCAAATTGCTAGCCTGCTGTCGTGGAAAAAGTTGTTTGCTTAACTCTTTCTTTTTGTGGCTGGAAGAAGGACCGACTATGGGACTGGTAGTTTGTTTCATAGTCAAGCTGAAAATGGTGCCTCCTTTCCAGTGAAGACAAGCAGCAATTGTCAGTAAAAACTACAAGTATTTAAAAGTCACTGTTCTTCCAGAAAAACATAGTAAAAAGCACTTCAAAACACCACTTTGCCAGCCCCTAAAAAGTAAAATAAACAAACTTTGTCCACAGAAAAACTGATTTTCAGTTACTTTACACAACTTTTAAACTAACAAGAAAAAAGTGCTCCGGTTTGAAAGTATGATACAGTTTTATGATAGCCTGTTAAAACACAAAACTCCTAGCTTTAAAATAAATTTCTGGAAGTGGATAATGACAAAACAAAAGAATAATTAGAAAATGGAAGGTTTTCCCCAAAGGGAACTTGTCGGGCCAGAAAAAGAACAGCACCAAGACGACCACTGATCCTAGAAAGGCTTTGAGGAGTGTACTTTTCGGTGGCAATAAAACTCTGAAAGGTCTGTCACCCAAACTTGTCTTTTGGTCAGCTCAGCTCAAGCTGCCTGACAGTTTGGGCATATAGAAGGTGCCCTGAAGTTTTGGAAGCTGCTCAGTTGTTACATCCTTGGCAGGATATAACCCATAATGCTACTACAGCAGTGAACAATATGATGAACATTATGGCCTGTTGGGGGTATATCTAGTGGCCTGTAAGTTCTACAAATCTTAACACTCTTGGCATGCTGTATTAAGATATTTGAGAATCTGTTTTCCAGGAACAAGTCCAAAGTTGCTTTCTCATCATCTAGACCCTAAAACATTGTTTACTACACACTTGGTAGTTTTTGTGCTCAAGTAAGTCATTTTTCTGCATTGAGATGTTCTTCACTGATGAGGTCACTTTTGAAACAAAGATGATTTGGTCTTTAAAAAAGGAAATATGCACAAAAATGACCACAGACTGACCCACATCAAGTACAAGAATCTGAAAGCCAGGAAATCTCTAAACCTAATCTATAACCTACATGATCCTTTGTATAGACTGAAAAGCCATTCCTTACAAGATGGTAACATTCACCCAAATCCAGGCCCTGCCAGTTCTTCTACAACTGAACTACATAACCCCAACCCCTCCCACTCACCTACCCCTACCAAACTCACTAACTCACTCTATACTGCACATCTCAATATACGGAGCATTAATAACAAAGTTGCCCACCTCCATGCTGTTTTGGATGTGCACTCTTTTGACATCCTATGCCTTACAGAGACGTGGCTAAAACTCTATACCCAAGATACTGAAATCATCCCTCCTGGCTACATTATTATGAGATTAGACCGCAAACATAAAAAGGGAGGGGGGAGTAGCTATCCTCTTCAAAAATGTGTTACAAGTTACCTCTTTAGACTATAAACCGCCTCTTGAGAATAATGCAGAAATACTTACTTCCAAACTTCAACTCAGTTCTAGTAAATCCTTATATATCATCTGTATCTATCTATCTACCCTCTGGTAATAATACCAGTACACTCGAGGATATCCTCTGCTCCCTGTCAGCATCGTTTCCACAAGAAACTATAATCCTAGGGGATTTCAATATTGACTGGAAGTGTATTAGTACTGCACATCCTACTTTCCATATTAATCTTCATGGCTTTTCTCAAATCATCACCCTCAACCAGAATTAACAAGACAAACAAAAAAGAAAGCACCTTAGATTGGATTCTCATAAATACACACCACCAGTCTTATAAGGTAGGAATTTTCCCAGATGATATAAGTGATCATTCATTGACCTACATAATCAGGCAAAAGATTGATATTCCCTACACAGCCACATATAGGACAATACGGTCCAACAAAGATTTTACTCCTGATTTATTCCAAAGTGAACTTGAGGTATGTGATTGGGCTCCTTTAAAAAGCCTCTCACTTGAAGAGGCAGTTAAATACTTTAACACTAAATTCTTAGCTATCCTAGACCTGCATGCTCCAAAACGTAATATAAGAATTAGGTCAAAACCAGACCCTTGGCTCTCTAAAGACACCAGACAGAAAATCCTACTCAGAAACAAAGTGTGGGTCAGGTGGCAAACTACCAAAAATTCCTTAGATCAACAAACGTTTAGACAGATGAGAAATGAAACAAAAAAAGCTATACTCTCAGATAAAAAAAAAATTACTGTCAAATGCAGCAGTCACACCATAATAAGCCACAAAAGTTTTGGGCAAGCATTAATAGACTCCTACACCCAGGGCAATCTAGGACACCAACCCCACTAGGTAGTAATCATGATAACCCCAAGCAAACTGCAAATACATTCTTCACAGAAGCTATACAATCCCTAGCAAACCAGTTATCACCTGACAGCTCAAGCCCTGCTTCCTCCATGGTTAGCTCTCTCCCTACATTTCAGCTGCAACCCATCCCAACATACTTCATCTACAAGCTCATCCAAAAACTAAAACGTTGTACTCCATCAGCTGACCAGCTACCTACAGAATACCTGCAGAAATCAGCTAAAGCTGTAGTCTATCCTATATCCATCCTCATAAACAAAACCATAAATGAAGGAACAATTCCAGCAATCTGGAAAATCTCTCACATTATCCCCCTACACAAAGGTGGGAACTCTAATGAATATTCTAACTATCGTCCCATATCTCTATTATCCCCCTTAGCAAAAATAATGGAAAAATGCATTCATAAGCAACTACTTAGCCATCTAATTCAAAACAACATACTTGCTGAGTGCCAACATGGCTTTAGGCCATTTCATAGTACCACTACTGCCCTCCTATCCTTCTCTGACTCAATTAACAAAAATAGAAACAATATTCTTTATTGACCTATCCACAGCTTTTGATAAGGTAAACCACCAGTTGCTTATAAATATTCTAAAATCACTTTCTCTTGATGCACAGTCTGTAAAATGGTTCAGTTCTTACCTCAGCAATAGGCAGCAAGCTGTGCTCTGGGAGAATAATCTATCTTCCCTCCTGCCTGTCACCCTAGGTGTTCCTCAGGGCTCCATTTTAGGCCCTCTACTATTCTCAAGTTCATCAATGATCTACACTAAGCAATTCCTCAAGCTACATGTATACAATATGCAGACGACTCTGCACTAATATGCTCAGCCAACTCCTCATCTGAACTGCATTCCTTAACTCAAAAAGTGTTTAACATAGTAGAACAATGGTTTCTTAAATGTTGCCTCCTCCTAAATCCAAAAAAACAAGCTCTTGCTCTTCATTCCTACCCAAAAGTCCACCCCAATAGATTTTTCAGCCTCATCTAACAATGGTACTCTCACATCACCTGAGTTAACAACCAGACTCCTAGGAGTTACAATTGACAACAACCTCAACTTTGATACTCACAACAACACTGTAAAAACAGTCAACAAAACAATGGGCTCCCTCTATAGGATCAAACCTTTCCTCACTCCATCAGCTATATCTACAATTGCCCATTCCCATCTAATCTCAACACTGCTCTATGCCTCTCCTGTTTATACTAATCTGCCTAAAAATAATCTTCTGAAACTGGCTAAATCCTACAATAATATTGCCAGATTTGCCACTGGAAACCATTCAGAACTCACCACTGTCAGAATCTAAAACTACTAGGATGGCTGGAACTAGAGAATCAGCTTAATTTTAACCAACTTACAATTTGCCCATAAGACCCTTTACCATCCTCAAAACACTCCAATACTTTCTAGCCTGATCACCCCCTACAAAAACCTTAACACCCTACGCTCATCTAATAAACTACTAGTTCACATAAGTAAATCCAATAACAAGGCAGGTGACTCTCTGTTCTCAAACACAACTGGTAAAAACTGGAACCTTCTACCTAGTGAACTTACATCACTATCCTCCCTAACACTTTTTAAACAAAAACTTAAAATTCACCTAACACCACACTGGGTTTGCCCCCGTTGTAACCCTGACTAACCATTGACTTACTTTTTACCACTTTTTCATCTACTATCTCTCAGTAGTTTATTTCTGTTCATAAGCTGTAGAAAGATTTCTCATTTAACCAGGATTTACATTAACTTTCAATTGCAGAATGTAGTGAGACACTGTGTTCCCCCACTACCAGTTCTTCAAAACCACTGGCATGTCTACTCTAGGACATAAATACCACAAAATAATCCACAATCATAGTGCTGCTTTCTAAGTTACTTTGCCACTTGTTTTTGGTTATAATAATCAAAATCCAGCAAAAAGAATAGTTGTATAAAATCTTACCATAACCATAGATGTCCTTCTCATCCATGTTGCAGTATTCCAAACCCTTGGGTTTTCCACTCTTGCTACCCGAACTTCCGGCCAGTATACAAAAGCTTCTAGTCACTGCAGGGTACGTGGGACGTCAGACATTGGGCTAAGGGAACGTGAGCCATAAAAGTGACGTCTGCACGTACCAGACCTCAGAACTGAGCGCCCCACTTGGACCCCAGTCCCAGGATAACTGCACAAGTCCAGTGCCATCCAAGAAGGGACAATTTAATGGAAGAAGGGAGGAGGGAGGAAGGAATACTAAAACATGGAAGAGAAGGACATCTATGGTTATGGTAAGATTTTACACAACTATTCTATCTCCTTTTTTTCTCATGTTGCAGTATTCCAAATCCTTGGGTGAGTGCCAAAGCTCAAAGGGAAGAAGAGGGTGGAGGCTTGGAAGTATTTTCTAGGAATCCATGAAAGACTGCCCTGGCAAATCCATCCCTGGATTTGGAAATGTGATCCAATCTATAATATTTGGTAAAGGTGTGGCCAGAGATCCATGTAGCTTCCTCTAAAATGGAGGTAGTGTCCAGCCCTTTAAAGAAAGCCCCAGATGAAGCCATAGTCCTAGTGGAGTGTACTTTAATTTTAGAGTCTAAGGCTTTTCCATGATATGTATAACAGAAAGAAATTGCCCTGGAAATCCAGGCAGAAATGGTCTGCTTTGTCACTGCTTTCCCCAGAGCCCTGGGGTGAAATAAGACAAACAAATGGTTTGATTTCCTGATAGACTTGGTCTTGTCAAGGTAAAATCTACATTGTCTGTGCACATCAAGGGAGTGTAAGAGTCTCTCAATGTCATTCTGAGGATGAGGAAAAAAGGTGGGAAGGTGAATGGTTTGGTTTAAGGATAATTCATGACCACTTTGGGCATGAAGGAAGGGTTGGTCCTAACAGTTACCCTGTCCTTGTAGAAGGTGAAGAAAGGGGGAATAGCCATGAGGACCTGTAGCTCTGACACTCTCCTGGCTGATGTCAAGGCTACCAGGAGTACTGTTTTCCAAATACAATGTTTTAGAGAGGCCTTAGAAGCTGGTTCAAAAGGAGCCACCGTGTGCTTTTCTAAAACATAATTCCAGTCCCATGGGTGTGGGACAGTTTTCCTGGTGGGCCTGAGATACAGCACTCCCTTTAGGAATAACTTTGCAGGCAACTGAGATGCCAAAGGGGGTCCAGAGGCAGACAAGCTGAAATAGCAGCAAGATGGGCTTGAACAGAGCATTACACCAACCCTGTCTGCAAGAGTTTACACAGGTACGACAGTACCAAGGGAACATCAGCCTGAAAAGGGTCCAACTGTCTTTGTAGACACCATATGGAGAATCTTTTCCATTCAGACAAATAAGATCTCCTAGTGTTAGGTTTCCTGGCTTCCTGCAGGACTGTGAGCACGTCCTCATTGTAAAAGTGTCTGTAAGGGAACAGAATTCTATCACCCACAGAGTAAGGTTCAGAGATTGTAGGCGGGGATGAATTAGCGATCCCTTGTCCTGTGAGAGAACATCCACAATGTGAGGTAACTTGTGGTGATTGCCTCTGGCTAAATGCAGAAGGAGAGGGAACCAATGCTGCCTTGACCAAAAGGGAGTTACCAACAAGATTTTGGTTTGTCCTACTGGACTTTCAGTAGGACTTTCTGAAGTGGGAAGGGGGGGAATGCATATAGAAACATCCCCTTCCAAGAGAATGAGAAGGCGTCTGTTGCCCTTGCCGGGGGACTGGGTAGCCTGGTGCATAATGAAGGAAGTTGTCTGTTCAGAGGGGAGGCAAACAGATCTGAGGTGTACTCCATTTGTGGAGTATGTCCAAGAACACATTCCTGTGGAGCATCCACTCGTGGGACTGTGACATGGACCTGCTCAAGGTGTCTGCCTGGGTGTTCTGCTCTGAAGGGATATACACTGCCTACAGAGTGACTCCGTGTTTTGTGGCAAGCTCCCAGACTTGGAGCGCTAATCTGCATAGCAAACAAACAGGATTTTGTTCTCCCCTGCTTGTTCACATACCTTAGAAATGTGGTGTTGTCTGTTAATAATTTTAGGGGCCCCTGATTCAGGGTATGTTGGAAAGCCTTTAGGGCCAGAAGAATTGTTCTCATCTCTCTGATACTGATATGTTCCTGTCTGATGGAGCTTGACCAAGTGCTCTGGACTCTTAGGGAACCCATGGCTGCTCCCCATCCCAGATTTGAGGCGTCCATGTACATCTCCTGTTCTGGCAAGGGAGCCTGTAAAGGGAGTCCTTGGTTGGAGGTCACTTGATTAAAACACAAGAGAATCTCTTTCCTGAGACAAGGTAGGAAGGGGATTTTGTACTCTAGGAGGTGAGAGTGCTGTGTCCATATAGACCTTAAGTACCCATTGTAACTCTCTCATGTGGAGCCTTGCCAATGGCAACATGGGAATAGTTGATGTCATATGACCTAGAAACCTGAGGTACTGTCTGGCAGTCAAGACTGTGACCTGAAAGACAGAGAGCAGGTACTGCCTTAAGTTTTCCATCTTTTGAGGTGGCAGAAAGGCCCTCATGACATCAGTCCTTATCCTGCATCCCAGGAATATTTGGTCCTGAGAGGGGTTCAGGTTGGACTTGGGGTAGTTTATCTTGAAACCCAATGCTTGCAGGACTGATATTACTGTTTGTAGATAGTGTAGCAAGGATTTTGAACAGTCTGCCTGGATCAGGTCATCCAGGTAAGGAAATATTTGAATCCCTTGAGTCCTGCAGAAGGCAATCACTGGTTCGAAGCACTTGGTGAAGACCCTTGGTGCTGCAGAAAGTCCAAAGGGCAAGGCAGAGTACTGAAAATGTGAGGAGCCCACAGAGAAGCGTAGGAATCTGCTGTAATTGGGGCCTTACGTGGATGTGCAGGTAGGCATCCCTGATGTCCAGGTTGACTAGAATCCCTGAGGTAAAATCAAGGGGAACAGGGTCTGCAGAGTGAGCATTCAAAAGGTGGGTACTTGCATTAAAAGACTGAGGTAAGAAAGATCTAGAATTGGTCTCCAGGGACCATCTTTTCTTGGGACTTGGAAGAGTCTGGAATAGAAATCCTTTCTCTTTTCTGTCATAGGGACAGATTGAATTTTTCCTTGGGCAATAAGGCTGTCTATAACTGGCTGGAAAAGGGAAGCTGGTCTTTGGGTGGCTGTGGAATATCCCTCAAGGAAGGTGTTGTGATCCAGGTCATGAAATAACCCTTTTCTATGATGGATAAGACAAACCTGTCTGTGGTAATGGCTTTCCAAACAGGGAGACAGTGAGAGAGTCTTAAGGAAAGGGGGTGGAATTGAGAGGTTTGTTCAGTAATGGCAGGTAGTGACTACCTGCCCTGTCCTGAAACTGAGGTTTCTAGGCCGGAGGCCGAGCAGGCCTGGAAGGGGTTTGTTACTTCCTGGTGCTCTTTCTGCCTCTGGAAGGAGTAGTAAGAGCTGAATGTTTCCTTATAAATTGAGTTTTTGAGGGGTAATTCCTGTGGAATTTGGGGATAGGTGAAACAAACAGGTGCTTCAGGTCTTGTAACTCCTTCCCCTCCTGTTGTAGATTTTGAACAACTCAGCCATCTTTGTCACAAAGAGGGCAGAGTTATCCAGAGGTGCATCCAATAGTTTTGCCCTAATATCATTAGGTAAGGGCTGTAACTGTAGCCAAAAATATCTTCACAGGAGTGAGGAAGATGCAGCAAATCTGGGAGAGGCTTCAGCTGCATTGTAGCTGCACCTAATGGAATGCCTAGTGACCTGAGAAGACAAGGATATAAGGCTGAATATCTGTGCCTTGGCAGGAGAGTCTGGGATCTCAGTCAAAAGCTTAGTGGCTTGTCCTAAAAGGGCCAAGGCATATTTAGACACATGAGTTTCATAGTTTATTACCCTAAACGCCAGGGTAGCAGAGGTATAAACCTTTTTTCCAAGGTGCTCCATGGCCTTGCTGTCTTTACCTCTAGGGTGAACTTGAGGTATATGGGAGCAGTTTTGAGGGCTTATCAGCTGAAACTGATACAGTGCCAGGGTCTGCTACAAGGCATCTGATAAGAAATTTGGCCCCCTCAGGGACTTTGTGGAATCTGTCAGGTGTTTGAGAGGCAGGTGGCTGTAAATCAGGGGGTGCATTAAAAGCATCTAGAAAAGCTGGCAAGACTGGAGGTACAGCTGAGGGAGCAGGAGTATCCATTTATAGAAGTTCTTAGCATATTTTCTGAACTTCTGTCATCTCAGTGGAATCCCACTTAAAGAACTCCCTCATTTTGGAAATGGTCTCCTCAAAGGTGAGATCCTCACCTGGGGAATCTGTCTCAGCAAAATCCTCTTCTGGGGAGGCATAACCAAGAGGAGAGGTAACTGAGAAACATATGACAGGGAATGCTCTGAAGAGGAGTCAGAGGAATCCTCACCTTCAGGTTGAGAAATACCTGGAGCCTGAGGCCTGGGGCTAATTACCAGGGGAGCCACTGTGGTGGATGAGGGTGTGGTAGGCCTAAGAGCCATAGAAGCATTGAACAGGATCTGAGAAAATGCCTGACAGTCTGGCTGGCTCTGTACAAAGGAAGAAACATGTTTGTTTTCTGTTTTCATTTCAAGGAAGGCCTAGAGGCTAATGCAGGCCTGGGTTCGCTAGCATCTTCAGTAGTGGAAGGACCCATCTGGGTGGCCGGTACAAGCCGAGGTTCCCCCTCATCATTGGTAGCTGTTTGTGATACCTCTGAGGACATGCCTTCTGCTATGGGATCCTCGGCTACCCCAACAGTACCCAATGTACCCATATCAGCGCCGACCAAACATTCCTCCAGGCTAACGTCAGCCACAGGAGTGACACTGGGTGAAGGAGGTGCAGCAACAGATTCAGGACTGGCAACTTTGGCCTTTTTCTTAGGTGGCTCAACGAGCTGACTGGATGGCCCCTCCATAGCTAAAGCGAAGTGCTTAAAGTGCTGATTTTCTAAATAAATATTCAAGGCATGCAGATGACTGCATAAGGTTTTATGGATGAAGGCCTGACAGATGGACCACACTTAGACTTTCCCATCCTGGATGAGATGAACCTAAACAGGCATACAGTAACCCAAAAGAACAAAATTTCCAACAGGGTACTTTTCTTGGAAAAGACAATCCGATGGCCACTATGACAGGAACAGCTGACGTTCGACCAGCGGCAGAGTAGTTCTGAGGTCTGGAACATGTAGCTATCACTTTTATAACCCATGTTCCCTTAGCCAACATCAGACATCTCTTGTACCTGCAGTGACTAGAAGGTTTTGTATACTGGCTGGACATTCGGGTAGCAAGAGAGGAAAACCCATGGGTTTGGAACACTGCAACATGAGAACAGAAGGACATCATGCTTTACAGAGGCAGAAGAATTTCAAGGGACAGATCAAAATCGGGCACTGAAACAGCATTTGTGAATCATACATTTTAGCCTTGGATTATTACCAGTGAATGTACGATGACCCACTGGAAACTGATGTTACTGATTTTAAGATTACATACATATGCACATACAAACAAAAGTCAGTTATGCCTCAGACTGCCCAACTATTAACATCACTATTCAATATATCTTCTCAATAAATATGGTTAGGGTTCCTTGTCATTATCCAACATGGAATTGTTCGGCCTTCTCACTCACCTAAGTGTTGAATAAGAGCATCAATAACACTAATGGCAGCAGCATAGATTCCAGGATTTTTGGAATTCAAATTGTTGTCTACAACAGCAGGAACCATCATGTTGACAACTGGAGTCAAGTTCTCTCTAAGCAGTGGTATCATCTTGTGCAATGTTTCCAAAGCTATTTGATTCACCTTACTGTTTGAGTCATGCAGGCGAGACTTGAAAGCATCAAAGATCTGCAAAGAAAGATGCATGTATATGATGCATTACAGAATGCAATTAGTTTTTATTAACAGGATGGGGCATTATTCTTAAATGGTGACTTAGTGCTGTAAAATCAGTCAAAAAATTGATATACAGATGTCTTAAAAGTACAGAAGTACCAAATAAATCAAACTTCCTTTAACAGTAAATTAACTCAGACTCAAGCAGGAGGCAATTAAACACAATCAAAGATGATACAATCAAGAAAAGTGAAAACTAAAAATTGAAAAAGCAAAATTAAGAGTGCTTCAATGTTTACAAATGGAACAGGGACTATGTGGAAATTATTTTAAATGAAAATATTTATTACATTTATTTTTCATACATTAAGGCAACATTATTAAATAAAATATCCATTTCACATTTACATTTATCAGACATAATGATGCTAACTAGTGATCTTTTTCCAGGTGAAGCAAGAAACACATCTAAAATGAAAAAATAATTTTCTGAATTTTTCACTTTAATCAATTGACTCAAATTTAACTTCACACTAGTGACTTTTTAAAATATTTGTGACACAGTGCACTAAATCAGTTTCATTCATTCTATGATTACCTGCTTAAGCCAGTGCAGTGTCATGTGAGAAAAGATAGAGAATGGAGAATCCTAACTAAAACACTTGCTCTGGTATACTACTCTAGTACTCCAGACAAATGACTGCTACAGTACTTTGTCATAACCTCAACATTGCAGACTCAAACTGCCTTTAGTACTCTCCACTGATGTCTAGGTGGAACTCTCTCCCTCTTTTCACCATCCTCTATTTCAGAATGCGATCCCATATTTTTTTCTAATGCTAAACTAAAATCAATAATTCCTTAGTTATTTGGCTCTGTCCGTAATCTAAAAGGAAAGGTCCAGATTTGCTCTGAACTGGTAGTTAATGATACCACATATACCGAGTCTGTGGACATAGCTAACCTGTTAGCCAACAGGTTCTGTGAAAACTTCACTCTCCTGTCCCCACCACGCGTACCTCATGACATTCCTACCATCTATCCCGTACCTTGGAATCTTTAAAGAGAAGGTCATAAAAGCCCTCTCTAAGGCCAAAAACACAGCATCTATGGGACCTGATAACATCTCAGGCTGCATCCTACATGGGCTCCAACAAGAATTAGCAACACCATTGGGTACTCTTTACAATCATAGTCTAAGCAACGGCTTCATCCCAGCTGAATGAAAAATAGCCACCATTATCCCCTTGCACAAAGGTGGTGCTTCTATTGACCCCTGAAACTACAGACCTATTAGCTTGACTAGCCTTATCTGCAAGGCTATGCAATGAATCATCATGGACCTTATCAAGAAAGATATAGGTAATCTCCAAACACTTGACCCTACTCAGTTTGGATTTGTCAATGGGAGATCATGCTTGTTAAACCTGGTGGACTTCTTCGAGACAGTCACCAAGGCCCTGGATGAGGGGAAATCTGTGCACACAGCTTACCCAGACTTAACCAAGGCTTTTGACACTATCCCCCACTCAGGCATCATTGACAAACTCACCTAGCTAGGTATCAACCCTTATATTGTTAGATGGGTAGCTAACTGGCTCACTGATACAACCCATATACTCAAAATAAGGGAATCCACCTCTAACAGCAGGCCTTTAACCAGTGGTGTTCCACAAAGATCAGTCCTGGGACCACTACTGTTTGGAATCTATTTCTCCGAAGTACAAACAAAAACTAAAGGTCTGTAACTGACAAAGTTTGCTGATGACCGCAAATTGGGAGCAGTCATAGAATCTCCAAACAATGTCAATATCCTACAAGAGGGTCTTAGACAAATAAATGATTGGTGCCAAAGTCATGGCCTTAAACTCAATGCAAAAAGATTTATTATCATTTCTTTTGGTAAGAGTGATGTTCCTCCTAACTACCACATCAACAGCATCACCCTAAGTATACACTCAGTGGTGAGAAACCTGGGCACACAGGTTGACAGCAACCTTACTTTTGATCACCATGTCTCCGCAGTGGTAAGAAAGGCATTTTACATTGCTCATCTCATAAGTAAGGGCATTGCCTCCAGAAAAAAAGGAATTATAACCTCCCTGTACTCTTTCTCATCAGGCCAATAACTGAGTACAACGACCCTTTTGGTATGTACCTTTCCAAGCACCTGCAGCAATTGGAGCCGCAAAGGTTCCTCACAAGGAAAATTCAAGGTCTTCAGCATCTGTCCTATTGCGGATCCTTGGAAATCACTGTCACTTTTTTTTTTCTTTTCTTATTTTCCCACCCTTCTTACATTCAACAATTAACACCTCTTATCCCCCTATCCTACTTTAACTCTACTAAGATTTCATGTAAAACTGTAATGTCAACCCTGTGTTATTTCACAATGTAACAAGTCTAACAGGAATATGCACCAATGGATTTTTCTTATTTTAATTGACTTATTTATGTGTGTGTGTGTGCATGTGTGTGTTTGTGTGTAATTTTACCTTTTGATTTTTTGACTGTATTTTTGCTCCAATCATGGATTTTTTGTCATATTTTGTAATACCATTGTTCTTCAATAGTATTACATAAATGTAAATGCAATGTCTTCATATTATATTGTTGTTCATGGAGCTTTTCGTCCTGGTACTCCACTGAAAACGGGCTCTTCTTAGCCCAGTGGACTATCCTGGTAAAAGAACTGTAAAATAAATAAAAATAAATAAAACTTTATTACACTTCATACAGACTACTCAGAGGCGATCTCTGCCTTGCATATAAGGCAATCTCCAACCCTTCTTTATTGGAAATGCTGCATATCCACAAGTCAAATGGTACATGGGTTACTCACTCTAAAGATCTTAACCTGGTATGTGACATTAACAGAACCTGGTGGAGGGATAGATTTGTCTCCCAGAGGTTACTACACCTTTAGAACAGACTCCCACTTCATGTCAAACAGAGCACCTCATTGTCCCTCTTCAAACACAATCTGGACGATTGGACTGGTAACCATAAATCATGCCGGGGGTTCCACTTGTGTCTCTATTGGACAGGGGCAATAGGTGCTGATTGTGGAAATAAGTGTAGACCTTGCCTAGGCTTGTAAGGGCCCTTGGGCCATTAGCCTAGTAACTTCCTATGATCCCATGAACAGTGAAAGCTGAATAGGAACATCCAGTTGTCTTAATTTCTCATGTATGACTAAAGTGAACACACTGAAAAGTACCAAAACTGGACAATCTCCTGCAGTACCACCGCTGACTCTTATTACTTCTAACTTTAATTTCCTCACCAAACACTCTAAGTTCTATCAATGAACCATGCAGCAATATGGTTCTTCAGTTTGAGTACTATCCACAGTCTTTGTAATATCCCTAGCAGCCACATGGGTGGGACTGAATCAAAGGCCTTGTTAAAGTAAAAGCAGACGACATCTACTGGTACTCCCCTTTTAAGACGTCCTGTAGCCAACTCACAAAATTAGATAAGGTTTTATTAGCAGCTCCTTCTGGTTATGTGCTCACGCTGAATGTTGTCCTGATGATTATTGTATCTAGGAAAACAACCATTCTGTCTAACAGGGTAATGTAAATTACCTTCACTGACTCTACTATTAGGTGAACAAGCCTGTAGTTCCCCATAGTTTTTCTTGACTGCCTCCTTTCTACAAAGGTAGCACTCTTGCCATCTTCCAGTCTTCAGGTACTTCTGCAATAGGCAGCAACAGCACAGTGTAAGATACTTGTTATAGCAATGGATCTTCAAAGACAGATAAGTGTGTAACAGAAAATCGTAACATCTGCATATCACTCTTCTTAGCTACAACTGGCCTAATTAGTGCCCTATTCCCTGTGAGGAACCAATGCATGTTTTGCATTTCTCAGGTGCTGAGTTAGGTGGAGTAAGACTCCTTCATATATAGTGCACTGTTGTACATTCTCTATCTACAGTTCTTTGAGCCAGAACTTCTAGAAGGTATGCATGACTGTGGCAGACAAAGTACTTGGATACTGTAAAACAGAAAAGCATATATTCTCACAAAACATGTGGGTGAACGATACCACAAGTGTATACAAAAAAGAACTTTTATACTTCTATCAAAATTGTGCAAAACATAATAAAATAGTGGCTGATTTCCAAGATTAAAGAAATATATAACTTATTAATATCCCAAGTGAAAGAGTGTTACCATAGAATAAGATATAAGCTACTGTTGTTACCGGATGAGCAGAA
The DNA here is from genome assembly GCF_019279795.1 of Protopterus annectens. NCBI lineage: Eukaryota > Metazoa > Chordata > Ceratodontiformes > Protopteridae > Protopterus > Protopterus annectens. Next base: position 601,300,697 of record NC_056737.1, read on the forward strand.
AAGTTAAATCACTCCTTTTTTAACAGTGAAACCCTTTCGTGCATATGAAGAAAGAAATGTTAGCACTCAATGGATTTGCTGTAAGTAAGAAAAACATCCATAATATGCAACAAAAGTGACTGATCTTACCATCCAGTAAGACATCAGGTGAATTTACCCTGTAGTAAAAGCAAGCCAGTTATAATTCGTGTTTTGACAGCAAAAATACAATCTTGAGTGAAGATTCCACAACAGTGCAAACTAAAAAGTCAAACTACTACAGAGTCTGGGGGAAAAAAACATCTGAACAAAAAATAATAACTGAATTCAGACAAAGCAAATAAGTTGTAGCAAAACTCAAAAAATATTTTTCCAGTACTAGGAAGCAAACATAGAAAATCTAGGCCTTTCAAAAGACCATCAAAGTTGAAATAATGATACTGCAAACAAACTATTAAAAATAAGTTTCCTGAAAATAGCTGTCAATTTAGTAACTCCCAGACTTTGACAAAGTAATTTCAGAAGTTATCAATGCCCCACAGTAGGTGGAAGGCAGCTTTACTGTTTCAATAATCTCTCCTTGAAAATGTGCTAGATGTACTACTATGGCAAATTCTTACATAAAACTGTACCATTGTCTTTAGGGAAGTTCACTGCAATAAACTGCAAGTAGCAACATTTGTCTGACTGCGTAGTGGTGTAGCAGTTAGCACTGCTGCCTCACAGCAAGAGGTTCTCTGGTTCGGTTCTTGGGTAGGGTGCTTTCTGTATGGAGTCTGTATGTCCTCCCTGCATTTGTGTGCTTTTTCCTCTCGGTGCTCTGTTTTCCTCCTACATTCCAAAGATATGCTGTAGGTGGACTGGACACACTATATTGGCCATAGGTGTGAGTGTGTGGTGGACCCTCTGAGGTGGGTTGGGCCTCTAGCAACCCGAACCCGAAAAACCCGTACCTGCTACAGAATCAATGAGTGATGAAGGGAGCACACTGCCTGATGTACTTGTCTGCACCAGAGTGAATCCAGGATCCAGCAACACTTGTCTAAATTTTCAAGCAGTATTATATCTATTCTTTGCAATGAAAAATATATTTTTTCATCCGCACTAGTAGTAGAATGCACACATTACATAAAAACCTACTAAAATATGGACCATGGGGAGCAGTATGTAAATGGTAGCCTACTGGTCCATCATGATGAAGTAGCGTCTCCAAGTTAATTAGTGATAAATTATACTTCATCAACTAATTTTACAGCTGTGAAGAAATGACAGTGATTTTATTAAAATAAGAAATATGGAGTATAAAGGTGATGTGAAATGCACGGATTAGCTGAATATATAAAAGTAATCCCTTCATTAAAATGTGGAAAGTACAGTGACATATTGAAATAGAAACATTACAAAAGGTCAGTGCACATAGCTGCACAGGTAATATAAATTCAATAGGCTGGGTGTGGGCAAACCAAGTACATAAAACACATTTGTGCTTCTTATGTACATTGTTACAACATTCAAGAAAATGGCACTGAATCATGAATTAAATCATATAGTATTCGGAGAATATTTCTTCTGAAAAAAGACAATAAATGTAAGTAAATCATCACAACAGCCAATAAAAGGTATGAGCAAGCAAGTGAGCTTTGGAACGCAGCAAGCAGCTGCAGTGAAAACACCAATATATTAAGAAAGTGAAACTGTGTAAGAAACTTATCATACTAGTAGGAATTCTAATAGGATTACTATTGCAGTCACAGCATTTAGAAACTCCAGAACTCTGCAACACCCCCCTGCAAGGTGGGCTGACTCCTCCTCCACAGAGATATAGCCACATTTCATGCATAAAGAGGATCCAGACTATACCATTTTCAGTTCTGTCTTGCCCTAGGTGTGGCAATTTCTACACTGCCACATGTGCAGAAACCCAAAGGACTCAGATGTTCCTCAGAACTATCAACCACACATGGGTACTGACTGCTCCCAACACAACCTGCCGTCCCAAGTGTTAGACTAGATCTACCGAGAATTCTGGTTTCCTTGACATACAATGAGCAGGTGAAACAACAGCAGCAGTTATGGAGGAGAGAAGAGGTAGAGAGATCTACATTCAATTTCTAGAATGCCTAAAAATGTATAACAGGGAATGAGGAGAAAAACTATACTGCATCAATGTTCGTACTCGAACATATACTATTATGTTAAGTTCCTTAAACAACTGTACTATGTTCACGTGGATAACTGCTGCAGTCATAACCTTTGGGAAGCTTCATAAACCTTACCATCACACTGGGAGGTTGGATAGTTTCCAGGGGCGGATTGCAGGAGACCTTGCAAAACAGCAGTGGTGAAAATCCTCCTGCCCCTGAGTAGGATGTCCAGTCTATAATGTTTAGAAGAGACAGTATGTACAGAGATCCTATGGTAGTGCAGAATAAATCCCTTACTGTGTTCCTAATCAGTCATGTTTGACTAATGTCATGGGTGTTGAAGGGGCCTCAAGCAGACTTCTCAACCATACCAAATTGCTCGGTATTTATTGGTTTTGAGGGCAGAATAATGGGGTGCTACGAATATCCGAGTGGCCCCCTTAATTCCCATATCTGACTTCCTTTTTTTTATGATGACATGACTATGCCATCACCAATGTGCAGGCGGTGTGTGCGATGAAATCAGTGTCTTGCCTTGCTTTCGGTTTGTCTTGACTTGACTTCAACTCTGGTTTGAGTGTGGTGATTCAAATTGAAACAGTAAGTGTTTTTTATTGTCATGTACTTTTTATTCTTGTTTGTTTACAATAAAAGATTGCTCGTTTCATGACAGAGTAGCGTCTTTTTGCCAAGGAAGGAGTAACATGTGTCAGTGAAATACATGGACTAATTTTGGATGTCTTGTTTGGTGAATACCTTTGTTCCAGCTTTCTGAGTATTAAGAATTTACAACTGAGTGTTCCTGGTGGTTGGTTCGCAGCTACTTTTGACTATTACTTTTTATTTCAATTAAGCTGGCTGCATATATTTATTTCTGATTCCTTGAAGAGTTGGTGGTTGTATTATCTTGTATTTCTTCCTTAGTTCATGGCTCAGACTAAGTTTAACTGTTACAGTTAATTAAGTATAAGTCGTAGTGCTCTGTTCAACAGCACGGCAGCAGCGAGGAGTGGGACGATTACTCGACTAACCTAAAACCTATGCCTCTGGCAACATCCAAATAGGTAGGAATCAGAAGTCATAGAGAAAATGCTTACACAGCTGATGCGCAGCCACCCCTCTGGCACCTGCATAAAATAAGCAACGCTCTCTGCCAATTTATTAAAACTGTGCATTGGACATGTGTCGTGTCTGCATGTGTTAGCCCTGCCCTGTTTAATATAGTGGTACTGGTAAATACAGTGAGAGGTCTGGCGTGCTTTCACTGCTTTGTAAATGCATTAACATAGCACTGCTCTGCTTCTAGCTAGGACTAGGTGTGTGTGTGTGTGTGTGTGTGTGTGTGTGTGTGTGTGTGTGTGTGTGTGTGTGTGTGTGTGTGTGTGTGTGTGTGTGTGTACTGTAGTTAGTTAACTATAGTGTTTTAGTCTGCACTTTTGCGATAGGGAGAGGAGAGGAAGGGAGTGGAGGTGAAACTGTTTTTATAAAAAAGGCCTCTGCATTTTTGTTGACATGCTTAAAGTCCATGGTTTGCACTGCTCTTAGTCTTCACTTCAGTCTTACTATTTACTAATGAAAATGCAAACTCGAAGTCCCAGTCCATGATTATGAATGCCGGCCCTTGGCTTGCTGAAGGGGTCGGTGCGGTGGGGAAATGTTTCATTTTGGTGATTGTACATATTTTTTTGGAAACAAACGGCTGAGCCTGAAGGGATTAGTGGGGGTCTGGGGGAAATGTTCCATTTTGGTGGTTGTGTGTGTGTGTGTGGATGCATGCAAGCTGGACAGTGGTGTTGCAGACACTTATTTTTTTCTTTTTTGCTGTTGTATTTTTCCCAGTTGTAGGCACTATTAGCTTCTTCCTTGGGGGCTGTCATTCAGGCAGCCATCACAGGTTTTGTGGTTAGGTCTTTAACTGTGCCTTCTGGCGGCTCTCAGGAGCACTTGTATCACTGAAGATCATTCTATGCCCTCTGATTACATGCGCATTCTCCCACACATACACCTAAGATGATTAGCATCACTGGCTTGGAACACCAAGCCCATATCCTCTGGTCCACATTGGAGAAATCTGGCTGACAGGGACCACCATTTCCTTTTCCCAGGACAAGTGAGCTGGGATTAACTGCTCAGCCCCAACCTATCCTGCCTCACTCTTCAAGTACCTGTGCTGCTAGCTGAACTCAGGTCACCCAAGTCATGCTTAGTGTTTTAACCCCAAATGTCACAGAGATGGTGCACAGATACTTACACTTGCAATAGAATGAATCTTTCATATACCATCATAAATTTTCTTTGCATCAGCCTTTTTTTATCAGACTGAACTATAAAATGTAATATGTAATATCTGGTATGTTTTGGTGGATTGCATGCATCATATAATCAATGGATTGTGAGAAAATCACTTTCTATGAAGTGCATGAGACAAAATTGTGTAAACTGTATAAAGTAATCTTCATTTCAAACTGCTGCATTTTTCATGAGTCAAACATTAGGTAAGAATCAGATCATGCTACTGTGTGGCACAGAGAAGGATCTGGAATGCAGAATGCAGCATTTGTGATCCATATTCAGTTCACAGGCTCATCAAGTGCTGGGGGAGTCAGCCACAGGGGATGGGAGGGAAAGATTGGATGGTGACAAAGGTTGGTGCCAGTTCCTTAACCCAACGTCGGTGATAGTGCTTGTGCATACTTGAAACTACTGAGGGGATGGATTGCTGTGGGAAATGTTTCATTTGGAGCTTCTACATACTTGGAAACATACTACTGAAGGGATTAGTGGGGGTCTGGGAAACATGTTTCAGTTTGGTGCTTGTGCATACTTGAAACTACTGAAGGGAATTAAGCTTTTGGCTTTATGCTATATGTCCGTTTCTCACAAAATTGTACTTTCTGGCAAATCACTGGCAGTGGGAGTGGCAGATGTTTGAGGACTGAAGTCGGAAAACGTTATGACAGGCAGCAGACATTACTTTGATTTTCAGACTTCATCCTTCAGAAAATTCGTGCTATGCAAAATCTGTTATTCTGTCAACAGTCTAAGTTTGGATGAGCAGTATTTTAAACACTGTCACTAACTAATTTTGTGCCTTTGTTTGGTCCCAGTCACCCATTATTTGTGGCTTTGTCCAGATTTCTTGCTGTAAGAGACTGAGAGGTATGGCAGATGTTAATAATATAAATAAAACAGTTTTGTTCTGGTTTATATTTTGTGTTATTTAATGAAGAAGGATGAAGCACAGTCACAGTTAATTTTTATACAAGAAAATTGCATTTTAGTTTTGCACAAGTTTAAATATTAATATGTATAAAACACTATTGTTCTGCTTATTTTGTGTTTCATGATCATATTTTGGTTGTCTATTCTTCAGTTTGTGTTTAAAAGTTGGTATCCCACAATTCTATTGGAGTGGGAGGGGTTGCATACTTATGTATGCAAATTTTATGTTAATCAGCATACAGATTTATACCTATTTTTCATGGGCCTTTGTCCAGATTTTTGATGTTTCCAGGTTGAGAGGTATAGCCACAAGGGGGAGGATGGCAGTAAGTGGCTAATCTCAGGAGACAGCCTAGGCATCCTGAAACAGTAACATTAAGAACCTGGTGAGCTCTGTGTTGCAGGCAGTATGCTGCATAATTGGGAGAGTATGCATGCATGAAAGAACACATGCACTGCCTTAAGGTAGAAACTGTGGAGATTACAAGGCTGCCATGGGGTGAAAGAGGATAGGATATACTCCCTGGCAGCAGTATGATGCTGCACCAGCATCCTCAGTCTCCTCATCTTTCCCAGACATGGATCATGTCGAGTCCAGGTAGCAGATGGCCAGTTGCAGGGAGGGAAAAAAGTGTTCACAGAGAACCATGTGGCTGCCTCCAGAATTTTCCAAGTATTCATCCTTCTAATAAACATAGTAGTAGTCACTATGACAATGGTAGTATGTGACTTTACATGCCCTTGCAAGGTATTCATATGGGTAAAGTAGCGAAAGGTAAAACAGTGAGCAAGCTATTTAGAAATTGTCTGCTTACAGATGGGGTTCCCTTCCCTAGTATCTGTAAAAGACATAACAAAGTTTCTCAGTCATCCTCTGGTCCTTGCTTCTATGTAGATCTCAGCTGTATGTGAACATCTAAGTAATGCATGAAGATTTCTCCCCCTTTCTGGGGATAAGCTAAGCTGACTCACGACTGGATTGCATGATTTAAAAAACAACTTTGTAAGAAAATTAGGCATGAAGGAAGGCTCAGTATCTAAACTGACTCTTTGCAAAACTAAAAAGGCTTTCTTACAAATAAGTTGATGCGATAGCAAGCAATAAGGTGGTTTTCCATGCATTTCAGGCATGCAGTGGGGCAGGTAGTTCAAAGGGCATCTCAAGGTTAACTTTTCTTTCACAAAGTTTAAGTTCCATGGTGGAGTCATTGCTTTAAGGGTGCCTTAAATGGAGAACCCTTCTGAGAAACTTTTTCCTGGAAAGAATAAGGCTAAATCAGCAAGGGGAGGTCCACAAGAAAGCAGGCTGAGACTGTAAACAAATGTACCTTCACTAAGGAATAAGTTGATCCTGGTGCAAAAAGTTCTGACAGGTACCGAAAAATCAATGGCATTCCTCTCACATTGGGCACCTCATTCCCTCTTTGGCACCAGATGGAAAGTTTCTTCCATTTAGCCAAGTAACATTTCCTATTAAAGGCCTTCAAACTGCAATCATGATTTTTAGTACCGTCTCTGAAAAAAAGGTGCACAAAGGGTGGCAGTCTCAAATCATCTAAGCTGTGAGTCGTACAGTCCTGATGCTTGGCTTTATCAAGAAGTCTAACTTGCTGGGGACTTCCCAGATGGCTGCACACCGGTCACCAGGTTAACATCAACTCTCCTAATACAAAAAAGAAACTAAAAAATGGCAGTCAGTTATGTTGTCAACATGAGTAAAATTCACTTACTGGCTAAAAGTATACCATCTGGATTTCTGTAAAGAAGAAACTAAGACAGCCTGAAAGAAAATCAAACAGAAAAAGTGAAGTGAAAACACTGACTGCAAAGAATCCCACAGCTGTTTAGCAAAAAGCAGTTCAAGCTGCAGCTTTGGTGCAAGACATAGTTTTCGGTAATCTAGAGGAAAAAATATGTTAAATGTGCTCAAAGCGGGTTAAAATAAACAAAACACTGAAGCAGTATATCAATGCAAATAATAAAGGCTGGAAAAAAATGGAAGAAGCTTTAAGTAGACATTCAGATGAAGTGATAAAACTGCAAAAATCAGAGGTCAAAATGAATTAAAGGCTAGCTGAGTATGACACTGTTCAAGACACAATGTTTCAAAAATGGTAGAATTAGAGGACAGAGCACATAAGGAAAATATGAGATTTTCTGCTGTAAAAGAGACACTAGAAGCAACAGACTGTGTTAATTGTATGAAGGCACAAATAAGCAACTGGACTGGTATTCCACAGTAAGAAATGTTAATTGAAATGCCATACTGTGTGTATATTCAAAATATGGCCATGAAAAAGCACTCAAGACCTTTATTAGTAAAGATGCAAACCTATCAGCAGAAATAGTTGATCCTGACACAACTGTGACAAATGGGCAAAGTACTAAAAAACTGGAAACAGTAGTGTGTGGAAAATGATTATTCATAGTATATCACTAGGCTGAGGAGAAACAAATTTGTTACAGTAATCAGGGAATGTTGAGAGGCAGGTGTGAGATTCAAGCTACTGTATCCAACTTTTTCAGAATTTCTTTTCCTGGAGGATCAAAGTCATTTTTCATGCAGAACAGGGTAAGGAAGAAATGTGAAAGTCTGTCAAACAAAAAATAAGCCATCGAGCAGAAGTAGACTCTGTTTATCATTATTCTAATAATAAAGCACACAGAAAGACTTTGCCAGTGAAACCATTTCCAGTGTTCAAAAGGAAAATGCTTGAGACAGAGAAAAGCACAGAGTTGACCAGAAGAATTGGGAGCATCGTGGAAATGAACCAGAATCTAGAGTTGGGAGGTGGAGATGAACAGGAAGAAGAGCAGCACCACAGAAATTAGTGAATAAATGTGAGACTGCAAATCTGTATAAGAAAATGTGGAACGAGTGGACTTTTGTTGATTTTGTTTAACTTTTGAGGAACTGAAAGCATTTGCTTCATGTCACTAATGTTTCAAAGGACATATCCTGAGGGGAGGGGAAGAAGAAAGAAAAAGGTAACTGCAAGTAAAATTATTTCTTTTAACAGCAGTTCTATGAAACTTTCACAATATAAATTACATATTTTATAGTAAAGTATTTTCAGTTGTTCTAGTATGATAAAGTTATTAAACTAAACAGACGCTTGCTTTTTTCTTATCCCTCTTCTCTTTCTTTCTACTTTTTTGGTAATAAGAAATGTAGGTATTACAGTGCAAAAAGAAAAAAGCTAGATGAAAATTAATAGGCTGTAATCATGGGTTCTTGAGGTGGGGATGGGAGTAGAACTGCACACATAACATATGTAGAGCTGAGATGTTTTCTCTTACTTTTGCATAGATGAATGACTGAAGTAAAACCAGTGGCTTAATCCAATAAAAACTTTTAAGTGGAAAAAAGTAAATATGAGAACACTGTATATAATGAAATGTTTTCCTTTATTACAAAAATGTTTTAGCTTGCCTTTCAGGCTGCAACACAGGACTACATATTTCTTTTTTCTCTTACTTTTCCATGGAGGAAAGCTGATAATAGGGCAATAAAAGATAGAACACTGGTTTCTTCAATGTTAAAAGTTAATGATTTCTGAAAGTATGCAAGCATTTTTGACATGGGGGGGCAAAAATAAAAATGAACAGACACCAATTAGTGCAAAAGCACAGGCCATAATATGTGTCTTAGCATAGATAACCTCAACTTCAGGTTAATTATGGCCCGTGTTAGCGGCTCTCTGTTCAGGACAACTTTTCCTATTAAGAGGGTTAAACATTATTACTTGAAGATGTACATAGTTATGTGTATTTGTATTAAGTTAACAGGTTCTGGGGGTGTTTGTTTAATTTTGTTTGAAACTTTTTATTAAAACAAAAAGTTTCATGAAATGTAACATAGGTTCCAATGTTGATGGGAAGAAAAAACACTACATACAGGATTAACCTGCAAAACATTAATGGACGCATGCATCAAACAGCTTGAAATAGACATTTAAAATAACTGCTATAAATATTAGGTGGGAATAACGAGCTCTTAACCATAATGGCAACACTTTCCATTTTATCTTGGAATATGAATGGTCTCACAGGTATACACAAAAAGGAAAGAATACTTAATTGTATTACGAAATGAAGACTGCAAATAGCAATGCTATAGCAGACAAACTTTGAGAAAAATAAGCATGTGAATTTGAAAAAGAAAGGATTTCAGGATGGATATTTTGCACAATATCAGGGACAAAGGAAAACAGGATCACTTACATTAATTGCTAGAGGTGCTCCAGTAGTAATAGAAGAGGGAAAAAATATAATAATAGCAGACTGGTAGTAGATGTAAGGGGCTACTGGCAAGGGATGAGGATTACACTGGCATATATTTACATTCTACCTAAAACTACTCTTTTGGAGTTTAAAAAACTGTTTTAAATAATCAGCTTTCAGCAGAGAATATTACTTATAAATGGGGAATGGAATTTGATTTGCAACAATGAGGATGTATCTGGGGAGCTAGAAGGGGAAAATATACCAAAAGAATGAAGATTTATGAAGATGTTTCTGAAAATATTTGATACGAAGGGCATGAATTCAGTAGTAGGAACTCAGAGATAATTTACACATTATTCCTTAAGGTAAAATAACTGAACTAGACTTGACAGAAATTATATTTCATAGGAACACATCCATTTAATTGAAAACTTTGATACACATCAAATAACTATTTCATATCATGTATCAATAATTACTAACATAAAAATGCCGGGTAAAGAAGTAAAGATGAGAGACTGGTGCTTCCCCACCAACCTGTTAAAAAGAGAGGAATTTAAGGAATGGGTTGTGGAAATTTCCTGGGAGTTATTAGGGAGTACAGAAGGTACTCCAGAAGTTAGAGTTAGTTAGTGGGATAAAAAATGAATGTGGAGTTTAAAAACAGAGTAGAAATAAAATAAAGAGATGGCAAAAAAGTAATAAGACTTATTTAGAAGCCAAAGGTTGAACTATTACAAAATAAGTGGAATTTCAGAGAACAAGGCATAATTGCAGAGTTCTAAAGTCCAAATAAGGGAGTACCTCAACCATATGCATGAGTTTAGAAAGATTGCTGTTAAGCAATTACTTTTTGATAACTTTGGAGCACAAAAACTTTTGACACAATGATTTAGGCAACAGAAACCAGAAAGGGTTGTTGCCAAACTTAGGCAGCCTATAACAAGAAAAATAACCAGGGATCGTGTAGAGGTATTAGAGATATTTTGGAAATTTTATGAAAATTTGTATAAAACAGAGAAGTTGTAAAATCAAGAAAAAAGTACAAATGGAAATATTTCTGGAAGAATTAAATATGCCAAGGTTAGAGGTAGAAGATGCTTAACAACTAACAGCCAAGATAACAGGAAATTAGACAAAAGTGGTGATTTACAACCAATCTACATGAAAGTTTCCAAGAATAGATGGTATTCCAGTGGAAGTCTGGAAGGTAGGAGGAAACAAAGTGACAAAGATCTGGAAGGTTTTATTTAACAGTATTATAAAGGAGGGGAGGCACTAGCATTTTGAAAATAAAATGTTGTGGCTTTAATACCTAAAGGTAAAGACCCTTCTGATCCAGCTTCATGTAGGCCCATTTAAATTTTAAACCATAATTATAAAGTGTTTATGTCTATAATAGCTAAAGGAATGACAAGGACAATGTCACAATTGTTGGAGATGGATCAATGTGGTTTTGTGGAGGGTGGGCAAACATTTGACAACATTAACAGAACAATGATGATCCAGACCGAGGCAGAGTAATCTGGGATTTTATGAAGAGGGCAGTGGAACATTTGCATTTCCTGATACAATAATAAGGATATTTAGAAAGATATATGAGGTATCAGAGGCAAAAATAACAGTGGGAGGGTTCCTCTCTAAGTTGTATCTGAGCAGAGAAATCAGGCAGGGGTGTCCTCTTTTCCCTTTACTATTTGCGTTATACTTAAAACTACTGGTAAAAAAAATAAGGGACTCAGAAATTCAAGGATATAATTGGTATGGTGTTAAAGAAAGTTGGCTTTATTTCCAGACATTATTTTGACCTAATGGAACCATCAAAAGACATCTCATTGTTGTGGAAAATTCAGAGACAGTTCTAGATTTTTCAGGATATAAAATTAATGAAGATAAAACAAAGGTTATAGCTATAAACTATGTAGCCACACATGAAATGGTCCAGCAATACCCATATTTACACGATACAATTAAGTATTTAGGAGTATGGATTAAAAAACATTTATGGCAGCTAAGGATATGTGGGAAGAAACTACACAACAGATAATACAAAAAGTGAGAAACAGGAAGCTCTTAACTATTGATATAGATAGCAAGATACAAGCAGCAAAAATGTTTTAGTACCTTTAGTTTTATACACAGGTCAGGCAGACTATTAGCAACCAATGGAGAAGATGTAGACAGTGATTAATAAAGAGATAAAGGATTTATTTGAGTAGGGAAGAGGGCAAGAGTCAAGTGGGATAAGTTGATCCTCCCAATAGAACAATGACATTTAGGATTATCTGATTTGAAAGGATATTTTAGAGCTACAAAGTTAAGGCTCTTATATGTAACACAACCATAAAGCTACAATTCAAACTGGAAAGGGATGAGATAATGAAGCAGGGGGGAATTTAAGAGGGTTCCTATTACATTATCGAACTTCCAGAAGGTCGAACATCAGATGTTCGAACTTGGAAGATCGAAATGTAATAATATTGAAACATCAGAACAGCAAATTTTTTCCCAGGGAAAACATTTGCTGTTCCGAAAAACTCACACACAACACAAGCACACCAAAAACCTTATAAACGTACACTAAACCTTACATACACAACTACCTATGCACTAAACTTTACCCAAACCCTAACCCTAAGGTCCGTCACTATCGCACACTTACCTTAACCGCACCCTAAACCTAAAGTCCGTCACTATCGCACACTTACTTTACCCGCACTCTAACCCTAAAGTCCGTCAGTATCGCACACTTACCTTACCCGCACCCTAACCCTGAAGTCCATCACTATCGCACACTTACCTTACCCGCACCCTAATCCTAAAGTCCGTCACTATCGCACACTTACCTTACCTGCACCCTAACCCCAACGTCCGTCACAATTGCACACTTATCTTAACCCGTTCCGTAACTTTCGCACCACAGTGGAGAAAATGTCAAAGCTGTAGAAACGTCCAACCGAATTCTTTCCCTGGGAAAGAATTCGGACTTCCGCGGCTTCGACATTTTCACCTTTTGAACTTCCAGGTTCAAACTTCTGGTGTTTGACCTTCTGGAAGTTTGATTAGGTAATGGGAACCCAATTTAAGAAATAAGGAAAGAATAGAATTTTTGATGCAGATCCTTAAGGAGAATAGCAATCATACTGAATAAATAGAGGAAAATGGTAAAGAAACCAAAGTACTGGGCACAAATAATTAGAGAAGGAAAAGTAACAGAATGAGAAGAGGCCAAATAGATATCTGGATTTGAGACTAGTGATTGTCTATACTCTGATATCGATCCCTGACAAGGAAGGCAAAGAGAAAGGGATAGGGGAATCCTAAATAAAAACCTGAGCTGGATGAGATTTTAGCTGAATCTAGAACAGAAGCTGCTGTTAAAAAGGGATAATTAGTATGGGATATACAATTTTGCACAATAATTATAGGAATCAATCAGAGAAAGTCAGAAAAGACTGGGAAGACAGATTAGCTAAGTAATTCACAAAGAAACAACAGAAATACACAAGTATGGCTCCCAGATATGTAACAAAATCTAAAAGATTTTTTGCTTAGAATTGTTTGCAGAGATACTTTTATAACCTAAGCAGACTCCAAATAATTTTCCTCAGGTAGATGGCAAATGTTTTAGACATTGTAGGGAAGAACGAGGTAACTAGGGAGATATGTTCTGGGAGTGTAATGAGTTCGAAGACTTTAAAATTCCCCACAGAGTACTCTGTCAGGAATACTGGAAATTTTTGAGCTGGGACACAGGATCTGACTTGCCTAGACATAGCAAGGCCTAAGTAGGATCCTTATAAAGGGAACAGAGTAAATGACAAGAAAAAAATATAAATTGTGGGAACAATACATACAGAAAAATGTTTTGGAGAAAGAATGAGGTTTAAGAGACAGCAAGAACTGAATAGTATACAGTAGAGAGTTGATTATCTGAATGTCAATTACCTAAAACATTGATTATCTGAACACAGCCTTACAAAGTCTTTTGGGGTAGGAAAAAAAATCGTAACGTCTGAATATGTAAACGTTATACGTATTCACTTGTGTGTTGTTTTTTGAGCTTGTAGCACGCTCATGTGAGAAAAATATTCTTTATTGTCCACTGGAATCACTGAATAGTTGAAAAGTGTATTCCCCACATGTAGAAAACACAAGATTTTGGAAGTTTTTTTATCCAGTTCAATGTATGTTTTATTATCCAAACTACCCTAGGTCCCAATTAATTTGGGTAATCGACTCTACTGTATGTAATATTGCTTAGATTATAGGATATGTAACAAAATATGTGATGGATAATGTTTGTAAATGTAAACTTAATATGGTTTGATTACTTTTATATAAGTGAAAAGGGCGGCCACGGTAGTTCAGCAGTTAGCGTTGTCGCCTCACAGCAAGAGGTTCTCTGGTTCGAACCTCGGCTGGGGTGCCTTCTGTGTGGAGTCTGCATGTCCTCCCTGTGGTTGCGTGTGTTTCCTCCGGGTGCTCCGGTTTCCTCCCACATCCCAAAGACATGCTGTAGGTGGATTGGACACTCAAAATTGGTCCTAGGCGAGAATGCGTGTGTGCCTTCCATGGAAGGTTGGGCGATGGGCTGGCAACTCGACACTGTCAAACTTTACTGCCAATCATGAGCAGACAGGTGAGAAGAGGAGGTGGAAAAGCCGAAAGAAGAAGAAAAGTGTAAGTTTGCCTATGTCATTAAATAAAGGTCTTAAAAAAAGTCTATGAGCTAGGTCAACAGAAGCACATACTGAAGAAGGTTTACTACGTTTTCCACTGTCATCTGAATCAGCAGGGAGAACCAATGTGGCCCTGTCCAAAAGGAACGCTTCTAGTAGAATTTCTGGCTTTTTCTGCTTTGTTTTCCTTTACTACCTTGGAGATTAGTGGAACTGGAAAGTAAGTTTACAGAAACAGACCTGTTTCCAATGGAAGGAAGAGGTATCAACTGCCCAAACTTCCCTGCAGGGATCTGGTGCTCTGCAGCAGGTATTCCTCAGTTGCTTGTTGCTCACCAAAGCAAAGAGATATACTTTCAGTACACCACACTTGTGGGTAAGGTCTACAAAGATTGCTCTGTGTAACATCCTTTGATCGGGGGCTTTGATGGGGGGGCTACAGCTGTCCTGTTTTAACTAATATACCACAACATTCTGCTGAGGTGGGATATATGAAGTCTTGAGGCCATGCCTGATTCTATGGCAAGTTCCCATGCATGCATGCCTAGCCAGCCTGAAAGGAGGCCCCCAAAGTCATTTACATATGATATCATTAAGGTGCTGTTTGGTATTAGGTGTACAATCCTTAGTGTCCAAAACTGGTTTGAAAATCCTTTGAGCCAGAATCACTGCCATCACATTCCTGTGGCTTACGTATCACTTAATTTAATTATTCTTATAAGTGCCCTGGACTCTCATACTGGTTGAATGGGCAAAGTGCATCTGTGGTTAAGTCTTGAGTCTCAGTGGCCTTTGTAAAAGAAACACCCAGACTATTTTTTTTTCTTTTGGTGGCTCCACCATAAGATCTCTTGTCCTATGCAGGGAAGCAAGGGAACAGCTTCCTCTAGGGACTGAGTCTACTGTTGCCAAATTCTCCTGAGGTATGGCTGCAATGTCCTCATGTGCTGTCTCATTGCTGGGTGGGGTGGAGGAAAGAATGACTCATGCCACATACCCCAAGATCTTCACGAGTTCCCTTGCCATCATGCAGTCCTGTAATATCATGTCTTGGAAAAGGTGAACCAGGAAGACCACTATGTTCTGGGAAGAAATGAGTCTCTAGCAAGACCACTGCCCCTGGAAGTTTCAGATAGGATTTGTGGAAATTCAGAGAGAAGCCCAGGATCTGAAATCAATTCAGTGTGTAAATTAATGCCCCTTGTAACCCCTACTGAGACAAGGGCTGGATTAAGCAGTCATACAGACAAACATACAATGTGTACACTTCAGCTTCTACAATGGGCTATTACTGGGTCAAAGAACTTTGTGAAAACCTTAGGGTGTAGTAGCCAACATAAAGGGCAAAAGTAAACTGACAGTGGAATCCCCCTGCTTTGATTCCGTGAAAGCGCCTGTGATACCTGTGTACAGGAAAGTGTACGCAGGCATCCTTCAAAGAAATGGTTACCATCAGGAAATTAGGAAATAGGAAGGCTAGCAGAATATGCAAGGTCAGCATCCTTAACTTTGGAATCTTTGTGAACTGTTTTAACTTTGACAAGTTAAGGATTGGCATCAAAGTCTCCTGACTAGAAACAGCTTTCAATTAAAACAAAATTCTGCCCTCCTCCCCTGTGGGACTTTTGCTATTGCTGCTTCTTACAAGACTCTTCAGCAGTGGCAGCACCAGCTGTCTTTATTATTTTGGTACAGTTGACATTCCCTGAAATTTTAGAACAGACAGGAACCATAGGCTTTATTTCTGATGTAAAATCTACAGAACCCACCTCTCACTCTGTGTTTTCTCTCCATTTTTCTACAAAAACACCTTTACATCTCCCAGTAGTTGGGGGGGGGGTCTGTTTGGGTCAGGGGTGTAAGGCTTTGGGTAGGATTTAGGGAGAGGAGGATGGAGGAATACTTCATAGTCACTGCTGCTGCTGCTCCCTGCCAAAATTTAGGCCCAGAGGGTTGACTACCTTATCACCTATCCTTCTGAACAGCTAGTTTCTCTTTGCTCTGTCACTGACAGAAGGGACAGGGTTAGAATGGTTAGTTCCTATAATATTTCAGCATGGATAGCTGGAATAGCTATTTTACTGTTTCCAGAGTTTTGCTCCTTTCCTCTAGCTTCCTTAAGATCTCTTGGGGGGGGGGGGTCCAAACAACAACTCCATGTCCAGTGGGGGAGTAAGGATTTGCACCCTCCCATTCTTCGGCTGGAGCTAGTCAGTCTGCTAAACAGTCAGTCCAAGGAGATCCAATATCTGTCAGCCAGGGAACACATGGTCGACAGGCTTTGCCAGAGATGGTCTGCACCTATCTCTTATAGGCTTTTGAATACTGGCAAAGACATTAGCCACCCCTATTGTGCCTTTTTTAGGCAGTGTCAAAATAACCAACCAGCCAACATAACAAAATCCTCTCCAGATAAACTCAAGGTACTGCTGCTAAACAAATGCTATGAGTCTAAACAAAAAACTGCACACCCTGGAAGCACTCCTCACTTTGGGAGATGCTGACATCTGTGCAGTCACCAAGACATGGTTAAAAGGTGCAGAAAGCACCATGGCTGTGCAGGGCTACAATGCCTTCCATACATTTAGACCAAAAACTAAGCATGAAAGAACCAAAGGAAGAGGTGTATCATCTTCATTAAGGATAAGTGCACCTTGAGACTGGTCAAACAGTATAACTCTCTTGCGCTACTCCATGTCCAGCTATAGGCAAGTCTCCCTACCACATCATAGCTAGCTACAGGTCCCCCACCATGAAACAGGAAAAGCATACTGCATACCTGGATTTACTAGAGTCACTTGTCATACAACCCAACACCTTAATCATGGGTGATTTTAATTATCCTATCATCAACAGGGAAACATACGCAACCACAAACATGTTGGCTAAGAAATTTTTTGGACATTGTCAAAGCAAATGCTCTGAAACAACTAGTTAGCACATCCACAAGAGGGCCAAATGTCCTGGGCACTGTACTCATTAACATGGGAGAGCACTGCACCTCCTATGCGATGTCCTCCCTGGTAAGATTTGACCATAAATCAGTCTCATTTGATGTAAATATAAGACCAGATACTTCATCAAGTTAAAAAAAACACAAGACTTTTTCAGCGACAAACTGCCTCCTGCCAAGTGATGGCATAAAAAAGTTTCAAAGCCCCCTCAAACTCAGATAACACAGACTCCTATGCAGAGGTATACACCAATGCCCTGTATAACCAACTTAAGCAGTTTTACAAAATCGACTGTACCCGACTGCACTGAAACCAGGTTTTGCCGAAAAAACAAGCCACCCCGGTGGACCCCTAGTATAAACAGGCTATATAACAAGAGAAAGGCACTAATGTCCAAGAACAAAGCTCACCAGAGGAAGAAATCCCTCTCTAGCTTAAACAAACAAGAGATCATGTCCAGTCCTCCAAAGCTAATTACGAAGCAAAAATAGCATCCCCCTAGATAAGAATAATCACAAGGCATTCTTTAACTATGTGCAAAATCTAAAAGGGAATACACAACTATGTGCTGAACTGGTTGTGGATGGTACCACCTATACTCAACTGGAGGTAAAAGCCAACCTGCTAGCTGACAGATTTGGAGCAAACTTCAACCCCCTGTCCCCTCCGGTCATCCCCGAAAGTATGCCTGTCATCATTCCTCAGCATATTTGCTCAAGACAGCCAGTCATCTCAGTGCTCTCCAAGGCCAAAAACATGGCATCAATGGGACCAGACAACATGCCAGGTTGCCTTTTAAACAACTTAAAACATGACCTAACAGACCCATATGGATTCCTGTTTAACCAAAGCCTGACAACTGACTATGTTCTGGTGGAATGGAGGATAGCAACAGTAATCCCTTTGCACAAAGGGCAATCATCAACTGACCCTGAGAATTATAGGCTTATAAGCTTGACCAGCCTCATCTGCAGGCTATGGCAAGAACTATTATGGACCTTATCAATGAGGGCATAGGTAACCTTCAAACTCTGGGCCAATCCCAGGTCGGATTTGTTAAAGGTAGATCATGCCTGTTAAATATGACTGACTTCTTTGAGAAAGTCACCAAGGCCCCGGACAAGGGAAAGACATTGCATGCAGCCTATCTTGACCTATCCAAGGCATTTGACACAAACTCCAACTCAGGTATTGTAGAGAAACCCTCCCAATTGGGAATTAAGCCCTACATTACCAGATGGGCAGCCAAATGGCTTACTGACAGGACACACACTGTCAAAGTGGGTGACTTCACCTCTAGGAAAAGACCAGTCACCAGTGACATACCATAGGGTTCTGTGCTGGACCCCTTACTACTTGGAATTTATTTCTCAAAAGTCCAGGGAAAATTTGGACGCCTTGTGGTTGACCAAGGTTACTGATGACTGCAAATTGGAAGCAATCATTGAGTCCCCCAGTGATGTTAACACAGACAAATGACTGGTGCCAAAGCCACTGATTAAAGCTAAATACAAAAAAAAATGTATCATTATTATTAATATTCCCTTTGGGAAAGCTGGCATCCCTGCTAATTACATTACAGACAACAACCCCCCCCCAAGTGTAGATCCAGTGGTACGTGATTTTGGTACCCACATTGACAGCAGTCTGAACTCTGACCACCATGTATCCACAGTAGAAAAAAAATCTTTCTATGTGGCACATCTTATAAGTAAAGGCATTGCATCTAGATCTAATGATATTATAATTCCATTATACTTGGGCTCACATCAGACCAATAACTGAGTACAATGCTCCATTTTGCATGTACCTCACCAGACACCTGCAACAACTGGAGAGACCACAGAGGTTTCTCACAAAGACATTGCAGGGTACACAAAACATGGAAAGACTGAGAAAGACTGTCACTGGTCACTATATTCTCTAAGGCTAAGGTAGGCTATACCCCCCTGCCTGATGGAAATACTACACAAAAAAAAAAAAATGCACGAGGATCACTCACTCCAGGGATCTTTACCTAGCCTCTGACATGAACAGGTCATTCTGAAGAGATAGATACATCTCCCAGAGACTGTCACTTCTCTGGGACAAACTTCCAATTCCTGTGAAACTGAGCCCTTCCCTGACTCTCTTTAAACGCAACATAGACCAATGGATGGGTGACCACAAATTCACTCCTGGTGTGGCACCCATGTCCCTCCGGGACAGAGGAAATCAGTGTTAGCTACCATAGACCCTTACCTCTGCAAACTTCCCTCACCAAACCACTGACAACTGGGACAACCCGGGATAAATATGGCTATGCTTGTAAGGGCTCTAGGGCCAATAGCCTAGTAACCTCCTATGAACCTATAACTGCATTTACTCCAAATGCTGTTTGGCTGAATACAAGGTGCTGAAAACCACTTTTAGTAGCCACTGAGGTTGCACTTCTCTCCAGTGGTGTGCAACCATGGAGGTAATTGTATACAAGTTGTATGACGTGGAGGAACACCCTGGAAAGGTCATACCATTGGCAATACTCAATAAGCATACTTGGGATCTCCTTTCTCACCAAGATCTGTGGAATTCCCCTTGGTCCCTCAGATATAATTAGCCAAGGTTCTCCCTCAATATCTGGAGCAGACATTTGTAAAGCCACTGAGGACATGCGAGTCAGATTCATGCTGGCCTCCAACAGGGCTCCAGCAGAGGAATCCAAAGCAACTACAAAACCATCCACCAGGCTTTCATTAGCCTCAAGAGACATGTCTACGGGAGGCTGGAGCCATATCAGATCAAAGTTTTTGACCTTTTTGTTAGCCAATGGCTGACCACTGGCATGGGAAGATGCTACCACAGGACCTTGAGCCAACAGTTTAAGACACTGGTTTTCAAAGTAAATAGATAAGGAGGAGAGACAACTAGGCAGAGGCTTGGGGACAAAAGCTTGGCAGACAGAACACTACATATGGTTGTAGGAAGCACCCAAACAGAAAAGACACAGGTCATGATGGTCTTTATGAGGAATCTGCCTATCACACTATATTTTTCCTTTTTGGATGACATGAAACCAACCAGCACTAAAGAAAAAAAAAGAAATATAAGGGGAAACTACAACAGGGGATTTATTTTAAATACAACCTGATAAACAGCACAGCAGAAAAGCATTCAGACCGATGTTCAATGATGGCATTCGGATTGGTGGCAAAGTAGTTCTGAATGTGTGCATCACTACATCACCTTTATGCTCTACGCCTTGTGCGAGCAGCTCCTAAGTACTAAAGGCTTTGGTATACTGGCTGGATGTTTGGCTATCCTTGGCAGGAGATCCCTTCTGTTATGATATTTTGTTATGAATACTGCAACAGTGATCTGGAAGGACACTGACAGTTTCAAAAAAGTAATCTGTCCTATTGGTCATCCTGAGAACTCTGAACTCAGCTGCAAAACATACAGCTACACATCTCTCAAACTTGTCCCATCTGGGCAAAGTTCTCATCTAACCCAGTTTTCATAAAAATTGTCAAAGGAGTAGAGCACTAATCTTCATTTCAGGCTCTGCTGTCTGGTTACAGACCTACAAGTGGGGGTACCAAGTGCAAGGTCCACATGATGCCACCAGTCAGAGACCATCACACACTTGTTATAAATGGACATTACATTCAACTACAGAGGCCACTTATGGGACCAGTATATTGTAGATCCCACTGACCAACCCAGGAACAAGAATACAACATGCAGAAAAGCTATACATGGATTAACATGGTTAACTTCAGGGTGGAAATAAATGACCAGCATTGGAATGAACCCAGACACGTTCACCTAGGCCCACCTTCAGTGCTCAACCCTGTGCTTAAGCAGAACATATAAGTTTTTACAAATCTAAAACAGAGATTTAGGCAAAGAAGTAAGCACAAACAAGCAGGGCATGAAATAATGAATTGATAATACAGCCACAGCAGTCAACTTTAAGTGTAAGAAGTAAAATTAGAACAGAAATGCAGAAAAGTCAAAACTTTAACTATTAACAAGATAAAATACACTAGTGTTAAATACCTTAACCAAAACCTTACAACCTCAAAAACAAATTGATGACCCAGTGAAAACTACAAAAAAGTTAAAATGACAACTGCCCTACAAAGAAAATTGAAATTAACAGCACAATTTAGTAAGATGAAATCAAAATGCCCAAGGTGGTTATGTGCTATAAAGACCAATAAAAGATTAAATACTGTGGATGAAATAACAATCATAAAATAACTTCCCCTCAAAGCAAAATGTGCTCTATACCAAATTAGATGTCATAAAAGTTAATATCATAGGACCGAAGGTCAAGAGTAAGCCAGAGAAGAAATCCAGGCAGTATAACATCAGGGTAAAAAAACATCTGTGCTGATGGTATAGTCATGGGTACTTACAGTTCACAAAACATCACAGCAAGTGACGAGGGATCCACCTAATAAAGTTAATTAGGTCCAACTGCATGAAATCAGTGACACACTTATGGCAAAAATCAGAATAATCAGCTAACTCAAATGATTCCAGAACAGCATACCTGTTGAATACTAAAGATGAAAACTTGAAAACTTAAAGATCTAGTGGGACACCAAGACTGAAACAAACTTCAGATACAGAACTGGAAAATACCAAAATGAACTTGAGTCACTAAGCAAAGGACCTAACATGGTAATTCTGGGACACTTCAACCACCACTGATACACTGGGAAACATACATATCCTCAAACAGGCCAGTCAAGAAAATCTTGAATTTTTTTAACACAAACATTCTGGAACAACTGTCTGAAACTCCCACATGAGGAAACAAGATCTTTGACTTGATCATCACAAATATGGGGAGCTGCTACAACCCCCATCTCATGCTTCATCCCTTCAATAAGGTAATACCATAAAGCCATATATTTTGAAATTATACTGGACCAGGAACCCCCCTTCAAACCCTGGAATGTTCAAAAATTATTCTAAAGCAAACTATCTACTATTGAGTGATATGTTGCCAAAATTTGTGCCCCCCCCAAACCAGGACAGTTCAGCAGCCTATGTTGAAGTCTTCTCGCATGCATTCTCCCAACACTTAACCACTGTATAGAGGTGGCTATTCCCACTTAAAAGAAGCAAAACAAAATCTTCAAAATAAACCACCTTGGTGGACCCCATCCATAAACAAACTATACAACAAGAGTAAAAAGTCATGGCTAAAATATAGGAAACATAACAAAAACACAAGCATAGCCTTTAACAAGCAGATAAAGAGTAAAGTCAAAATCACTAAAGCCAAATCTGAGTTGAAAACAGCCTCTCACACTAAAGACAACCATAAGGCATTCTTCAGCTATGTTAGGAAGCTGAAAACTAATATGCAACTGTCTGCTGAAATGGTGGTAAAAGCACCACATCTACCACACCAGATGACATTGTAAACCTACTGGCTGATAAATTCAGCACAAACGTCAGTCCATCATCCCTCCTGGCCACCACTATGGAAATACCAAAATCCATACTACCCCCTGTTATCACCAGAAAACAGGTCTTAAAGGTGTTCTCCAAAGCAAAGTACACAGCATTTATGGGTCCTGGTAACATACCAGGGTGCCTCCTAAATGACTTGAAACAGGACTTATTGGACGCCTAATGAAGCTATTCAATATCAGCCTTGAAACCAGGTTTGTGCCCATAGAACCAAAGATGGCAACTGTCATTCCAGTGCACAAGGGTGGCATCTTACTGATCTGAGAAACTACAGATCCATTAGTCTTACCAGTGTAATCTGTTAAGTCATAGATGTTATATGCAGAGACATAATAAATCTAGAAATAATGGACCCTAGTCAGTCTGGGCTCATCAGCAGGAGGTCATGTCTGCTGAACCTGGCGCACTTCTTAGAGAAGGTTACAAAGGCCACGCATGAGAGCAAATCAGTTCTTACGGCCTATTTGGACTTGGCCAAGGCATTCAGCAATATTCCCCATTCAGGTATAGTCGAAAAATTAAAAAAAATACAAACAAATCCATATGCCATCTACTGGGTAGCTATCTGGCTTTCACAGAGGACACAAGAGATAATAATAGGTGACTCCACCTCCACTAAAAGGTTAGTCACAAGTGGAGTTCTCCAAGAATCAGTACTAGGATTGCTCATGTTTGGCATTTACCTCTCAAATGTCTAGCCAATGTAAATGGGTTGTAACCAACCAAGGTTGCAGAAGAATGCAAGCTTGGAACAGTGACAGAATCCCCCAAATACACAAACACCCTTCAGGAGGGTTTCACATAAATGAACAATTGGTGTAAGAACCACAGGTTCATACTAAATGCAATAAAGTGCATAATCATTTCCTTCAGTAAATCATCAACCTCCTCAAACTACAACATTGACAATATATTTTGTAAGGTAGAAACAGTACTTGTGTATCTGGGGACTTATGTATATAATGACCTATTATTTGACCAAAACTTGCCCATCACAGTTAGGCAGTCATTTTATATAGCACAAGTTATAAGTAAGGGCATTGTATCCAGCTCTATGGAGGCTACTGTCTCACTGTACTCGGCCCTTATTAGACCAGTCATTAAGTACAACAGTCCTTATGGTATGTACTTGCAAAGGCACAAGCTTCAACTCAAAATCCCACAGAAATTCTTTACTAAAGGAATCCAGGGAATCCAAAACATGAATTATGGGGATGACCTAGGGTCACTCTCCCTATTCTTATTCTCTTCTAGACTGCTAAGGGGTGAACTCTGCCTAGTTTTAAGGCCTCCTCAGGCCCTATACTGATGAATTTGCTCCATATCCACAAAAACACTAGTATCAGAAACATCCGCTCCAAGGATTTTAACCTTTCCATAATCTAAACAGGGCATGCTGGACAGACAGGTACATCTCACAAAGGCTTCCACTACTATGGAACATGCTTCCTATTCATGTAAATCAAAGTACTTCCCTCATCCAATTCAAACAAAAACTGGACAAATGGATGTGAAACAGCAGATTTACCCCTGGGGTGACAGTTATGTCTCTGCCACACAGAGGACGCTGATGTGCTAAAAATTATAACTATTTCCTATGTATAAAAGTAACAAGTAGCAGTTGGAAATTCTGCTTGGTTAGGCTTAAAAGGGCCCAGGGCTGCTAGCCTAGTATCTTTCTATATGTCTATGTTTAAACAGGAGAAGTAATATCAAAAGCAGATAAAAGACAAAGTAGGTAGCAATAAATCAAATGAAAGCTGGAGGTGGAGGTTCACAAAGCCAATGCAGTTTATATACAATTGTGCTCAGCATAAAAAATGTCTTAAGTGCTCAGTATTGTAACATTAAATTTCGACTCTCATTAAGGTGTTAAGTAAAACAGTTTCAGACCTCAAGACAAGCTTGGTCTCATAGTCTGAATGGCATAACTACCTGGCATCTGTAGCCTGTTGATGCTTGGTCACACCAGTACAAACAGGTTTTGCTTCAGAAGGATTTACTCAGTTAGCAATAGTAAAGGAAATAAATAAATGAATACTTATCTCACACTGTTATGAAACATGTTAATAACGTAGCAAGAATGCTCATTTTTGAAATGTTACTCTTAAAAAAATAAACTGTTGTCTGCAGTAAAGGCCCGTTAATAAACATTTCTGTTTCATTATTCTGGTAAAGTTAACTTGTGTTTTCTAATTGTGCAGCCTTAAGCATAACTTTGTCTTTGGCTCATTCACATATCTCTCAACCTATTAATCCAAAAAGTTTGGACAAAGTCTGACGTAATGGGGAACAAAGACTCAAAAATAAGGACAGATTTTACACACTGCTCTTGTAAACTTAAAAAGGTGCTAGAATAACAGGGTTTGTTCTAACATGTGTTTTCTGAAAGATATGAAGACCAAAACTGAAATATATGTTATTATTTAGTGACTTCAATCTTCAGATCATCACAGAGATTTGCCAGAAAACTACACATTTTTTGAGGAACAGAACAGAAATATGAGGAAAAATCTGGACATTCTGTGAAAATCTGGATAGTTGAGAGGTATGCTCATTCATAGGTTCATAGCTAGGTACTAGGCTATCGGCCCAAGGGCCTAAGTAAGACTAGCCAACAAGATTCCCAGGCTTATGCCACCCATTCAGTATGAAATTACCACTACTGCAGCTAATCAAGTCACTACTCTTCCCTGAAGGAAAATAACTAACACTTTTTCCATTCTCCTTAAATTTACAGGCCAGGTCTTGGTGCCAAAATGCACAATGTTGAGTTAGAGGGGGCAAGTTAAAATCAAAGCATATTTGGAAGTAATCTTCAAGTTTTTACCTTAATGATGTTTGAAGCAACAAGGTCTTGGTCGTTCAGACAATCTGACATTAGTTGGTCAATTCCTCTGATACGGTCACGGAAGTCTTTTGAATTCAGCAAACTTGTCAATTCCTTCACATACTCTGCATTTTCTATTAGCTTCCGAGGAGTGGGCTTCCATGCTATATCTCGTACATCTACAATATCTCTGTTGAAAGATAATAATTTACATTTATCAGTAACAGCATACAAAGAAGTAAAACTACACATGACTTATTCATTCATTGAGTCACTCATTAACTAAGTGGAATGATCACAAAGGACATTTTTCAGCCACTTACTACACTCTGAATAGGTATGTCTATGGATACAACACCACTCTTGTCTCTACTGCTGCAGTTCTTTAGCATATATTTAGTTTGGTTGTGGCGTGTAAGTCAGCTGTGAAGAATACAGAACATTATGACTGGGTCTCTGATCATAACAAAATTATGAATGCCAGAAAATTCACCTCAACAACACAGTGAAGCAAAACTCAAAATGTGAATCTTGATATTCTTTTCAAGTATATATGACAGTCACCTGGCTGTGATCAGAGAATTTTGATCATAATTCTTCTGACAGCATGGAGATTTAGCTGCTCCTTATACTACCATTTACACAAAGACATATAAATGCGTATATATATATATATATATATATATATATATATATATATATATATATATATATAAATGGAGAGAGAGAGAGGAGAGAGGAATGTATGAGATCTAAGTGTTTCTTATATTTGAAAGTTGTAGCACATTTAGAGTGGCTGATATGTCTTTGTAGTAAATGTACCTTTAGCTTTACCAAAGTATTATAAGACAGGGAGAAAAAACAACAAGATAGAAAGGGGAAAAAGAAAAGAAACTATAAGACTGCAAAGCAGTAAAATACTTAGCGCTCTCAATCATGCAGAATTTGGAAGTGGTGTATGTCTCTGATCAGTGGCAGCTTTAAAAGTTATAATACCATTTATGCTGCTGCACACAAAAAATCAGTATGGCAACCTAAGGAGTGTTACAACTTTTAAAGCCATATTAGATTCTTGCCACTTTTCTGAGATTGCCACTGTTTATGCCCTAGCATGAGTCTAGAGTTTAACAGCATAGAAAGGTGCATTAATTCATTCACATCTAGCCTTTTCTATGTACTTCTGCTTAACAGGTTTCACTCCTTATGGCATCCTGGTATTTTGGGGGCTAGCGTCTTTACCTAAATGACTTAACCAACTAATAACAGGTACACAGGCATGAACAAGGTGTAACACAATTCCATTAAGATTACTTATCTAGAATGTCTGGCAGTGAATATATTCATCAGTTTGCAACATGTTATTCATATCTTAATATCTACATGACACTGTAGGACATGGTATGAAATGTCACAGCTGGAAACAGAAAAATACACTGTCAATGTCCATGTATAGTACATCAAACTGGAGACACTGATAGCTTCTTACAATAGTAATTGTGAAAATATATAATATTTCCACACCACATGACTTACAAACTCTTGTATGAAATCAGATGAACTTCTGGAAGATGTTCTACACCTTGAAAGACATTCGGTGTTAACCATTTGAAATGTTGGGTCCCTCTAGACAAGAGTCCTGAAACACAAGAGAATGAATGGCCAAAAAACAGATATATGTACTAAGCCTGAGATGGCCATTTCTTAGAATATTCTCTTCTCTCCAAGATATGGCTATCTTGGAGTTGGTATATCTAAGTTCAGGGGTGAGGGGGAGCCCAATCAGCATTGCTCTCGTCAATTATACAAATAAGCATCACTTTTCAAATTTCTGTATACATCTATGTACACAAGCACACAGAAAGGAGTTTCTTGCTGTCATGTGACAGCTCAAGTCTGGCAGACAAAAGTGCTGTGGCACGTCTAGTTTGCACAGTTCCCAACATATGAAAAGATGTTTGTGAAATTTTGCATATGTATGTAATTCTGGGTTTGTGTGCATTACATTACAGTACTGATGTAAAGACTGTGAATGCACTATTATTACTGTAAATAGTTCTTCTTTTGCTGATAACACTATTGACTGTACCTTTTTAATAGCATTTACTATTCATAAGATATTTACATCTGTTTGGCTTATGCTTATACTCCTCAATCTCTAAACACAAGAAATCTGGACAAACCCAAAAGGAATGCAGGGACAAAGGCTCAGAAATAGGGACAATTTTAAATATTGCTCTTATAAGCTTAGAAAATTGTTAGAGTAACAGGTTTTGTATTAACATACATTTTGTGAAGAACATAAAGTATGCAAATCAAATGTCTACCACTATTTAAGGAGTCCAATCCTCAATAATTTGCCAGACAACCACATATGTTTTGAGGAACAGAAATAAAATCTGGACATTCTGTGAAAATCTAAACATTTGACAGGTATGCATTATGCTTTTTACTTTATTTTTACAAATATGCTCTGGAACGTAAAGATGTATGCAGGCTGAAACAAGTATGACATTCCACATCTCAAAGGTATTAAACTCCAGAAAGGTGTTTAACAAAGTTGTATTTTTCTCAGATTTGGAATACAGTTGAGGCACTCCATGCATTAAATGCAGTTTATCACTTTCTATAAATGAAAAGGATCTGCTTATGGCAATTCATGACTTTCACAAAGAAATTACAAATAATTTACTAAAGTGTGGGTATTTCTTCAGTTCTGAAATGTAAACATAATTGAACTTGCAACTGCTTTTTTTCAACAATGAGAAAAGATATATATAAATTTGCAAATGCTTTTAATGCATCAAGAGCAATGTAATATACAAAACTGTATAAAACCTGCAACTGTTTTCTGTGAAGTATGGCAGATATTTAAAACATAAAATGTTGTAGAAACAATGTAAACAAGAAAACAGAAGACAACTATTTTGCTACACAGCTGTAGTTAACTGTGATGCCTAACTGTGAAAGATACAGTAACTTTTTCTGTATAAGGGATTATACCAGAAACAAAAACACATATTATCGTAAGACAGACTGAAACAGTTCACTCCAGTTACTTAAAGCATTACATCATTCAGCTGATGTCTGCTGTTTGACTGACTGACATAAAAAGTACCATGGACACTCAGTCAATGAAGGGACAACTTATCTGGAAGACTTGCATATATCTCCCAGTGTAGATTCATATAAAGCACACCTGCACATGTAAACTGTTAATGAACCTCTTGCTGTAAAGACCTACCCTCTTGCTTTGAAGAGGCAACTCACAGAAGCTGTTTTGGGAAAAGTCTTTGTGGTACCTTGGAAATGTTTCAAGAACTTCATACCTCCATGAAAGAGCAAATTTTGTTTTGACGGATTTATTTTACCCTTTTCAACAGGGGTAGATAAAGGCAAGAAATTCTTTTAGCCAGGTTTTATTTAAGGAATATTTAGCTGGCAAGTTAATGATTCTGTGCAAAGCTGTCTGTTGTAAACCTTTACATTAAATTCTTTGAAGTATTATAATACATCTGCATATTTAATTGTCTCAAAATCTTATTTAGCTACTCATAATAAACATATTTATTTATTTTTTAATTTTATAAATTTGTGGATCTTCATTTATTTATTTATTTTGATAAGGGTGACTACTGAGTGTTGTTGTCTAGCTACTGGCATCCATCTATGAAAGAAAAGACTGTCCAGCAAACACTACTGTCAGTATTTACATTTTAATTGGCTAGTTTTAAATAGAGGAAGAGTAAACAGAAATGACATACTTACCATACTATTTGATTTCCATGATCTAGGTCTGTGCGCTTCAGCAAGAGGACTGTTAGCCAATGGCAACAGTCACTTGACACCTTTATGGCTGTCCCAGGCTCCAAAATTCTTCACTGCCTCTATAATGCATGTTACCTCCTCCACTCACCAGATTAAGATCATGCTTTGGGTAGAATGCAATTCAATATCACTAGAAAATAACAATGGTCATATTCCTTAGGCCTGTGCACTGCGAACTGCTATGGAAGGGGGAAGAGGGACGGTGTTTGGGTATGCTGATGAGAATGGACATGCATCATGAACATCTAATTTATGCAAGTACATAATGCACTTATCGCGGTGGTATGGCGGTAGCGTTGTTACCTCACAGCAAGAGGTTCTCCCGTTCGATTCTCTGCTTGGCAGTACTTTCTGTGTGGAGTCTGCATGTCCTTCCCGCGGTTGGGTAGCGTTCGAAAGACAGGCGTGCGTAAATGGGCGTGCCTTCGTTGAAGGTTGGGCGTCAAGCTGGCACCTCGGCATTTAGTAAAAATCTACTGCCAATCATTAGCGGACAGGAGTTCCACTGTGGCGACCCCTTACCGGGAAAAAGCCGAAAGACAAACAACAACATAATGCACTTATCTTAAATGATCCAGTCAGTCCACTTCAACATCAGGAAAGAGCTCTCAGCCCTAAACCTTATAGGTAATATTAGGACAGAATGTCCCTCAGTATGGCAGCTCCAAAGAAAGACCTAGAACTGACATCCAGCTTATAGTGGTTTGCAAAAGTATGCAATGAAGCCCATGCCACAGCAGCATATATATATATAAACATCATCCACTGTGGTGTTCCTGCTACTCTGGGTTTACTAGGTAAAATCTTGTTACAGCTTATGGAACAAAGTATGATACATTCTGACAGCCACTTGGACACAATCTTTCTTACAGGATGCTGCTTTATTCCAACCATCATCAAATGAACACAAACCATGCAATCCTCCTCATACATGGTACACTCAACTAATGCCCAGGTAGCTGGAATAGTTTTTGGAATCTTTTGATTGTGTAGTTAAGAGTATCAGATTTACTTTGACTAATACATCTGATCCAACCTGGTACAGAAGTTAACTCATTTCTGACTGAGTGAGAATGCCTTTCATAAAATTAATGCCCTCTCCTCCTTAATTCCAAACTCTGAATTTCAATGAACAACTATTTCTCTTATCCTCCAATAGCTATCATATATATATATATATATATATATATATATATATATATATATATATATATGGTTTACTATCAAAATTCGGAATGGCAGTTGTGTGTTTATGCACAATGCTGAACCAAAACTATGAAAATATACACAATGATCCCTTCATAAAGTCAGAAATCATCACTGTGACAGTCCCATTCACAACACAGAACTTTCGGAATCGAAAGTCATTATTAGCATCAATGTTTTGCAGGGAGGCAAGTCCCCCTGCACCCCCACACCCCCTGCAACTTAAATATACCAACTCCGAGATCGCACTACAGTGAGGAATAATATTATGTAACAATGTACCTTTAAATGTGGAAATTATTTAATTTAATAATTGAATAATTAGGGTTTGATTAATGTATTAACACAGTAGTATAAAAGACAATGGGATGTACTTGGATTTTATCTTGATAAAGCCTGGGAGAGCCCGGGCGAAAGCGCTTGATCTATCTTTTGTGGAAGGATTGTTTGTTTTGTGAATTAAAAGAGTTTTCGAGAACCTGTGGACGTTTTGCCGTGTTTCCAGCTTTTTTACCTGGTCGGTACTTGTGTTCAGATTTTGTTTTGGTGTGAAAATGGGAAATTCCCCACTCCTCACTGTACCGAGAATGCAGTTCGGCATTGCAGACCTTGAGTGCCGCGATTTCAAACAAGTGGCAGTTGTATAACTGCCATTTCAAATTTTGATTGTAAGCCTATGTATATATATATATATATATATATATATATATATATATATATATATATATATATACACACATATAAAATATACATATATATATATATATATATATATATATATATATATATATATATATACATATATATATTCCCCCCCTATACGTGTCTGGCCCATGATCTCCATTTATTTTTAAATAAAATGCCTTCTTTTAAGCCCTGACTCTGCAATTCCATGTCATTTAAGGAATTCATTAATTCTATAACTTCCTGTAACCTAGTTCCTCTGTTTTTTTGTTATAGTGGTTTTTAAGTAGTTCCAAAGATATTAAGATTCTATTTCAACTGATGCCTTGAGGTCCCCAACCAAACTAAAGTAAAACTTCACTTCCTGAAGCTGTCATTCATACTCACCATTTTTTTCTATTAATCACTTCAAAATGTACTTAGTTTAGAACAATGTTAGAATATGTGCTGCCATTCCTCTTTCTATTGTTCATTATACATCCAACAATGCTGGTCAACTACTGGAAATATTCTATGTAGACTATTTTGTTTATGGGAAAATGACCTTCACGTTAATTTTGGCCACCCATGAATTTGCTTGTGTATTCGTTTTTTTGTTATGATCTGTTATTGCTCCAAGTGCTCTGCTTACTAGCTTTGTATTATTTGCTTTGGGAACTTTTGCTTCAATTATTATTTTAATCAACTTTTTTTTTTTTCAAAAACATTTTTGAAGGGCCTTTTTATGAAGCTCTCTATCATATTTTTGTAGAACTTAACCCCTTATATTGTACAGTTTTTTTCTGTTAGAGTTTACATTTGTCTATAAATTTGATCCAATCCATTCTTTTTTCACCACCTCTCAGCTGGTTCTAAAATAATATTTTATCTTCCTTATTCAGCCACCCTACCAATACTGCACTATCAATTACTAGTTTATGTTTCACTACTCCAAAAGGGCATAGCTCAAACTTTCAGGGTGAATACTATCTACTGTTAAGGAAATCACTTATCTTTATGAAAATAATACTTCAGTAGTTTTAGATGTTTTTGTTTTTAGCCCCTGATAACATACATTAAGTTTCTGAACCAGTTGACTGTCACTTCCATTTGTAGTCGTCATTCTGAACTGATTAATCAATCTCTGC
Organism: Protopterus annectens; assembly: GCF_019279795.1. NCBI lineage: Eukaryota > Metazoa > Chordata > Ceratodontiformes > Protopteridae > Protopterus > Protopterus annectens. The sequence continues at coordinate 601,333,046 of NC_056737.1, forward strand.
TGGGTGGCATCATGACATACCTGCATGTGTGGAAATGCTAATCCTCCCTGATCCACCTGCATAATCATTTCATGTGAAATGACTTTCACCTTCTGTAAAAATGTCAGAATTTCCCTCTGTAACATTATGCAATAACTTTTCTCTGGGTCATTAATAAATGCTTGCCTTACTCACAATATTAAGGGAACAATAAACATCTTTATTACCCAGATTTTTTTTGGTCAAGATCCACTGACATAGCCTTCCATTTTTTTAATCAGGCTGAATATCTTATCCCTTATCTGTTTCCCTAGGAAAGCATACACCCTACTTCATGTCATTAATGTTCGGGAAAATACTCAAGACATAGGAAGAGGAGGGGGAAACTAACTGTTAAGTAAAACATTTTTTCTTAATAGTTCTGTTTCAATAGTGCATGATTTTCTTGCATGTTATAAGGTACAGTTTTTTTCAGTTATGTTCACGTGTAGTGGGGATACTAATGTAAATAGGTGCTCCTGTTTTTTTCTTTTTCTTCTTTCTTTCCTGTCTTTCTCCTTGTTCAGGTTTAAGAAATGTAGGCACTGCAATGTTTAAAAAAATCTGGTTAAAAGAACATGACAAAAGAAAAATTAGTGTGCTTTTTCTCATTCTTGCACAGGGGAATGACTGAGTTAAGGCTGTTAGCTTAATCTAGTAACATGTTTTAAGAGGAAGCAAGTAAATGAAACAGAATACTGAATATTATAAGGCTTTTTCCAGTAAACAGTTTTGTGTTTGGTTCTCATGTTTCTAACAGACAATCTGATAAATAGAAATGGCTTGGAGAAAATGTCTTCTGAAAGCATTCAAGTGTTTTCCCAGCTGAGACAGCTATAAAAAGAAGACAGAACCAAGCCAGACAGCATGTAACAGAACCACAGGCTGTACCATGCATATCAGCATGATTAACCTTTATTTTAGGTTATCTCAAGTCTATGTATGCAGCTGTCAACTTGGAACATTTATTCCTATTAGGATGGTAAAACTTCAATATATGAAGATGTACACAGTTTTGTGTGCTATTATTACATTAACAGGTTTTAGGGGGTATTGGGAGTAGGTTTGTATTTTTGATTGAGAGTTTTCAATAAAACAAAAAGTTCTGTAAGATGTGGCATAGGCACAAATGGAAATGACAAGAAACAACTGTATAAAATATGAACCTTCCAAACAGTGCATTCATGTAACACAAAAGATGGAACTAGAAATTTAACAAAAAGCTGTTCTACATAAAAGGTGGACATAATAATTTTTCAAGACTACAATACTTTCTGTAAAGTCTTTAAATGTTAACAGTTTCACAGATAAATACAAAAAAGAAAGGTTAGTGAACTATATTAAAATGTAGAGTACAAATAGCTATGCTATAGGGGACACACTTTGAAAGAACTGAACATGTGAATTTGATAAAGAAAGGTTTTCAGGATGGTTATTCAGCAGAATACCTTGGACAAACAAAGAAAGGAGTAATTATATTAATTGCAAGAGCAGCTCCATTACTGACAGAAGAGGATAAAATGACAATAATGGTAGATATGTAGTACAAAGGGGTTACTGGTAAGGGAGGAGGATTACACTGGAATACATTTATTTTCCACCAAAAACTGGTATAATGAAGCTTAAGAAATTTCTGGGAGAAATAATCAGCTTTCAGCAAAGAATTATTTATAGGTGGGGACTGGAATTTGATTTGCAACAGTGAATATGTGTCTGGGGGGCCCAGAAGGTAAAATATAACAAAGGAATGTCAAATTTTAAAGAAACTGATGACAATATTTGCCATGGAAGATGTCAATTCAGTACTAGGATTTCAGACTAAATTTACATATTATTCCTCAAGATACAAAAACTGGGATAGGCTAGACAACATTTACATTTCACAGGAACATGGCATTTAATTGAAGGTTTTGATATGCACACAATACATATTTCAGATCATGTACCAATAATAACTAAACTAAAAACATAGGGTAATGAAATAAAAATGAGACACTGTTGCTTTCCCACCTATCTGTTGAAAAGAAAGGAATTTAAGGAATGGGTAGTGGAAATTATTCAAGAGCTTTTAGAGAAGATAGAAATTTCTTCTGAAAATATAGCTAGGGAGTGGGATAAAATTAAAATGGAGTTTAAAAATAGGGTGGAAATGAAAGGGAGATTTGGTTAATAAGTAACGACTTATTTAGAAGGACTGACAAATGTTAACATATTACAAAATAGGGATGCTCTCACAAAACAAGAAGAGGAGCAACTGCAGAATGCTACACAGAAAATAATGGATTACCTCAATAATATGCATGAGTTTAGAATTACTGCTTTAAGCAACTGCTTTTTTATAATAACTCTACAGCACAACTTTTAGCACAATGACTCAGGCAACAGAAAGTAAAAAGGGCTGTCACCAATATTAGGTAGTCTATAACAAGGAAGATAACAAGGGATCCTGTAGAAGTATTAGAAAAATTTTGGAAATTCTATGAAATATAAAGCAGAGAAATATGAACATCAAGAAAAGGTACAAATGGAAATGTTTAAGGAAGAATTAAATATGCCACGTTTAGAGGTAGAGACGGCTCAATTACTAACAGTTAGGATAGGAGGAGATGAGATAAAAATGGTGATGTATAACCAATCTACAGGAAAGTCCCCAGAAATAGATGATATTCCTGTGGAAGTTTGAAGCTTGGAGGGAAAAAAATGATAAAGATCTGCAAGGTTTTGTTTAATAGTATTTTAAGAGGAGGGGATGTACCAATATCCTGGAAGAAAGGTGTGGTAACTGTAACACCTAAACAGGGTAAGGATCCATGAGATCCAGCTTCATACAGGTCCATTTCAATACAAAACCATGATTATAAAGTGTTTATGTCTATAAAAGCTAAAATGGCAAAGTGATGCCAAAATTGATAGGTATGGATCAATGTGGTTTTGTGTAGGGGAGGCAAACATTTATTAACATTAACAGAACACTGAGGGAAGTAGAATGTAAGAAAATATCACTGTTGTTGGTGGCTCTTGATGCACAGAAAGCATTTGACAGAGTAAGCTGGGACTTCATGAGCAGAGCAATGGAAGCATTTGCATTCCCTGATAAAATTATAAGGTTGATTAGGAGGAAATATGAGGGATCGGAGGCAAAATTAAAGTAGGTGTGATCTCCTCTGATAATTTCTGCTTGAGCAGATGAACCAGCCAGGGATGTCCTCTCTCCCCTTTGTTATTTCCATTATATATAGAACCAGAAAATAAGGGACTCAGAAATTCAGATATAATTGATATGGTAGTCAAGAAAAGCTAGCTCTATTTGCAGATGATATTATTTTATACTTGACAAAACCAGAAAAGGATAATTACAGTGTTGTAGAACACAATGAGACAGTTTCAAATCTTTTGGGAATATAAAATTAATGAAGCTAAAACAAAGGCAAAAGCAGTAAATTATGTACCCACACACAAATTGGTTCACCAATATTCATATTTATGGGAATATGATAAAATGAAGTATTTAGGAGTATGGATTAAAAATTATTCCAGCGTGGCAGGTAAGGATATGTGGGAAGAGACTAAACAAAATACAAAAACTGATAAAAAGGAAGCTCTGTTGTGTGGATATCAATAGTAAGATATAAGCGGTTAATAGTGATAGGTATGGATCAATGTGGTTTTGTGGAGGGGAGGCAAACATTTGTCCATATTAATAGAACACTGATGATCCAGAGGAAAATAAAATGTAAGAAAATACCACTGTTGTTGGGGGGTCTTGATGCACAGAAAGCATATGACAGAGTAAGCTGGGACTGGGGTTTTTAATCCCTTTGGTCTTGTACACAGGTCAGGCATATTTTTATCAACCAGAGGAGAAGATGTGGATAGCAATTAATATAGAGCTGAAGGATTTTATATGGGAGGGAAGACGGCAAGAGTCAAGTGGGATGAGCTTATTCTTCCAGCAGAACAAGGCAGATTGGGACTACTCAACTTCAGAACAACACAGTTAAGGCCCGTCTACATAGCACAAACAGAAAACTATAATTCAAGGATGAAAGAGATGATGATAAAATGGGGGAAAGCTCAAGAAACAAGGTAAGACTGGGATTCTGGATGTAGACCTTTAAGGAGAATAACAATAACCATACAGAATATTATATTCATAAAGTAGCAGAAAGCATTCCAAGAACTAAGCCAACACAGGAATGGAGAAAGGAGATTCTGCTTATAGGGATGACTGCAATTAGGGATACAGACAACAAGCAAAAGGTAGCTGGAATTTATTGGAGAAAACTGGCAAAGGAAGAAAGGTATTGTGAGCAAATAATTACAGAGGGAAAGATAATAGATGGGAAGACACCAGGAACTTATTTGGACTACAGTTTAGAGAATTCCTTCCCTAACAAGGATTGATATCAGAGTATAGGCAAACAGAAAGAAATAGAGGGGTTCCAAATGAAGGACCAGCACTGGTAGAGTTTTTATTAGAATCTAGAAAAGAAGTTCCCATTAAGAAAGGAATAATCACCACAGTATATAAAATATTGCATGATAACTATAAGAATCAATCAGAGGAGTTTAGAAAGGATTGGGACGAGAGACTGGATATGCAATTCACAAAGAAACAAATGGGAGGATATATGTATGTCTCCCACATATGCAAAAAAGTTCAGAAGATTTTTTCTCAGGTCAATAGCAAATGTTGGAGATGTGATGGGGAAGAAAGAGGTAACTGGGAACATATTTTCTGGAAGTGTAATGAATTGGCAGACTTTAAAGATTGCAGACTGTTCTAATGGAGATACTGGGTGAGCAACTGCTGTAACTAAGGAAATATTTTTTGAGCTATGATACAGAATCAGAATTGCCTACGCATAGTAAGGCTTTGCTGACTCTAATTATGATGGCTGCCAAAAAACTACTAGAAAATGGAAATCAAAGTATAACCTAACTTTAAAATGATAAAAATAAAAGAAAACACACCCACAAGAGTAAATGCCTCTCCACTTACTAAAACGATGTAAATAATACATCCAATAATCAGTTTTAGGAAGGGGCAACCACCAGGCATTGAAAAATCCAGTCTTTCAAGTAAAACAGACAGTCTTTTAATTTAGTGCACAAAGGTGAGCGCTTACACAAATCGCTTCATCAGACCATAAAAATTCCTAACTGCAAAAACACTTCCTTATATATTCATCACGATACAAATGCAATTATTCAATTAACTATTAAAAATATATGACATATTATATACAACTATCTAAATTACATTAATAACATTTAATTACTAATATGTATCTACTTGTATTAACAAGTACATACATATATAACTATATGTTCTAAAATAATCTAATATAAGAAAGCTATAAATAAATATATAGAAGCATTCTATAACAAACATTTTTATACTATACATATTATATACAACATTACTAGATGTCTGCTGCTGAAAAACACTTGATGGCAGGAATATAAGTACAGAAGAGAAATATGCACTGATAAAAATGATATTAATGCAAATATAAATAAAGGGACGAAATGTAACAATACAGTGACAAATCTGTTATCTAGTAATTTAGTAATTAGACCTCTAGATCTCAAGATAGGTTTAAGTGAGGCCCTCTCATTGAGGCCTCTACCTTTGTCTGCCCTCATTCTCAATATCCAGTTTATTTCCTTTTTCTCTGTGCCATTCCTTATATTACCTTCCCTTTTTCTTGGTGCTACTATGTCTATGACCATGAAGCGAAAAGTATGCTCATGGCCATTAGCCAAAGTGTGTTTTGCTAAAGCATTATTGACATAACCGACCCTAATTGCATATAGATGTTCTCTCATTCTAATCTGGAAAACCCTATTGGTTTTACCGACATAGAAAGAGGAGCATACTTGACAAATAGCAAGACAGACCACACGAAGAGTGCTGCAATCAGCAGACACTCTGAATTTAAAAAAACTGACCTGTATCTGGATGTATAAAGCTGTCACCTATATTAATGTATGAGCAAAAGTTACATTTTCCACAGGGATTAGTCTCTGTATGGTTAGTAACATTATGCTCCTCAAAAGAATAACAAAGCAGTCATTTCAGATTGGGTTTGCTTTTATATTGAAACTTGGGCCTATCCCCAACAATATTCATAATCTCCATATCTGTAGTTAGAATGCGCCAATGATGGTTAATAACATCTATTATGTCCTTATTATCTGTAGTGTAAAACATGGGTATCTTCAGCCCTAAAATTATACTATTTTGCATGTTATGAGTATCAGTACATTCAGAGTAGTATGTTGCAGCTCTATTTTCTCTTAGAAGATCTATACTCTGCAAATCATTTTCTATCTCTGAGTAGTTATAACCACGTTTAGATAACATTTCCTTAAAGGCATTAATCTCTTGTTTATAGCCATCTTCAGTTGCATTAAGACGTGAAATCCTCATACCTTGCTCTATAATAATGTTACTAAATATGTACTGAGGATGCATGCTACCTCTGTGAAGAAGTGTATTCCTATGACATTTTTCCTATAAACACCACTGTTAATATGAGTATCCATCACTCTCTCTACATATACATCCAAGAATTCTATTTTCATAGATGAAAAGTTGGATGTAAATTTAAGGTATGTGGTCATATTGTTCATTTGTGTTATATACTTTTTCAATTCATCCATGCTACCGTCCCAGATGAAAAAATATATTGTTGACAAAACGGTGATAAAAGGGGGCTTGTTTCTTATACCATATATTGGGAAACAGCTCTTCCTCCTCCCGTAAAGCCAAGAACATGTTGGCGTAGCTACTGGCACATGAAGTGCCCATAGCCACGCCATCTCGCTGAATATATATAGTCTTATCGAAGATGAAAACATTGTTTTCGAGTATAACCTCTAAAAATAGGCAAATAAGATCTATCTTTTGTTCATTACATTCACTATATTTAGTGAGATAGTTCTTGATGAATACTATGCCTATGTCATTTGGAATTATCGTAAACAATGACTGTGCATCAAGTGTCACAAAGAGCATATCTGCTTTCATCTCAGATTTACTAATAAAAGCATATAAATCAGATAAAATTGTTTCGTATCTTTAAGAATACTATTCTTATCTAATATTAGTCGGAAGTGCTTTTCCACATACAAAGAAAAGTTTGTGCACCATCCCCTTCCAGAGACAATGGGTCTCATGGGGGGATTTGTACCATCCTTGTGAATCTTTGGTATACCTTGAATGATGGGAATCATAGGATACTCTACTTCAAGAAATTTTGCTAATTCACTAGTTATAATATGACTATCTACCAAATTAACTACCATTTTAAAGACGGTGTGTTTTAGTCATTACATCTAGTAATGTTGTACATAATATGTATAGTATAAAAATTTTTGTTATAGAATGCTTCTATATATTTATTTATAGCTTTCTTATATTAGATTATTTTAGAACATATAGTTATATATTTATGTACTTGTTAATACAAGTAGATACATATTAGTAATTAAATGTTTTTAATGTAATTTAGATAGTTGTATACAATATGTCATATATTTTTAATAGTTAATTGAATAATTGCATTTGTATCATGTGATGAATATATAAGGAAGTGTTTTTGCAGTTAGGAATTTTTATGGTCTGATGAAGCGATTTGTGAAAGCGCTCACCTTTGTGCACTAAATTAAAAGATTGCCTGTTTTACTCGAAAGGCTGGATTTTTCAACGCCTGGTGGCTGCCTCTTCTTACAACTGATTATTGGATTTATTATAACCTAACTTTACTACAAGTAGCAAAGATAGTAACAGGGATAAAACAACTGGAATTGGGATCTTTAGAAAAGGGTAGGCAAAATTTACATTGGAAAAAATGGGAATTGTAGGATCAATACATGCAGAGGAGGAACAAGGTTTAAAAGAAAGTAGGATTTGAATGAGCTATGTAATGTATGACTGACAGTAACTGGATATATTATAACTGATGTATAATGTTTACAGCTACAGCTGCATCAGCATGGTTTGTAATCTATAATGTTTGCAACTGAGATTGTGTCGCTATGGTTTATTTTCATTTATATAAATGTAAGATTGCTTATATTCTACATGATAACTTAACAAAGGTGTTTCTTGTTTAAAAGAAATAAAAGAACAATGCTATTAAGAAACATTGTACTACATTAAACATGCTGTGTATAAATTTATGTTGTAAAATGCTCAGAAAAAAATCTTACATGAGTATATCAACTATGCCTGTACAACTGAAAAACATTCTAACCATCTGCATTACATTTTACTCCTATTTTTGAAGTGACAAGCATTCTAAACTAAACTACCTTGGATTCTCATAAAGATTCCAGTTTTATACTACTACATCTACTAGCTCCTTTGAAAAGATACGCTACCCTGAAAGTAATGTTTCTTTCTAGAAGAGTTGCTATCACTGAGTGATCACAATTCTAAGAATTAAGTATTCTTGCAAAGCCATTATAATAACTTTATTTGACATTGTTTACCAACGGTCTGTATGTAAACAATAATGCAATGTGTAGTAATGTGGGTCTGAAAATGGGATAAATAAATCATTTCATTTAACAGTACTAAACAGTCGATCACAGACTGTGTTTAAGGCATTTTTTTCTGTTACTTTCATGCATGGTCACATTTAGGTACTCCACCCTGCACTCAATCTGCCCATTCATTGGCAGAGGCCATCACTAAGTTCTTTTCAAAATCCATTTATACTGTCTGGAGTGTGAGAGCCACTAGATCCCAAGAAGATCTGAAAGTCTGAATGTTCTATGACATATTTTATTCCTTATTTTTGAAAGATAATTACATGTTATCATGTTAACTGAGTGTTTTACTGCTAACCAAATGAGTTATGCATGTCTCCTGCATTATTGTATGTGTGTGTACACAAAAACAAAAGGTAGTGATATTTTTACACACACTACACATTCACTTTCAGGGAAACTAGAGGAATGTCAATTCACCTACTGCAAGTCTTTGAGGTGTTGGAGGAAACCAGAGCACCTGGACAGACACATGCATACAGACAATGAAAATGTTATAGCCAAGAACCGTGAAATGGCAATGTTACTTCACCGTGCCACTGTGGCAATAAGCAGTTGCTTTCAGACACATCCTGTTCCTGCTAAAGCACCAAATCTAGCCATCTATCATGTGTAAGATGTATGCTTGTGATGGCATGTGAAAGAAATTATGGTAAACGTGTTACTGTTAAATGCAATACACCCTCCAAAAGCATAATGGCAATGACAACATTTGTGATATAAAGAAATTATAGCCAAATTGTTATTCTTATAATGAAGCTCCATCCCCAACTCACCACACAAAGCATAAGCCAAAGCATTATTAGTTTTACACTGATTTCTTATCGGGGGGTTTTTTTTTAACACATCTGCTAAGGAGTTCTGTGCTCCCGGCAGAAACCTTGCCTGAAGAGTTAGTTGCAAGCTTAGCGCAGTCTCCCATAAAATCATTGCTTGCCTGCATAGAGGATAAGAATGTGTTCCCCGTTGCTTGTTGATGTACCACATGACAGTTGTGTTGTCTGTTAGAATCAACACCTGCCCTGGAAGAAGTAACTCCTTGAAAGCCATTAATGCAAACTGGACTGCTAACATCTCCTTCATGTTGATATGTAGATGCTGTAGTCTGGCAGGCCACTTGTCTTGTATCCACTTTCCATTTAGATGAGCTCCCCAAGCAATGTCCGAGGCATCTGTCGTTAAAATCTGACTTGCCTCTGGCCGGGTCACAGAGAGTCCCTTGTTTAGGTGACATTCCTGAGCCCACCACAGAAATTCTTTTTGAAGGCAAGGTATTATTTGAATGACAGTGTCCAAATCCTGGCAGTGCTGTGTCCATACATTTTGAGATACCATTGTAGCTTCCTCATATGCAGTTTGGCATTGGGAAGCACCAGAATACAAGATGCCATGAACCCTAATGCTTGAAGGACTGTCCTTGCAGTCAGCACGGACTGATGAGATAGTTGATGGAAGTAAAGTGATAGACTCTTTTGTTTGTCCGGGGTTAAAAAGGCCATCTGGGCTGCTGTATTCAGTCTCACACCCAGAAAGCACATGTCTTGAGAGGGTACTAGACTGGACTTTATTTCGTTCACAGAATACCCTAGGCATCTTAGCACTGCTATGACATGTTCCAGATGCTGTAGAAGGTCTTCCTTTTCTTGAGCCAGAATCAGGCAGTCGTCCAAGTAAGGATAGATTTGAATTCCTTGAAGCCTGAAGTAAGCTATCACTGGAGCCAGAACCTTTGTGAATACTCTGGGCGCAGTAGATAAGCCAAAGGGCAATGCAGAGAACTGATAATGAGAATTTCCAGCTCGAAACCGCAGATACTTCCTGCAACTTATCCTTATAGGCACATGAAGGTAAGCTTCCTTGAGATCTAAAGTTACCATCCAGTGATCTTTGCCCAGCAGAGGTAAAAGCTGTTGTAACGTCAACATCTTGAACTTGGGAATGTCCAGAAAAGTGTTGAGGAGAGATAAATCCAAAATTGGTCTCCACGTGTTCCCCTTCTTTGGTACTAGGAACAGGCGAGAATAAAATCCTAGGCCCCTTTCTGATACAGGGACTGGCTGAATGGCCCCTATCTGGAGTAACTGAGAAACTTGCTTGTGAGCCTCTTGTCTTTGTGGAGGAGGAACGTCTGGCATGCCTCTGAAAAGGGGCATTGTGTGGAAATAAAATCTGTAACCGTGGTGAATGATATCCAACACCCATTTGTCTTGAGTAATTAAATCCCAATTTTCTTTGAAAAGAGACAGCCTTCCTCCCAAAGGAGCTGCCAGACGGAATCTACTGGCAGCTGAAAAGACAGGTCATTGGGTCTGTTTACGAAAGGACTGACCCCTGCCCTCACCAGAAGTCTGAGCAGGTGAACTCCTGTTCTAGGCCTAAAAGAACCTTGAGCCCTGCCCCTACCATGTCTAGACCTACCCTAGACTGGGAATCATAAGCAGGATATGTCCACCCCTTAGCAGGCCAATTTCTACTAAACTTGGTGGCTGCACCTGCAAAAATCTTTAACAGTTTGCATAGACTTAGCTTTGTCCTCCATTTTCTTTAAAACTGCTTCCACAGGCGATCCAAACAACACATCAGACTGTAAAGGAGCATCCAAAATCCTTGTCTTAACATGCTCAGCTAAATTCTGATCCTTCAACCAGGCATGCCTGCGAAGAACAGAACTAGTAGCAGCCACCCTCGAGGAGGCCTGTACAGCATCAAAACCACATTGCAAAGAATGCTTACCCACTTGTTCAGACACATGAACCAAATCCAGCAACTCTTTACACTCAATACCTTCCGCCAAAGCATCCACCTTAGATTTCAATTGTGAAAGAAGATAATTCTGATATTTTAGCATGTGAAACTGACAATTCAATGCTCTCATGGCTAGAGTGGAAGAAGTATACACTTTCTTTCCCCACCTATCCAAAGCCCTTGCCTCTTTATCAGTGGGAACAGGATTTTTAACCACAGAAGCTTTAACACCTTTAGGCCCTTGAGAAATAGTTTCTGGGTCCGCCCTAGGACTCTTAAACAAATACTTATGAGCTTGGGCACCCTATAATACCTATCAGGCTTAACAGGAGCAGGAGGCAAAGAGTCAGGGTTCAGGGAAGCCTCTGCAAAACATCTTCCACCACATTCAACACAGGAGGAATAGCTAAGGGCCTATGCTGGGGTAAAACAAGAATTCCCTAAGCCTTTTCCTGGAATCAGAGTAATCCTGGCCTTCCCATTTAAAGTGCTCCCTCATGGAATGCAGAGTCTCTGAAAATGAGAAATCCTCAGGAGGAGAAGCTGTAGGAGTGGAATCATCCACATCAGAATCAGAATAAGTAGGATACTCCTGCAAGTCTTCCTCAGAAGACTCTGAAGCCTCTGAACACTGTTCAAAACTATCAAACTCGGTTCCACCCTAGGCCTCTTATCAGGCGGGGCATAGAACCTCTAATCATAGTAATCAAATCTTCTGCCATTTTAAGCATATGTTTCTTAGGTACAGAACCCGAAATGCTAGGAGAAGCCCCCACTGAAGCTGAACTAGGCCTACCTCTCAAAGAAGTTTTGGCAACAGAAGGAGAGGCTCTAACTACCTTGGGAAGAGAGGGAAGAACAGTTACCTGAGAAGCCCCCTCAGCCTGGCCTACCTCCTGAGAAGGCACATCCTGTAACAGTAAAGTTTCTGCCTGAGACTCCATGGAAACTCCTGGCAAAATCTCTGGCTCCACTGAGCCTTCTAAAGAACCGACGTCCGGGACTGCCGGTTCATCAACCCTAGGCTTCACTGTTTGTCCTTGCGCTTCTTGGACGAAGCGGGCGTCGGAGCATCCGACGGCATTTTATAATTGCAACGCTTCCCAAACACTAACCTGGCACAGTCTAACCTCCTCTTAATAGTGCGTTTGTTAAACCTAGCACAAGAGCGGCAACCAACAACGTCGTGCTCAGGCCCTAAACAAGGTATACACAAGGTATGGTAATCCCTATGAGGTATCTGTTTCCCACAAGAAATACAGTTATTCACTTTTCTGACATCCGGTAAAATACTGAGGCAAGAAAAAACCAAAATGTTCCCTACTTAGCCAACTCTGTTTCGGTCTGAAACTCCGGTTTCGGAAATATTTCAGAACGCCAACCTGCACTCGCAAAACTGCTTCTGCATCGGACCATGCGGCAAAAAAGACTGAGGATATGGCGTCGGTCATGCGCATTAGTACCCTGACGTACTGACGTCAGTCTAATGCGCCCTGACCGACGTCAGCCTTATACTCTGGTATTCGGGCCGACGGGACGCGGACTATACCCAATAGTTAGGACTGCAGCAATGGAAAACGAAGAACATCCACGTTTAGATAACCTTTCCTTAAAGGCATTAATCTCTTGTTTATAGCCATCTTCAGTTGCATTAAGACGTGAAATCCTCATACCTTGCCCTATAATAATGTTACTAAATATGTACTGAGGATGCATGCTACCTCTGTGAAGAAGTGTATTCCTATGACATTTTTCCTATAAACACCACTGTTAATATGAGTATCCATCACTCTCTCTACATATACATCCAAGAATTCTATTTTCATAGATGAAAAGTTGGATGTAAATTTAAGGTATGTGGTCATATTGTTCATTTGTGTTATATACTTTTTCAATTCATCCATGCTACCGTCCCAGATGAAAAAAAATATCGTTGACAAAACGCTGATAAAAGGGGGCTTGTTTCTTATACCATATATTGGGAAACAGCTCTTCCTCCTCCTGTAAAGCCAAGAACATGTTGGCGTAGCTACTGGCACATGAAGTGCCCATAGCCACGCCATCTCGCTGAATATATATAGTCTTATCGAAGATGAAAACATTGTTTTCGAGTATAATCTCTAAAAATAGGCAAATAAGATCTATCTTTTGTTCATTACATTCACTATATTTAGTGAGATAGTTCTTGATGAATACTATGCCTATGTCATTTGGAATTATCGTAAACAATGACTGTGCATCAAGTGTCACAAAGAGCATATCTGCTTTCATCTCAGATTTACTAATAAAAGCATATAAATCAGATAAAAATTGTTTCGTATCTTTAAGAATACTATTCTTATCTAATATTAGTCGGAAGTGCTTTTCCACATACAAAGAAAAAAGCTCTGTGCACCATCCCCTTCCAGAGACAATGGGTCTCATGGGGGGATTTGTACCATCCTTGTGAATCTTTGGTATACCTTGAATGATGGGAATCATAGGATACTCTACTTCAAGAAATTTTGCTAATTCACTAGTTATAATATGACTATCTACCAAATTAACTACCATTTTAAAGACGGTGTGTTTTAGTCATTACATCTAGTAATGTTGTACATAATATGTATAGTATAAAAAATTTTGTTATAGAATGCTTCTATATATTTATTTATAGCTTTCTTATATTAGATTATTTTAGAACATATAGTTATATATTTATGTACTTGTTAATACAAGTAGATACATATTAGTAATTAAATGTTTTTAATGTAATTTAGATAGTTGTATACAATATGTCATATATTTTTAATAGTTAATTGAATAATTGCATTTGTATCATGTGATGAATATATAAGGAAGTGTTTTTGCAGTTAGGAATTTTTATGGTCTGATGAAGCGATTTGTGAAAGCGCTCACCTTTGTGCACTAAATTAAAAGATTGCCTGTTTTACTCGAAAGGCTGGATTTTTCAACGCCTGGTGGCTGCCTCTTCTTACAACTGATTATTGGATTTATTATAACCTAACTTTACTACAAGTAGCAAAGATAGTAACAGGGATAAAACAACTGGAATTGGGATCTTTAGAAAAGGGTAGGCACAATTTACATTGGAAAAAATGGGAATTGTAGGATCAATACATGCAGAGGAGGAACAAGGTTTAAAAGAAGGCAGGATTTGAATGAGCTATGTAATGTATGACTGACAGTAACTGGATATATTATAACTGATGTATAATGTTTACAGCTACAGCTGCATCAGCATGGTTTGTAATCTATAATGTTTGCAACTGAGATTGTGTCGCTATGGTTTATTTTCATTTATATAAATGTAAGATTGCTTATATTCTACATGATAACTTAATAAAGGTGTTTCTTGTTTAAAAGAAATAAAAGAACAATGCTATTAAGAAAAATTGTACTACATTAAACATGCTGTGTATAAATTTATGTTGTAAAATGCTCAGAAAAAAATCTTACATGAGTATATCAACTATGCCTATACAACTGAAAAACATTCTAACCATCTGCATTACATTTTACTCCTATTTTTGAAGTGACAAGCATTCTAAACTAAACTACCTTGGATTCTCATAAAGATTCCAGTTTTATACTACTACATCTACTAGCTCCTTTGAAAAGATACGCTACCCTGAAAGTAATGTTTCTTTCTAGAAGAGTTGCTACCACTGAGTGATCACAATTCTAAGAATTAAGTATTCTTGCAAAGCCATTATAATAATTTTATTTGACATTGTTTACCAACGGTCTGTATGTAAACAATAATACAATGTGTAGTAATGTGGGTCTGAAAATGGGATAAATAAATCATTTCATTTAACAGTACTAAACAGTCGATCACAGACTGTGTTTAAGGCATTTTTTTCTGTTACTTTCATGCATGGTCACATTTAGGTACTCCACCCTGCACTCAATCTGCCCATTCATTGGCAGAGGCCATCACTAAGTTCTTTTCAAAATCCATTTATACTGTCTGGAGTGTGAGAGCCACTAGATCCCAAGAAGATCTGAAAGTCTGAATGTTCTATGACATATTTTATTCCTTATTTTTGAAAGATAATTACATGTTATCATGTTAACTGAGTGTTTTACTGCTAACCAAATGAGTTATGCATGTCTCCTGCATTATTGTATGTGTGTGTACACAAAAACAAAAGGTAGTGATATTTTTACACACACTACACATTCACTTTCAGGGAAACTAGAGGAATGTCAATTCACCTACTGCAAGTCTTTGAGGTGTTGGAGGAAACCAGAGCACCTGGACAGACACATGCATACAGACAATGAAAATGTTATAGCCAAGAACCGTGAAATGGCAATGTTACTTCACCGTGCCACTGTGGCAATAAGCAGTTGCTTTCAGACACATCCTGTTCCTGCTAAAGCACCAAATCTAGCCATCTATCATGTGTAAGATGTATACTTGTGATGGTATGTGAAAGAAATTATGGTAAACGTGTTACTGTTAAATGCAATACACCCTCCAAAAGCATAATGGCAATGACAACATTTGTGATATAAAGAAATTATAGCCAAATTGTTATTCTTATAATGAAGCTCCATCCCCAACTCACCACACAAAGCATAAGCCAAAGCATTATTAGTTTTACACTGATTTCAGCAAATAGCAATGCGTTCTACAACACCAGTACTGCCACTCCAGATCATACCTCTCAACCTCTTAGTGACGCACAAAATCTGGATAAAGCCTAACATAATTGGGGAAACAAAGGTCCAAAAATAGAGACAGATTTTAAATATTGTTCCTATAAACTTAAAAGTTGTTAGAACAACAGGATTTGTGTCAGCAGCCATTTTCTGAAAGATATGAAGTTTGAAACTCAAATGTATGTCATTATTTACTGACTTCAATACAGTATGATTTGACAGAAAACCACAAATTTTAAGAGGTACAGACCAAAAATACGAGACAAAACTCTGGACAATTGAGAGGTGTACTCCAGATCAGTGAATGTTGTTTAGCAGTTATCAAAAAATAATAATAGGGGCTGACTCACTTTTATTCACTTCATTGAGAAGTAATGCATACCTTGTCACTATCCCCGATTTCACAGAATGTCCCTGATTTTGCCTCATTAATGCCCTACCCATTATAAAAATTCTGACTAGCTGGTAAATCATTCAGGATTACAGTCAATAATGCCAGACAGAGTTCATACTTCTTGTCCATAAAATGCATGTTGATACAAAATTGTTTTTTAAGTGAATTTGAACAATATTTAAAAAGTGTCCTGCTTCTTGGCTTTGCCTAGAATTCTTGAGCAAAGAACTTGAAAGTTATTTTATCTGGTATCCTGCCAGCATTTATAAAACTCTTTGAGAGTGAAAACACATCCCTGAAGATCAGTAGCATTTGTTCTTAAAATCCCTGGTAAGCACTGAGATCCGTTATTCTGGACTGGTGATCTCTAGGGCTGACCTTGCTCGTATTTACTCATGGATTGCCAGCTTTATCCTAATAGGGTCCTATCACTACCTTGTTTCAGATAAAGCATGTGACTGGAGAATTACCTTTTTTCCTCCATCATTTTCCCCCACCCAGCAGCAACTTTTGCAGGGTCCACACAAGGTCACAGGTGATCAGTGGGCCCTCCAAAGCTGCGGCTATCGTGGGTGCCTAAAGTCAGATATGATGTTAGTTTTAGTGCTGAAAACATCTATCAGCAGGATTTAAATAAGTCAAGGGCCCTATGTCAGTGATAAAATATTTAATGAAATTATGAAGCCTGTGACTTGACAAAACACTAAGGATATATTTTAATTTTAAAGGAAATGAAGTAGAGCCAGTCCTTCGGATTCTTCATCCTAAGACTTATTATCTATCTAGTTTATTTAGTACACAAAATTGCTGTGCTAGCTTTTGTTGGCTTGACAAACATATAATAAAGTATCAAAATAAGATAACTTGCTGTGATTTGGGGGCCCTTAGTGACCACAAGTTTGGTGGTGTCTAAAGCTGGCTATACACAGATATCACAATAATATATGCTCAAGTAGTGCAGTTACTGCTGCAGTATGACTACTTATCAATGGGAAATTACTGCAGGTACAGTCTCATTGTATTCTGACTGCCAGAGCTTTTTTTCAGGAGTAAAGCTGGAATCTTCCTAATTCAGGACATTACTTCAGTGCTCTGCTACAAGGGGAAGCAACTCATATCATTTTTCAGTTATCTTTCATAACAGAATACAATAAAGCTTTCCTTGGCTATGGCACATAATGTTCCTGGTCCTCAGACTGTAAAGCATTTTAGGACCTAAGCCTAGAAATTTTCAGATATGTTTGTTATTGGATCCTGTTTGTGGATAAAGGATTGGCAGTTTTGGGAGCAAATGCCAAAATGTTCAGTACTGACCAATGCTCTTTTTTTGAAGATATTATATATATGGCAACTGCGGCAATGTCTTCCACCTCTCTAGCACCTAGGGAAGTGGAAGCATGAAGACTAAATGGAGCTGGAAAAGTAGGAGCCTATACCACAGTAGTTATCTTACTACTTAGATATTTACTTCAATGGTGTGATAAAAGAAACTGTGTACACAACACTGTTGCAACATAATTACTTACTCACAGGAAAAGTAATAAAGCATCTAGGTGCCCCAAGGGATACAGCATGCATTGTAGGACTGCAGCAGTAAATCCAGCAGCCAACATGTAGTCCTTAGAAAAGATGTGCAGACAGATCCAAGTAGCTGCCGCACACATACATTATGTTGGTACATTCCTAAAAAAGGCTGTTTTGGTAGCTGCTGCAGAGGAACAGTAGTTTTCATGTGACATAGAGACTTTCCATTATTTTTCCAATACAAAGTAATGCAGTTGTTGGACAGCCATTTAGAAAGTTTGATAGGAAACTTGTCTACCCCTCCTTGGCAGGCATGAAGGCTATGAAGACTTGATCTGACTCCTTGAGATCTTTCATCCTCACTATATAGTATACAGAAAATGTAACAGCCTTTCTCTCTTGCTCTGTAGATCTAGATAAAAGGTGGGCAACTATAAAGTTTGAATCAATGCCACTTCAAATATGCTCTTGGGCAATAAATGAAGATTCATCCTAAGGCTTATACTGTCTCTATGGAACACTGTGTAGGGGCTCCCTACACATGAGAACCAGGAGTTCATAAATTCTAACTGAACTGATATTAACTGATAAATACCAGGAGTTCATAAATTCTAACTGAAATGATATTAACCAAGAACAGTCTCCCAGGACAAGCTGGACTGCCACTGAGGATCTTGCTTCAAATGGGGCCAGAAAGTTCACTTTTTAACCGTGAGACAAATATTCCACAAGAGAAAAGCATGTTTTCTAAAGCACAACAGGTGCAGAAGTCCTTTCAGAAACTGATTCACAGTGGTATGACAGTAAAGGGGGCAGCAATAAGGGCTTAAAGCTGCACTTTAATATAGGTATAATATGCACTCATCTAGGAAGAATCCTGTAAGGTGTTGAAGGACTTCTGCCTCTTTAGCTACCATGTGTGCAATCCTTAAAAACTTCCATTTGTACAGGTAAAATTTTGTAGTGCTGGGATTTTTGACCTCCTGCATACATGTGTAGTACCTCCCCAGAAAACTGGTCCTTAAATGGTATCCGACTGACAACACTCAAGCTGCCTACCTGATGCTCTTCAGATCTAGCTAAACCAATGCAACTCTATCCTGGATCAGGAGGTTGTATAATTGTAAGAACTGTAGTGGTGCCTCCCAACATAGTTGGACCAGTTGGGAAATCTCATAGAGGAATTGCTAGAATAAGCATGGCTTTGCCTCTTTTGATCATTTGAAGGACTTTAAAAATCATGGTAATGGGAAGAACTCATAAAGGAATTCCCATACAAAGAGGGATGGAAAATGTATCCTCAGGCCAAGCCTGCTTCATAGGTGTATGGAGAAAAACATTTGTGGCTAGTAGCTCTTCTCTCATGTACCAGGCTTCCCTGGTTCTGCTGAGACTTTCAGTAATGACTCATGCTTTTGAGGTTCCAAAATCATAACTAAAAAAAAACCCCTATTAAAAACAGAAAAGATTTTTCTCTCTCTATTTTTTTCCAAGGGCACAAGTCCCCTTGCAACCCCCCCCCCCCCACACTAGCTTGTATACAACTCCACAGTCATTTAAAAACCTACTAGAAGTGCACCACTGGCCCATACAATCCAAGCAACTGAAGGAAAGCAGCAATGTTAAAAAAAAAAAAATCACAGAAAAAGTCACTCAAGTGAATATACTGCAAAAAGTATAGGTACTCCAAAACAAAAAGATATGTCTTGGGGATGCCATTTTTCTCTCAGATTCTAGAAGACTTCAGGGTCCAGTTTCCATTTGTAGTAGTTGTATTTCGTTCTGTTCAGTTTGTCCACCATTGCCTTCTGTTCCAAAGGGAAGCAGGAGGCTGGAGATGGAGGTCTTTGGAAAGTTGTCTCCCAGGCCATCAAAGCCAGTCTGCAAAGCTGGCAGGAATATGTACTCTCATTTGCTCATGACCACATAACTACTGTTTTGTTTTGCATGTTATTACCTTCCAAGGAGGTGAAGAGAAGAAGTCTTTCCCTCCCCTTAATCTTAGGTATTGACTATCACACTGTGGATGGGGTTGTATACATTTTTGCAAAAGGAGAGGAAGCTAAAAATGCAAGACTAGTATCTTGAACCATGGAAACCAAAGAAACATGCTCAGCATTACTGATTGGATCATTAAGAACAATATTTCCCTAGGAATATTTGACCCCACTTTCCAAAAGGGGACTCTATCTACAGCCCCACAGTTTAAAAAGTCATGCCAGTACAAGCTACAGCACCTATACCTGTTCAGATGGGATTAGGAGGCATTCCAATAAAGAGTGGAAAGGCCTTAAATTCTATATTGTAGCCAGTGATTTGCTTATGATTACTACTATTCCATTCATCTGAAGTTATTCTGAACTAGTATTTTTTTTTTTTTTTGCAGGGGGGAATGTATGCCTTGCAGTAAATGAGTAGGGAAGAGGGAAAGGGAAGGATGGAACTGGGAGAACAGCCAGTACTGTTTTCATCATGTGGGGGGGGGGGGGGGGAGATATTTGCTTCTTCAAATACTGCCTTGATGCATATCTTTGATTTTGCACCAGAATTGCATTTTCTTGAATGCATCTTTTGCTTAAAATGGTGGCCTTCCAACTGTTTTTGCAGAATGTTACTGTTTTGTAGGATAATCGTTACTGTGCCTCAGTATGTGGAGTTAAATAACTGCTTATTCTTCCCCTCCATCCTTTAGAAAAATCTTGTGAAGAAGGACAAAACATTTTTTTCTATGCATTCTCTCAACCTTGTTGATAATCAAGAATCCCCCTGACAGACTTGAGCACATTTATTTCATGATGACAGTCCCCCGCTGGATCCAGAAGGGTAAGTGTTGTCTATGGAAGGGGTGCCTTCAAGCAGTTATCAGAGAGTTTGAGCCATCACTGACAGCGCAGCAATAACATTTTACTTTACCACACGTAGCCCAACCCCCAGGTGATGGTGGGAGACAGGCTACTTGCATCACTGTGCAGACTCAAAAGGACTTCCTCCTGTGAGTGTTGGCTCCTGTGTACTCAGTAATTAGTGCTACCACCAGGTAGTGGCCTCAGAATGTGTAATGCACCACTACCCCCTCTTTTCTGGGTCTGTGGCTGTATGTGTTCTGCTCACCAAGTGCCATCAATCACCTGAGCTGCTAATTGAACTCAGGTCAGCTGGGCTATGGTCAGGGCATTATTGGTCAATGCCACTTACACTGGCTCCAAACAACACTTTTTTTTTCACAGCTATGTCCAACAGCTGCTGTTTATCATCTGTTGGCAGAGGCTGTAACCTCAGGAAAAAAATGTGTTTTTGCCTCTGCATTGCCTCAAGTATCAGAAGCAACATGCCTATATATAATGGCGTACTTTCACACTATAAATGGTGTTTGACTTAATTGACAGAGCCTGTTCTTCAGGATTTCATCTGGAATGGGTGCTGCTATGTCTTCAACTTGTTTAAGGATATCCCCTTTGTATTTAATGATGAGGTTCTGGTAGTTAATGACCATGAAAGCTATGGAAGTAGAAGTAAAAAAAAAAAAAAAAAAAAAAAAACTTTCCAAAGTGATTGAGTATTCTAGTCTCCTTGTAATTTGGGACCATACTGAGTCATAGAGTCAATTCAGAATGCTTTACTGTATAAAAAGAACAACTGCAGGTTATCTGCTGGGTTTATATAATCATTTACAGGTTTTGCACTATGTGGAACTTCCTGGGTTTCTTGAATGCTGAATGTTGGTAGTAAGGTTTTAGGCTTACCTGTTACATTTGTTACAAGAAAGTATCTTTTGGTGTATTTAATGGAGGAGTTCTACCTCGGCTGGGGTGCCTTCTGTGCGGAGTCTGCATGTCCTCCCTGTGGTTGCGTGGGTTTCATCCGGGTACTCCGGTTTCCTCCCACATCCCAAAGACATGCTGTAGGTGGAGTGGACACTCCAAATTGGCCCTAGGCATGAGTGTGTGCATGTGTGTGCCATTTGTGGAAGTTTGGGTGCTGGGCTGGCAACTCGACGTTCTAAAACTCCACTGCCAATCATGAGTGGACAGGTGATCCGCTGTGGCGACCCCTAACCGGGAAAAGCCGAAAGAAGAAAAACGGAGGAGTTCTACATCGTTTATTTCTTCGCTGTGTTTCCAGTGTGTTTTGGATTTTTGTATCATATTAAGGTTTTAGGGATGCCATCTCAAAACATCTTTGAAAGCTTGCAATACTGGAGAAACTGACAGAGGTCTTTGTTTGTCTGAGCATAATACATTCCCATAAATCTTTCTGGACTTAAAAACACTTCAGGAACCATTTAAAATGCCCTCCATCATCTTCCAGTAGGAAAGCTTGTCAGCACAGTGTCATCATCCTCATCAATATCACAACTCAGGGAGGGGTGAGAATATCTGTCAAGAATACAATCAATTCTAATTCTGAGAATCCTGGTAGGGGGAATACCATAGGATGAGATATTTACAGAATGGGGGACTGGGGCTGAGCCACCTGGAGAATGAGTCTATGCCATGTGGCCACAAATTCTTTGGCAAAGTTTTGGCAATCAAATATGGCACAGACAGGTGCTGGTAAGTCTGTCATCCAGGTCTCAGGCACTGGGTCTAACTTAAGAGAAGATGGCAGTTCTACATAGGAAGAAAAATTATCTGAAAACTGCACAGTATGGCAGACTTAGGGAATTTTTGTACAATTACAGTATAGATGTCTTGTTTCAAATAAATCTCACCTCCTCAACTTTGCAAGGCCTGACAGTTGCAAGAAAAGAACTCACACTGCATGCGTCGAAAGAGTTTATGCCAGGTGGGTATATGATATAAGTAAGGTGTGGGACCAGAACAGACAAGGCAGTGCCTTATTAAGCTCAATGACTTCACATATTGGCAGGGGTTACTATGGCCTCATCCTTCCTGGCTACTTAATTATTTTACCATTTTTTGTCTGCTCTGTTTTATGGTGCCTATGTACCTCTTTCACAGATGTCTTATATGCATATACATGGGTCTACTTCAGTAGACTGAAATTACACTTAATCAAAACTTACTTTACTGAGACAACATCACTGAAGTTTGAATAAACTGAAGCTTCACGTTACTGCATTTTTTACAGGGAATGGAGTCACTTGGCCAACATGGGGAAATTTGCCCTTTTCCCCACTGTAGTGCGATCCTGGAGTTGGTATACTTACTTGAGGAATGGTGTGGGGGCCACAGCACCCCCCCCCCAACCTGGGTGGGTTAGACATACTATGGTCTGTTTTTTTTTACGCTGAATATTGGCCAAGTGCCTCCATTCCCTGTAAAAAAAGGTGGCAATGTGAAGGTTCGGTTTACTCAAAGTTCAGTGATGTTGTCTTCGTAAAGTAAGTTTTGATTAAGTGTAATTTTGGTCTACATTAACCAATGGAGGCTTCTCTCTCTCTCTCTCTCTCTCTGAAGGAGGAGGCATTTTTTACACTTAAGACCATTTGTCTTCTTGTGCTCCAGGAAGGCCCATTATTTGTCTGATGGAGTGTCTTCTTAATGAAAGTCAAGTAGCATATGCAGCTGAAAACCTAACAGTTCTTCCCCAGACAAACAAATCCCTGCAAATTACAATAGATAAGCACAGTGAGAAGCACTTCTTCATACAAGCCAATTGCTGCTTCTTCAACAAAGGACATATTACTTAACCTATCTTCTTCCGAGTCTCTTCTTCTTTCTAAAGATTCATTGAAGATTGACCCACTTTAGAAACTAATGCATATACTGTACATAACAATCTGCTTGACTGTACATTTCATTATGCTTGTTCACTGGAATGTATACACATTTTCTTATATGCAATTAGTCTGAACTACTCTGTTACTGCTTACATTTTTGTATTTTTTGTTTGTGAAATGTGTGTTTCACCTGGGCTGAGCCTGAAGTTGGACAACACTGAACACTGCACTACCTCAGTAAACAAACAAACACAAATAAATAAATAAATAGGCAGAATCTATCTTCTATGGGTACTCTTATTTTAAGCTTTCCTTGGGTTGTCATGGAAAGTTCAGTTGTATTGGCCACTTACTATAATTGTAGGTGTTGGAGTGGGTTCCTGTTGAAGTCATAACCTATAGGAATCTCAGTTGCTGGCTGAAGTCCAATGTTTGGCCTGACTGTCAGAGTTGAGAACTCTTTCACCATGGCTGGGCTGACATTAGCTTATTACAGATTCTTCCACATACCTAATATAGATGTGGCACCTGTCTGTGCCGTCTTTGGTTCTTTCTTGCCACCAAGCAGCACAGAACCATGCAAATATCAAGTCTGCTGGAAAGAATCATAGCTATGTCAGGGTCTGATGCTTTGGCTTACCCTAGGGATTTAGCCTGTGACACAGAGAAGAAGAAAAAAACTTCTTAGAGAACCTAACAAAGAGAAAAAGGGAACAAGATAGAAGAGAGAAGGGGTATATGAACACTCACCCTTGCCACTCAATAGAGGGAAGGGAAAGAAAAGTACAGTTGTGTACACTTACCATAAATGTAGATGTTCGAGTGTATTCACTGTTGCACTCATTACATTTGGGTTATCCTGCTGGCAGGTTGTCCTCAGTCAGCCTGAATTCCAAAGTCTTGGGTCCTGCATCGGTTGCTGTCACCCCTTCCCTGACGTCAGGTCGCCAGGGGTATAAAAGATGCAGCCGACGCAATTTTCTTCAGTTTTTCTTGCTCTAGATGTCAGGTGCCCCCAAAAGGGTATGCTAAACATATGTAAGTAACACATACATGCATCAAAATAAACTTTACCATCATCTATAAGCAAATACACCACATAAGTTGTATAGATCACAGAAAGAAAGATAAGTTCCAGCAAAAATAAGGGGGATGGAGGGTGGGTAACCTGGACTGCAACAGTGAATACACTCAAACATCTACATTTATGGTAAGTGTACACAACTGTACTATGTTCGTGTTTCACTGTTGCAGTCATTACATTTGGGTAGATTCCCAAAGCTATGGATGGGAGGATGGAACTAAATAGCATTAGGGGTGGCTATGAGGCCCTGCAGAACTGCAGTGGCAAAGCCTGCCCTGGATTTAGAGTAAAGTGGCAGATTGTAATGTTTTGTAAAGGTATGCACTGAACTCCAAGTAGCAGCCTCTAAAATGTCTTTGGTTGGTACTCCCTTGATAAAGGCTGCAGAAGTGGCTGCAGCTCTGGTTGAATGTGGCCTAATGTCCTTAGGCACAGGTTTGCCATGCTGAGAGTAGCAGAAACGAATGCAGTGACCTGTCCACTTTGAAATAGTCTGCTTGGAGATAGCCTTTTCTTGTGATCCTGCAGCATATGCCACTAGTAATTGTTCTGTCTTTCTGAAAACTTTAGTTTTATCCAAGTAGAATCTAAGTTGTCTGTGTACGTCCAAAGAATGCAGAATTTTCTCCCCCTTGCTCTGTGGATTTGGATAAAAAGTTGGCAAATGAATAGTTTGGTTAAGGGCTACACTGGATACTACCTTCGGCATAAATGTAGGGTTTGTCCTCAGAGAGACCCTATCTGGATAAAAAATGATAAAGGGTTCCACAGCCATGAGAGCCTGTAGCTCTGACACTGATCTTGCAGAAGTTATTGCTAGGAGCAGAGCTGTTTTCCAAGATAAAACCTTTATATCTGCAGTAGCAGTTGGCTCAAAAGGACGTAAGGTGAGTTTTTCCAAGACATAATTGAGGTCCCATGCAGGTGTTGGTGTTCTCCTTGGAGGCCTTAAATTTTTGGCTCCTCTGAGGTACTGCCTTAATAAAGGATGAGAAAAAAGTGGTGGGCTCTGTATTGTAATGAGCCAAAATGGCACAGGGATGGATTTTAATTGATGAGAAAGATAGGCCTTTGTCCAGCATCTCAGTTACGTATTGCAAAATCTGAGGAATATTTAGGACAGCTGTATCAGTTCCTTGAGCTTGGTTACAAGCAAAAAATCTCTTCCATTTTCCAGCATAGGATTTTCTAGTACTAGGCCTTCTGGCTTCTAAAATGACATCTATCACAGCTTTACTGAGAGGTGTGCTTTGTATGGCTACATTATCTGCCATGCTGCCAGGTTTAGGGTCGTGAGTTGTCTGTGCAGAATCTGACTGTTTTGTTGGGACAGTAGATGAGGTATTTGAGGTAAGGTCCAGGCTGGGCATTGAGACAAGTTCCTTATGACTGGATACCAGTACTGGCGTGGCCAGTCTGGGGCAATCAGAATAATTTTTGGTTTCTCCTGTCTGACCTTTAGGAGTACTTTGGGGAGGAGAGGCAGTGGAGGGAAGGCATATACTGATAGGTTTGTCCAGCTGAAAGATAAGGCGTCCACCTTCTATGCTTGTCTGTGATAAGTCCTTGTGTAGAATCTTTTTAGTTGATTGTTGTGAGGGGAGGCAAATAGATCTATGTCCGGGGGTCCCCATTTCTTTGTTATCATGCTAAAGACTTGTGGATCCAGGTGCCACTCATTGGGATCCATGAGGTTTCTGCTTAGTTCGTCTGCCAGAGTATTTTCCTTTCCTGGCAGGAATTGTGCCTGCAGATGAACTTGGTAAGTCAATGCTGTGTAAAAGGTAAAAACGATGAAACCAAATGCCAAAACAGTCCAACCAACAAGCACAAAGGCACTGGTAGAGAGAAAGAGGCTTGAACTCCTTTATTGCTCGTACCACTCTTTATTGGAACTCACAACACTCCAAAGCACATAAAAGCACATTAACACTTTTCCCAAAACACACTGCGTTTTCGTTTCAAATTACTTCTTCGGATGTACAACAGAATGCATATCTACAACTCACCCATCCTTATATATCATTTGAATTCATTAACTAATTAATCAATAAAACAATTAAATAATTTAATTTAATAAACACTTCCACAAAAAAACAAACAAAATATATACCTAACATATAAAAAGGGACACGCTATAAAATCCTTACAGACATAACCTAGTCCTTAAAACCTACTTTCTAATATAAATATTTTTAATATTCTACAATAATATACATTTAAAATACATTTTAAAATACAAAGGAGCCACTTTTGAGATTTTAAGTATTTTTCCTCTGTTTATTCGCTAAGTTTTTCTGCATAGCCGCCTATTTTGAGCATTTTCTGGCTTGTTAAACTTGATTTCTGCATTAGTAACTGTATTTAGAGCACAACCTAGAGCTGTTTACTGAATTTCCTGTTTGCACTTATTTTTAAAATCTTTTTTTTTCTCAAAACTTGCATTTTATCTGTCTTTGGCCTAGCACTCTTGTGTGGGGTCATTTACTGCACTGTTATAACTTGTTAATACTTGTGAACCTCTGCTATCTCTGAAAAAACAAAAAAATCTTGCTTTTTTCCCACTTTTCTGAGATTTAAAAAAGTTCAGTTACAGGCTTGCTGTTCTTGAACTGTTTGTAAGTTTCTGTGAGGCCATTTTTTGCTTGGGCTAAAGGGAAGTCTCTCTGTTGATCAGTGGCAGTGAAAAACATTGAGCAGCCTGCCTGCCCCTGTGGGAGTGGTTACTGACTTGAAACTGTAGTTTTATTGGCCATTTTGGGTCAATTCCAAAACTTCTTCATCTTCCTCTCCCTTTCTTAAAACCTGGTTGCCTCGTGGTTTTGGCGTCTTTTCAAGCTTGTTGGCTGTTGGTGAAGCACCCACCAAGAGGAGAAAACGCTGAGAGAAGAAAGGAGCCACTTTTGAGATTTTAAGTATTTTTCCTCTGTTTATTTGCCAAGTTCTTCTGCAAAGCCGCCTATTTTGAACATTTTCTGGCTTGTTAAACTTGATTTCTGCATTAGTAACTGTATTTAGAGCACAACCTAGAGCTGTTTACTGAATTTCCTGTTTGCACATTTTTAAAATCGTTTTTTTCTCAAAACTTGCATTTTATCTGTCCTTGGCCTAGCACTCTTGTGTGGGGTCATTTACTGCACTGTTATAACTTGTTAATACTTGTGAACCTCTGCTATCTCTGAAAAAAACAAAAAAAATCTTGCTTTTTTCCCCACTTTTCTGAGATTTAAAAAAGTTCAGTTACAGGCTTGCTGTTCTTGAACTGTTTGTAAGTTTCTGTGAGGCCGTTTTTTGCTTGGGCTAAAGGGAAGTCTCTCTGTTGATCAGTGGCAGTGAAAAACATTGAGCAGCCTGCCTGCCCCTGTGGGAGTGGTTACTGACTTGAAACTGTAGTTTTATTGGCCATTTTGGGTCAATTCCAAAACTCCTTCATCTTCCTCTCTTAAAATCCTCTTCTGCGCGGTTTTGCGCGTTTTTGTGCATAGCGCAACAGCGGGCAGTGCCACCTAATTGGGTTTAAACTATTCCTGGCTCCACAAAGTCTGCTCTTCACTTTTTCCCTTAGAACTGCTCTATCTCTCAATTTAAACACCATATTCTCATTTAAGGCCCTTCACTGGTCCAATTAAGTAATCCTACAAGTTAGCACTATTAAACCATAAGCACTACTTACTCTTATACTCTCTACAATTACCCTGTCCTCTATTGGTCCATCTTAAATTCAGTTTCCCTACATTACTCTAGCATGTCCAAAGGTCAGTCAATGGTTTCCTCTCCAGTCCAGCTGGTGAATCTGGGAATTTTGAGGCAATGTTACAACTGTCTCATGTACATGGACAACCCTCTCCTCCTCCAAACAGGTTCAAATATATGTGACAGATGCAACTATTTAGCCAAACTGGAGGCTGAGCTCTCTCATCTCAAAACTGGTGTAACCAGTCAGGAGGAGAAGGTAACCTCACACAACACAATTCCAGTATCACATAGTCCACCACATCAGTGAACCAAACACATAAATACACAAAAACATACTCGGAGGCTCTAAATAAAAATCTACCTAAGCAACAGAGACCTCCAAAGCAGACATCCAAGCAAACGCTACCTCAAAACAAAACACGCACAACACATAGCCCACAAAGTCAGTGTGCCAAGCAGCCACAGCCCTTAAGGCTGAATAACACACCTGATACTCTTGTAATAGGTGACTCTATTGTCAGACACACTGATGTCCCACTCACCAGGCTGAATAAAGAGAAGGTCACGGTGAGATGCCTGTCGGGTGCTAGGATCCACCACATAACGCAAGCACTCAGGTCACTCCAAAGCAAATACAAATATGACTCAGTCATTGTACATGCTGGTGTGAATGACCTGAGACATACCTCCCTGGACTACATGAAAAGAGACATAGAGGAGCTCTCTGATCATGTAGCCCAGGCTGGTATGACCCTGACCTTGAGCAGCATCTTACCCTCACCTAGAATGATGCCACAGTACAAAGACAAAATGATCGATTTTAACAACTGGCTAAAATTTTGGTGTCATTCAAAGGGGATCCAGTGTCTGTCAGCCTGGGATGACATGCTCGACAAGCCACGTTGCTTCGCTGGGGATGGCTTGCACCTGTCACCACTGAGCTTTCGGATATTGACAAAGGCTCTTGCCACCCCCATAGTGCCTTTTTTAGGCAAGGCTCAACAGTCAAACCCACCCCCATAGACAGCACAAGGAACAAGAAACTAAGGGTAATGCTGCTAAACACCAGAAGTCTTAACCTCAAGATGCACGCACTCGAAGCTCTCCTCAGTATGGAGAACATCGATATCTGTGCAGTGACAGAAACCTGGTTCAAGGCTCCAGAGAGCACCCCAGCACTACCAGGCTATACCTCATATCATGCTTTTCGGCCCCAAAACCCGGACCAAACCACAAAAGGAGGGGGAGTTTCCATATTTATCAAGGATATCCACACCTCCAGGTTAGTGGCATTGCACGGCATCGGAGACCATCCATGTGCAACTAACAGTGGGCAAGACTGCTTTTCAGTTTATAGCATCCTACAGACCACCCTTTCAAAGTCAGGAATCCCACTCGGCTTTCTTGAAAACATTGGAGAACATGAAGATCTATCCGAACACCATTATATTGGGCGACTTCAACTACCCAAACATTGACTGGGAGCACTACTCAAGCCCCAGCACCTTAGCCCAAAGGTTCCTGGAAATTATAAACTCAAATGCTATGGAACAACTAGTCACCACTCCCACAAGAGGGGACAACATACTAGACCTGATCATTACCAACGTGGGGACTCTATGCTCCATACCAGAAGTATATCCCTCATTGGTAAGATCAGACCATAAATTAATTTTGCTGGATGTCCACATCCCGACCCCACCCCCAGCCCAGAAAACCACAGTGAAAAACTTCTCAAAAGCGAACTTCTCACTTCTCAAAACTGAAGTGGAATCCTTCAAGGCCCCAGGGCCAGTGGAAACTACAGCCCAAACTGCAGAATCCTATATAAACGCATTCTACGGACATCTCCAGGAATGCATGGATCATGCTATCCCAAACAAAACCAAGACCCAATCATCCAAAGGCAGGCGTCCAGTCTGGTGGACCCCTGCCATAAATAAACTGTACAACAGAAGGAGGAAGCTACTACATGATAGAGCAAAATCCCTAATAGGGAAGGCATCTCTGATCAGTATTAGCAAAAAGTTACGATCCCTCATAAAATCCTCCAAGGCCAGCTTTGAGAGAAAAATTGCACAGGACACCAAAGACAATCATAAGGCTTTTTTCAGTTATGTTAGAAACCTGGGATGCAACTCCCAGACTTGTTCTGAGTTGATTCTAAACGACAAAAAATACTCTGAACCCACAGACATCGCCAATATCCTGGCAGACAGGTTCATTGCAAACTCCCCCCCCCTCCCCTCAAAAGAGCAAGTATCTATCCCAGCAGAGGGCTGCCTCCCAAACATCTCTGATGCTCAGGTGAAGGCTGCCCTCTCCAAAGCAAAAACACTGCTTCCATGGGACCAGATGGCGTCCCAGGTTGCGTCCTACATGAACTCCAAGAGGAACTAATCCCTCAAATAAAACAGCTATACAATCTCAGCCTCACTATAGGATATGTGCCCACAGAATGGCGTGACAGCAACAGTGGTCCCACTCCACAAAGGTGGAGCCTCACGGACCCTGGAAACTATCGCCCCATAAGCCTGACTAGCTTAGTCTGCAAGGCTATGGAGAGGATCATCATGGAGCTCATAAACAAAGACACTGGGGACCTACAGACACTAGATCCTACCCAGTTCGGCTTTGTCAAGGGCAGATCCTGCCTTTTGAACCTGGTTGACTTCTTTGAAACAGTCACCAAAGCCATAGATGAAGGGAAGGTAGTCCACACAGTCTATCTGGACCTTGCAAAGGCATTTGACACAATACCCCACTCGGGCATCATAGATAAGCTATCCAGCTTAAATATAAACCCCTATGTCACAAGATGGGTCACAACTGGCTCAAAGACAGAACCCACAGAGTGAGAGTTGCTGGAGCCATGTCAGACTCGAAACCGGTTACAAGTGGCATCCCACAGGGTTCTGTCCTGGGACCACTCTTGTTCGGTATATACTTTTCTGAGGTACAGGCAAACGTGGGAGGACTATGGCTCACCAAGTTCGCAGACAACTGCAAACTGGGTGCCATAATCAACTCTCCAGCTCACACAAACATCCTTCAAAAGGTCTCACAGAGACAGATAACTGGTGCCAGCGCCATGGTTTAAAGCTAAATGCCAAAAAATGTATAGTCATACCCTTTGGCAAAAACAATGTGCCCACAAATTACCACATAGGCGGAAATCCATTAAGTACAGAGAAAGTTATTAGGGACCTGGGGACCCAAGTTGATAGCAATCTCTCCTTTGAAAACCACATTGCCAAAGTGGTTAGAAAGACCTTCTACATAGCCCACCTCATCACGAAGGGTTTCACATCTAGATCAAGAGAGGTAATCGTGCCCCTTATTCATCCCTCATCAGACCCATCATAGAATACAATGCCCCTTTTGGGATGTACCTTACCCGACACCTGCAGCAATTAGAAAGACCCCAAAAGTATCTCACCAAGAGGATCAAGGGTCTCAAACAGATGCCATATGCTGCTCGGTTAAAAAAAACTCCAGCTCTACTCAGTTGCATACCGCCTACTTTGAGGCGATCTATGCCTAACATACAAAGCTATGTCAAATCCAGAATTAATGGACATGCTCCACCTCAGTAAATCTAAATCCCTTAGAGCCACACGCTCGAGGGACTTGAACCTCAGCACAGAAATAAATAGAACTTGCTGGAGGGACAGGTTCATAACCCAGTGGCTCTCTTTGCTCTGGAATAGAATTCCAGTTCATGTGAGGCAGAGCACCTCACTGAATCTCTTCAAGAAGAATCTCGATAGGTGGATGGGGGATCGTAGGTTTGTCCCAGGGATTACTCCCATGTCACTATTAGACAGAGGCACAGTAAACTAAACCTTAAAAAGGGCACAGTATACTCAAATCAAGGGGTGGCGTAAGCCATACAGAATCGGGCTAGGCTTATAATTGCCTCAGGGCAGATAGCCTAGTATGAACCTATGAACCTATGTAAAATACTCAATAGGGTAATCATATACATTTTTAATATCTGTGTTTGCTAGCACCATCTAGTGCAAAAATGTAATATTGCACGAATGAAATCATAGGAAAATACAATTTATAAGGGTGATTTAAAATACACTCACAAAATACTTGAGAACAATAACTAATTTACAGAACAAAATCAGACCATATAAATAAATAACTAAAGTTTTGCTGCCCTCATCTTTAGAACTGGGGCTAGGGAAACTGTATCGTTCAGTCCTGGGGATTTACTGGCTTCCAAAAATAATTGCCACAATAGTTCTTTGTATTCTATAGAGGTTTCCCATGGGCCACCCCTTATGTCCTTTTCCACCACTTCTAAAATAAAAAAGTTGAAATTTGCTTCCTGACAACAAATTTTATGTCTATAAAGTGCATTATTTGTGCATTTTGTCCTAATTTCATAATTGTGCTCATAAATTCTATTTTTCAGTTTCCTTTCTGATTTACCCACATAAAATGCATCGCAATGGTCACACAACCCTATATACACTATCCCACTAGTTTCGCAATTTGCGAAATATTTACTTTGAATCAGGAAGTCCCTACTATTAATATAGATGGTCGCTCTTGTACAAATATATGGACACTGTGAGCATCTTCCACACTTAAATGTTCCTACGGTTCCTTCTCTAACTGGATTCATTCCATTTTTACCCTCCAGAATAGTCTTTAAACTCTTCCCCTTTCGATAAGTACATTTTAGGGGGAGTACAAACATACTTTCAAGGTCCGAAATTTCTCTAAATCTATTCCATTCGTCCTCTAAAATTTTTCTTATCTTTACTGCTTCCCCACTAAAATCTACTACAAAGTTACTTTCCCCTTCATATTTATCTGCTTTCACTTTTTCATTATTCCATCCTATTCTATTACCTAAAATAGGTTTAAATTTGTCCTGTCTTCCTAGTCTAACCTCCTTCTCTATTGTCTCTATAAATTTAATAGGGTATCCTCTATTTCTGAACATATCACGCAACAATATACACTCATCATTGAAATCTGATTCTCTTGATGTCATTCTGCTTCCCCTTACATATTGTCCCTTGACAATACCTTTTTTCTGGTGGTAAAGGTGGGCACTATTGTAAGCTAAATAAGAGTTCAAAAAGGTTTCCTTTCTATAAATTTTTGAAAAGAAACCATGTTCACATTTCCCTATGGAGATGTCTAAATACTTTAAAATATTCTTATCACACTGATAGGTAAAGGCCAAAAAGTCAGTTGATTTTGAAATATAGTTATAGAAAACGAAAAATTCATCCTCTGATCCTACCCATAAAAAGCACATGTCATCCAAATAACGCCTATAAAATTTCCAACAATGTTTGAACTCGGAATTAATAATGTACCTATTACATGAGGTTTCTGCTTAGTTCATCTGCCAGAGTATTTTCTTTTCCTGGCAGGAATTGTGCCTGCAGATGAACTTGGTAAGTCAATGCTGTGTCCCATAAAGCCATGGCTAGTCTGCAAAGGGGGTAAGAGTGAGTGCCCCCCTGCTTGTTTATGTACCACATGACCGTGGTGTTGTCTGTCTTTATCAGAAGTTGTCCCGGATGAATAAGGTCCTTGAAGGCTATCAGGGCATTTTGAACAGCTAGCATCTCCTTTTGATTGATATGTAGATGCATTTGGTTTGCAGACCAGATGCCCTGAATATCTCTTCCTTCCATGTGGGCACCCCAGTCATAATCTGATGCATCTGTCGTAAGGTTCTGCCTGGCCCGGGGTATTGAGAATGGCTGTCCCTTGTTTTGGTGACAAGCCTTTGCCCACCATCGAAACTCCTGTTGCAGGCAGGGAATGAGAGAAATCATTGTTTCCAGGCTGTGGCAATGTTGTGTCCAGACACTTTTTAGGTACCACTGAAGTTTCCTCATATGCAGTCTTGCATATGGAATTAATAGGATGCAGGATGCCATGAAGACCAAAGCGTGCAGAATTTTTCTTGCAGATAACAGGGCCTTTGTTGCCATTTCCTTGAAATAGGTAGTCAGTTGCCTTTGTTTGTCTGGCGTGAGATAAGCCATCTGGGCAGTTGTATTTAAGCTTGCACCCAGGAATATTATCTCTTGTGAGGGTACTAATTTTGATTTCTTTTCGTTGACTGTGTACCCTAGGCATGTTAAAAGTTTCTTCACAAATGCCAGATGCTGTAGTAGAATGTCCTTGTTCTCTGCTTGAATGAGGGAGTCCAAGTAAGGATATATTTGTATTCCTCTTTGTCTGCAGAAAGCAATTACTGGTGCCAGGCACTTTGTGAAGACCCTGGGCGCAGTAGATAAGCCAAAGGGCAGTGCAGAGAATTGGTAATGCTTTGAGCCAGCTATGAACCTGAGGCATCTTCTGCATGATTGTCTGATTGGGACATACAGGTATGCCTCTTTTAGGTCTAAAGTCACGAGCCAAGCCTTGCTGCCCAGCATGGGCAGAAGCTGCTGCAAGGTCAACATCTTGAATTTGGGTATATCCAGGTAAGTGTTTAGAATAGATAGGTCCAGAATTGGACTCCATGCTTTGTCCTTTCTGGGTACCAAGAACAGTCGAGTAAAATCCTTATCCCTACTCTTGCTGTGGTACTTGTTGAATAGCCCCCATATGCATGAGAGATGCAACTTGTTTTTGAGCCTGTGCCCATTGATTTTTTGGCAGGTCTGGCCAACCGTTTGTCCTTGGCAGGGTCTGGAAGTGAAACTTGTAGCCTTGTGACACTATGTCTAGAACCCATTTGTCCTGGGTAATAATGTGCCAATTTTGAGAAGAAAGTGCTAGTTTTCCCCTAAGGGTGCTGCCAGAAGATAAGTGCTTGGTACAGGTAGGGGGAAGTCATTGGGACTGTTTCCTGTATGGTTGTGATTTGTCCTCTCCGCTTTTGGAGGTAGAAGCACCCCATTGCTTAGACCTGTACGAACCTTATGGCTGGGATCTGCCTCTAGGGCATCTGGATCTGCCCCCTTGAGGTCTGTCTGACACTGGAAAGGACTAATTCTTTGTAGGCCAGTGTCTGCTAAACCTAGGAGGCTGTACCTGTAAGAATTCCTTGACCGTTTGCATAGATTTAGCTTTGTACTCCATTTTCTTTAACACCTCTTCTGCCTTAACACCAAACAGAATATCATGCTGTAATGGAGCATCTAATAATTTTGCTTTGACATGATCAGGCAGATTTTGTCCTTTAACCAAGCATGCCTCCTAATGACAGAACCCGTAACAGCGGTCCTGCAGGAGGCCTCTAGAGAATCAAAACCACATTGCAAAGTATGCTTTCCAACTTGTTCAGCTGCATGCAATAAATCCTGCATTTCTTTGTTTTCTGCACATTCAGAATGTATCAACATTTTCTGTTTAAGCAGTGTCATGATATACTGCTATTTGAGCATATGCAATTGGCAATTTAAAGCCCTTATAGCCAATGTAGCAGATGTGTAAATCTTTTTTCCCCATCTGTCTAGTGCCCTAGAATCTCTGTCAGAGGAGGTCGGGTTTTTTGCAGTGGAGGCCTTGACCCCCTTGCGACCCTGAAAAATAGTTTCTGGGTCTGCAGCAGGGTTTTTGAAAAGGAATTTGTGAGAGTCAGGGACCCTGTAGTATCTGTCCGGCTTAACAGGAGCTGGAGGTAAGGAGTCAGGGGTCAGACTAGACTCTGGAAACACATCATCTACAATGTCTAACAAAGGTGGAATAGCTAGAGGCCTGTGTTGAGGTAGTAAAAGGAAGTCTCTGAGCCTTTTCTAAGATTCTGAAAAATATTGGCACTCCAAGTGGAAATGCTTTCTCATGGTATGCAAGGTTTCCCCAAAAGAGTAGTCCTCAGGAGGAGAAGGTGAAGGAATAGATTCTTCAGCATCAGAATCCTCATAGGGAGGTAGAGAATATTCCTGATCAGAAGAGGAATCAGAACAAATGGAAACCTGATATGAAGATTCATAGTCTGTCTCTTGCCTAGGCCTCTTATCAGGAGGGGGATGGGAACCCCTAATCAAGCTAATTAAGTCTTCGGCCATTTTGAGCATCTATTTTTTGGGCATGGAGGCTTGTCCATGAGGCTGTTGGGCATGGAGGCCTGCCCATGAGGCTGTTGAACTTGTTTCTTTGTCTTTATAGGTGCTTTAGTCTTTGCCTTTGAAGCTGAAGTAATTTTAATCTATAACTGTTTAGGTCTGAATACACCCTCAGAAGCCGATGCCTGCTCAGCGGCTCCGGACCCATCTGAGGGAATACTCTCCGAGGCTCCAATACTTTGAGCTTCTAGCTGCCTTGCCGACTCCACGTGGGTGTCGGTAGCGGCCGGCGACTCTAAAGTAGCGGGCGTCAGGGGCTGCGAAAGCGCCTCACTGAGAACCGGCAAACCGACGACTGGCTTAGGAGAAGCCTCGTAGTCGGTTTTGGACCTCGGTAGCCTGTCCTTTTCTTTTTCTTTGCGTTTTTTGTGAACTCCGGTTGTCGGATGGCTATCCGACGACATTGTATATTTAAATCTTCGGCCAAAATAGCTTAATGCAAAATCGAACCGACACTTAATAGTGCGTTGGTTAAATCTAGCACAAAACCGATAACTAGCTACGTCGTGGTCAGGGCCTAGGCAAGTAATACAGTAAGAATGAAAGTCCTTATGAGGTATTTGCTTCCCAGAAGAAATACAATTATTAACTTTTTCTGACATTGGACTGGAGCAAGAAAAAAGTTTCCCCAACGGGGTACTTAGCTTTTAATGAAGACTTTGGATGTGAAATTCGAACACGAAAATCTCAGGAATCGGCTGACCGGCACTTGCGAAATGCTTCTGCTTTGGGCACCGCGCGGCAAGAAAGACTGAAGAAAGTGGTGCCAGCTGCATCTTTTATGCCTCTGACGACCTGACGTCAGGGAAGGGGCGACAGCAACCGACGCAGGCCCCAAGACCTTGGAATTCAGGCCGACTGAGGGTAACCTGCCAGCAGGATAACCCAAATGTAATGACTGCAACAGTGAAACACAAAGAACATCAGGATTGCAACAGTGATCACACTCGACTATCTACAATTATAAGTTGCCTACACAAATGTACTATGTTCTTTGCAGATTGCTGTTAAAGTCATAACTTCTAGGGATGATTCCCAAAATGTTTCTCATCAAAGTGGGTGGTTGGCTCGGTGCCTGAATTAGGACTAGAAAATGCCTTTCATGATAGCATATGCAAACTCAGCCCAAGTCCTAGATTTCATAGCAAGCCTGTACTATCTAGAAGAGGTATGAACCAATGACCAGGTGGCTGCTTTTAGAATATCCTAGGTATTAACCCTTTCAGAAAGGCCATAGTAGTTGTACTGCCCTTTGTAAACAGTGTCTGACCTATTCTTACAAGTTAATACAATGTGCAAGCTACTTTGAAATAGTTTGTTTTGAAGCATTTCATTTGTCAGGGAGAAAACTATGAGGTTTTTACCAGCGAATACAGCTTGGTTTTCATTTACTCTGACATAAATATGATTCTGCCTAGCAGATTCTGATATTTGCATGAATCTGCCCTACCTGGGGGCAGGAAAGAACTCTTGTTTGGTTTCTACAAAGTAGACTGTTGATCTGAATTTTTGAGAGGCATAGTTCTGTCTAATTAGCAGCTCAGTTGTCTATACACACATGCAGAAAATGCAGGGCTCTTTTTCCCTTATTTTGGGGATTACAGAAGAAAACTGGGAGCTGAACAGCTTGGTTCAGAGATACCTCTAAAATGACTTTTGTCATAAAGGTTGGGATAGTTCAAATGGTCACCCTGTCTTTACTGAACTGCAGGAAAAGCTCATCAAGTATGACAGCTTCTAGTTCAGAGACCCACCAGCAGAGATAGCAGATGTCAGGAACAAAAGAAGAAGGAAGAAATTTCAGAGGTGTAGAAGGGGTTGGTTCAAAAGGTGCTGAAGTCAGGTCTCCTGGAAAAAAAACAGATCCTAAGCTGGGGCCATTCTCCCACTACAAGGCCTCAGATGAGGCATACCCTTCAAGAACTGATTCACCGGAGGGTCTGGACACCAGTGGATGTCTTGGAGGCGTAATCTAAACCTGAAGAGAACAACGCAGACAAAAGATGGAGAAACATCCACTTGCTGTGGGTGTTGGTTCCTCCACTGGCACCAGAGTGAATATTTTTCAATCTGCTAGCTTTGACTTCCTTGTTACTGACCTTATAGCTTCCCCTCATGACTTTTAGCAATTCACCCATTAAAATTATAGAAGGGTCATATCTTCCAAGATGCTAACCTTGGTGTGAACATTTTGAAGTGTATACCAGGCTGAATAAGGAGAAAGTCACAGTTAGTTGTTTGTCATCACTGCAAGATGGGCACTGTCATCAATTCCCCTAGTGATGTGGACATCTTCCCAAGAGGGTCTCACCCAAACAAATGACTGGTGCCAGAAAGATGGCCTCAATCTGAATGCCAAAAAATGCATCATCATCCCCTTTGGAGAGAGGGATGTCCCCACAAGATATCACATTAACAACAAGGTTCTACGCATGCAATCAGTTGTGAAGGACTTGGGCACCCAGGTTGATAGCAAATTGAATTCTGACCACCACATTGCCTTTGTTGTACGGAAAGCTTTCTACATGGCCCACCTCATTAGTAAGGGTATCTCATACAGGGACAAAGAGGTCATAACATCCCTGTATTCTTCCCTTATAAGACCCATTATTGAGTACAATGCCCCTTTTGGCGTGTACTTCACAAAGCGCATGCAGCAGCTTGAGAGACCACAGGGGTTCCTCACCAGGAAAATCCAAGCCTTAAACATCTACCCTACAAAGACAGGCTAAATGCCCTGTCCCTCTACTCAATCTCATACAGACTCCTCAGAGGTGACCTTTGTCTGTCATACAAAGCAATCTCAGACCCCGCCTTGATGGGACTGCTGCATATCCACAAGTCTAGCTCCACTCGAATAACCTGCACGAGCGACCTCAACCTAGTCTGTGACATCAATAGGACTTGGTGGGACAGATTTGTGTCCCAGAGACACCCCCTTCTGTGGAACAGACTCCCTCTCCACGTCAAGCAGAGTACCTCATTAATCCTTTTTATGAGCAACCTGGACAACTGGATAGGGAACATAAAATACACTCCTGGGATTTCACTTGTGTCCCTGCTGGACAGGGGCATCAGGTGCTGACTTTTAAGAACATGGGCTAAATTCTTGTCTAGGCTTGTTAGGGCCTCAGTGCCAACTGCCTAGTAGCTTCCTATGATCCTATAAGGACCCCCACACACACCGTGTTAGGTGGTTCACATGCTGAGGCTTCAGTAAAGGTTTTTCGTTTATCATCCAAATTAGGTGGCAGAAGTAGTGCTGCCTGTGCCAGAATGGAGAAAATCAGGCATGCTTCTACTCTCCCCTTCAATTTTGGAAATACCCTGGAAATAACATTACGAGGGGGCAAGCACACACACAGACAGACATGTTCAATACGGGGAGACAGCATCCACTGCACAAGACTGTCTGTCTGTTTAGTGCTCTAGAGCATAACTTTGTCACTGCTTGTTCCTTGAAGAAACAAATATGTATACTTCTGGTCCAACCCCCATCTGCTCATGAGATCTAGAAATGTGTCCCTATCCAGCATCCACTCATCTGAGTCTGCTGAGGTCCTGATCAAATATTTAGCCATGGACTTCTGCAGGTTGGTATGTTGGTAGCCTTCATGAGAAGACTGCATGACTGTACTCCAGGGTCTGTTCCCAAGCCTGCAAAGCTATCTTGGAATGTGTCTGACCCCACTTATTTATGTATCACATGACAAACTCTCCTGAAGGCTTTCAGAGCCTGAAGAACTACCCATATTTCTTTTATGTAGGCATGCAGTTTTGCTTGCCTATGATTAAAGGTAACCCATCATACCTCTCAACTGTACAGATTTTCACAGAATGTCCAGATTTTTGCCTCATATTTTTAATCAATTTTTCATAAAATTCTGTTTTTTCGGGCAAATTAGTGACAAATCATTAAAGATTGAAGTTATAAAACAATGACACACATTTGAGTTTCAGACTTCATACCCTTCAGAAAGTTCAAGCTAATGCAAAACCTGTTATTCTACCAACTTTCTAAGTTTGTAAGAGCAACATTTAAAAATTGTCCTTATTTTTGGGCCTTTGTCCAACTTTTATTTTTTTGCTTTGTCCAGATTTCTTGCTCTAAGAGGTTGAGAGGTATGTAACCCATATTTCAGAGTTCCCTAGTAAGCATCTTCATGCTACATCCAAGGCATCCAGGGTTAAGGTCTCACCTGGGGTGAGATCTGAAGTGTATGCCCTCATTCTTTCTGACCTGGTGTGTCTACTATTCCAGTTCCCTCTTTATAAAAAGTATGAGGTGGTACATTTCAAGGAATGAAAATGCTGATCTCAGGTATGGCAAGCATAACACAATTCAATGTTTATTATCTTCTCTGCAAATATAAGTATCATTTCCTCTAACAATGGACTCTCCAGTTAGAAGAATATCTTTTCTGACCAGATCTGAAGATTTCTCAACTTCTAATTCAGTAATATCTGCTGTTTCAATTGCTACAAAGGAATGATCTTCATCACCATTAGTTTTATTAATCCTAGTGTTTTCATTGCTTACTATATTTGCAAGCATAGAATTCTCATCCAGCTGGCTTTGTACATCCACAGATTGAACCATGTTATCAACTTCTGTTTCTCCTCATTTTTCTTACAGTAATGTTCTTCAATCTTTCCACATTCAATTTTGATTTCTTCCTTTTCACCTGCCATTCTCTTTTAGAAAAAGTATGTCTTCTTCTGTACACTGAAGGTTTTCTTGTAGAAAATGTTATTCCCTGCAATCTATATGTTACACAACAAAGCAGTGTCCATTTTAGTATGTATTCTCTTTACTTTATACACATTAATCTGTTTTGTTTTCTTCCTTATTTGTTGTGAACTTCATCCTTTCTTGCTATTTTATTTTTTCTATATGCTCTGAATCCTCAGATTGCAGAATACTTGCATTCAGAATTCCAAGTTTGTCAGTGGTATTATCTTGCTCAATATGGATCGAGTGATATTTGCTGATAATAGACACTTCCTTTCCTAAATGGTTCAAATTACATAAAAAGAAGTTATGTTCTTACCATAACGTTCCATCTGTGTTGCTGATCTTCATCCATTCATTACTGATGGGTGTCGGTTCCATCCTCGGAACCGAATCGGCCGTTAAAACAAGCTCGCACCAGCCAAAAAACTCTGGAGCTAAGCTTAAATCATAGTGCCTCTCTCTACATTACCCCAGATCGAGTTTGCCCATAAGGCAGAAAGAAAGAAAGAAAGCAGAGGTTTTATCTGAGCACCTTTCCTATCATAGGCTAGGACCACATCCGAACCTCCAGGAGTCTTTCAGAGGGGGATGGCGGGTGTGTTGTAATGAATGAATGAGGATCAGCAACACAGATGGAACATTATGGTAAGAACATAACTTCTTTATTTGATGTTGTTAAATCTTCATTCATTCCTTACTGATGGGACAGAGTCCCTAGCTACTTTGTTTCCTGGAAGGCCCTATGGAAGAATATTCCTGAGTACCACTGAACCAAAGGAAGCTTTCCCCCTGGAGATCATATCCAATTTGTAATGAGTGATAAAGGTACGAGGGGTAGACCATGTTGCTGCTGCACAAATGTCACCCACAGAAGCTCTTGCATGGAAAGCAACAGAAGCTGAGACTGATTTGGTTGAATGCGCTTTGACTTTAGGTGGTACGGAAGCTTTGTTCCATTGATAAATGAAGCAATTGCAATCTCAACCATTTAGATAAAGTAACTTTGGAAACAGGTCTCCCCAATCTTGGTCCTGAGAATGATACAAATAACTGGTCAGATTTTTGTAAAGACTTAATTCTGTCAAGATAAAAACACAATTGTCTATGCACATCAAGCAAATGTAGTGTATATTCTCC
This sequence comes from Protopterus annectens, assembly GCF_019279795.1. Classification (NCBI taxonomy): domain Eukaryota; kingdom Metazoa; phylum Chordata; order Ceratodontiformes; family Protopteridae; genus Protopterus; species Protopterus annectens. The sequence continues at coordinate 601,375,352 of NC_056737.1, forward strand.
TTTCTTATAAAAATTTGGGAAGAAAACTGGTAGATTGATCATTTGATTAATAGTCAAGTCAAAAATAACTTTGGGTAAAAAGGAGGGGTTTCTCCGGAGTGATACTCTGTTCTTATGGAACACTACATAAGAACAAAAATAAAAAAATCGAAACACCACCACAAACTGCTGAACAAACTATGTAAGGACACTTTATGCACAAAGCTTGCAACTCAGGAATTTGTCTTGCTGAGTTAATGGCCACCAAGAACAAAGTTTTCCAGGATAAGAATTTCAGATCACAATTGGGAGCAGATTCAAAGGGGGGACGAGTCAAGGACTGTTGAACTATTCTCAAACTCCACGTCTCGACCAGCTGTTCGAAGGGGGGCCTAATGTGTGTAACATCTTTCAAAAAGGTTTTACAGAGGTGGTGTGAAATCAAGGAAGAGTCTTTGAAACCATTACGGAAATTGGAGATTGCCACCAAGTGTACTGGAATAGTTGAAGCTGCACCTCCTGAATGAAGGAGATTAGATAAGTAATCCAGCACCATAGAAGGTGGAGCCGAAAACAGGTTCACTCCCTTTTTATGAGACCAAATTATGAATCTTTTCCACTTGCTTACATAAAGTTTTCTGGTGGATGGTTTATGGGAAACCAGAAGAATGTGGTGGACAGGGGAGGATAGAGGACTTTGCCTGGCAATTACTGGAAGTGGAGGAACCACGCTGTCAGCTTGAGGCTCGATATTTTCGGATGTATCAACCCCTGTGGGTGTGACAGAAACTCCGGAGTTGGATCCAGAATCCATGGTTGATGTACTAGATGAGGCCAAAAAAAGGGAACCCAAATTTGTTGGGGCCAATAGGGAGCAATGAGGATACTCTGCTATTCTACTGAAAAGCCTTCTTTAATAACTGTGGGATCATAGGAAGGGGGCTAAGCATAAAGAAGTCCCGTGGGCCAACTGTGCACAAGAGTGTCCCTTGGGGACTCCCCCTGTGGGGGAATTAGGGGAAAGTAGCTGCTGCATTTGTGATTTGTGGGGGACGCAAACAGATCAAAGCAAGGCTGGCCCCAGTGACTGAAAATCTCCACCGCTACGACAGGATTGAGGGACAACTCGTGAGACAGGAAAATGCATCTGCTCAATTTGTTTGCAATTACATTGGAATCCCCGGGAATGTGCATTGCTATCAGAAAGCAGTTGGAAGCTATCACCCATTGCCAAATTCTCATGGCCTCTCGACACAACGGGTAGGACTTGGTTCCCCCTTGTTTGTTGATGTACCAGACTACTGACATGTTGTTGGACTGGATGGCAATTGTTACTGACGAGAGAACAGGTTGAAATGCTTGCAACGCTAGAAGTACTGCCCTCAGTTCTAGAACATCGATATGCAGGTTGGCCTCTAAGGGTGACCAAGTGCCTTGACTGTCCTTCCCTGGAAATGCCCACCCCAGCCAAACAGGGAGGTGTCCGTAGTCACTATGGCTCTGGGCTGAGAGGACAAAAAAGGGTGACTCCATAGGTGCTCTTCTGGCTTCATCCACCAAAATAAATCTTGTTTACACCGATTTGTTATCCTGATTTGAAAGGACAAAGGATGAGTCAAAGGGGACCACTGCGTTAGTAAAAGCCACTGTAAGAGTCTCATATGTAGTCTTGCCAGTGGAATGAGAAGTTATGTACTTACCATAACATTCCATGTTAGTTGTCTTCTTCTCGCCTTCTTTCTTGCTGGATGGGTTCGGAGCTGAACCTCGGCTCCGACTCGGCCTATTACTAAAGCTCGAAAGCTATTTTTACCGGCTCAAGGCTATCCTATGTCCCATAATGCTAGGCGTCATATACCCAGATCTCGTTTGATAGCTAACACTATGGACATACATGTCCCACCACAACAGAGAATATATATATATATATATATATATATATATATATATATATATATATATATATATATAAATAAACAGAAGCTCTTATAAATATATACATATCTCTTATAAGAGTTACCAAGAGAAGCAAGAGAGCTAGCTGAGGAGATAACTCTAGTGACAAAAAATCTCACAAGATACTCTCAGTCTTTCCAGGCTAGGGGGATGGAGGGTGGGACGCAAGAAAGAAGGTGAGAAGAAGACAACTAACATGGAACGTTATGTTAAGTACATAACTTCTCAATGTTAAGTTGCCAATCTCGCCTTCATTCTTGCTGGATGGGACAGCGTCCCTAGCACCTGAGTCCTGGGTGGCTCAATGGAACAGACTCTTGAGTACAGTGGAACCAAAATCAGCCCGGCTTCTGGAGGCCATGTCCAGCTTGTAATGAGAAATGAAGGTATGAGGAGAGGCCCATGTGGCTGCTGCACAAATGGAATCCATTGGCAATCTTGCCTGAAAGGCTACTGAAGAAACTAATGCTCTGGTTGAATGAGCTCTGGGCTTAGAAGGGAGCTCTTTATGCCTCAATTGGTAAATCAACATGATAACAGAGGTCAACCACCTGGACAAGGTTACTTTGGAAACAGGCAGGCCTTGCTTCCCTTCCGCATAAGAAAGGAAGAGCTGGTCTGATTTCCTCGTCTGCTTAGTTCTATCCAGGTAGAAGCGTAATTGACGGTGAACATCCAAACAATGTAACTTTCGTTCAGCCCTATTGGTATAATTTGGGAAGAAGACAGGCAGATCGATGGTCTGATTCAAATTTTTCTTAGAGTACTTTGGGTAAAAAGGATGGATTAGTCCTAAGTGACACTCTTATCTTTGTGGAAAACAAGGTAAGGAGGGTGAACACAAAGGGCTTGAAGTTCCGATACCCTTCTTGCTGAAGTGATAGCTACTAAGAAGAGAGTTTTCCACGAGAGCAGCTTTAGCGAACAGGAAGCTGCCGGCTCAAAAGGAGGGAGAATTAAAGACGACAGCACCAAATTTAGGTCCCACGGAGGGGGAAGATCTTTTACTGGAGGCCTAAGTAAGAAGGCTCCTTTCAGAAAGGCTTTGCAGAGCTTAGTCTCTGACAAGCCAACATGGAAATTTGCAATAGCTGCCAGCTGAACTCTGATGGTGGCTGAAGAAGAACCCATATGAAAAAGTTCTGCCAAAAATTCTAGAACTGTTTGGACAGGAGCTGTAAAAGGGTCCACTTGTGTTCCCCCTGCCCAAACAGAAAAACGCTTCCATTTGCTAGCATAAGTCTTTCTGGTAGTAGACTTGTGAGAAGCGAAAATGATGTCATGAACTGAATGACAGATTAAGGGAAGCCTAGCTAGGGTTGGAAGTGGAGCAACCAAGCTGTGAGGTTGAGAGATTGAAGGGATTGATGCAGCCCGCCCGACTGATGGGTCAGATCATCTGGCAGTGGGTCCAGATGCCAGGGCTGTTCCAGTAGATGACGTTTCAGGAATGGAAACCAAATTTGTCGAGGCCAGTAAGGGGCAATAAGGATCATTCTGGATCTCAAAGCAGTTGCTTTCTGGATTAACTGAGTAATTAAGGGAAAAGGGGGAAAAGCGTACAGAAGATCCCGGGGCCAATCGTGGACTAGAGCGTCTCTGGGGGGAAGACCTGGGAGATGGAAGAGGGTGAAGAAGTCTTGGCACTTGCTGTTTTGAGGGGTTGCGAAAAGGTCGCAACAAGGCTGACCCCACCTTCTGAAAATTCTTTCCGCTACTAGCTGGTTGAGAGACCACTCGTGGGGCATGAGAATGGCTCTGCTCAGCCTGTCCGCTGTGACGTTGGACTTCTCAGGGATATGCGTTGCTACCAGAAACCGCTGAGAAGAGATTGCCCACTACCAAAGTCTGAGTGCTTCTCAACATAGGGGGTAGGATCTGGTTCTGCCCTGCTTGTTGATGTACCACACTACAGACATATTGTCTGTCTGAATTGCAATATTCCCGGTGGGTAGAGAGTCTTGAAGGGCCTGCAACGCTAAACGTACCGCTCTCATTTCCAAGACATTTATGTGCAGGTGGCATTCGACGGGTTGCCATGTGCCCTGGACTGTCCTGCCCTGAAAGTGCCCCCCCCCCCCGATCAGGGAGGCATCCGTTGTCACAGTAGCAACAGGAGGAGGAAGGACAAAAGGTCTGCCCTGAAGTACCTGAGGGGAGACCATCCACCAAAGAAAGGTGCCTTTTGCATGACTGAGTGATTAGAATACTGTGTGACATTGGAAGCTGCTGAAAGGACCACTGGGAAAATAGCATCCACTGCAGGATCCGCATGTGAAAGCGAGCTAGGGGGAGTAATGTGATTGCTGCTGTCATGATGCCTAGGGTTTTTAGTACGAATCTGGTCTGGACTCTGCTCTCCTATAGTAGGATCTGAACATGATCGCGAATGTCTGAAACTCTTTGTACAGGCAGTTTTGCTGACAGCTCCACAGTGTTTAAAATGGCGCCTATAAAGGTAATAGACTGAGAAGGCGACAAGGCAGACTTTTCGAAGTTTATAGAGATACCTAGCTCGTTGCAAGTTTGGACAGCATAATCTCTGGACTGGAGTAGTTGACGCCTGGTGGTGGCAGTAAGGAGCCAGTCGTCTAAATATGGAAACACCTGGAATCCTTGTCATCTCAGGTGAGCTGCAACCACTGCCATGCATTTGGTAAACACCCTGGGGGCTGTGGTGAGGCCAAAGGGCAGGGCTCTGAATTGGTAGTGACTGGCTCCCAGCCGGAAGCGGAGAAACTTTCTGGAGCGCCTGTTCATTTTGATATGGTAGTATGCATCCTGAAGGTCTATAGAGCATATCCAATTGTCCTGACCCAGAAAGGGTAGAATGGACTGTAGCGTGACCATCTGGAACTTCGTTCTTTGAACAGACTTGTTCAGCCTGCTGAGATCCAAAATAGGTCTCCAGTCCCCTGTCTTTTATGGTACCAAAAAGAACTTGGAGTAGATCTCGGATCCTTGCTGGTCTGCTGGGACTGGCTGGATAGCTCTTTTTCTTAGCAGCTTTGAAATTTCTAGTGCTGCTTGATCCCTCTGACCGGGTGGAATGTCTGGAAGGGGCCCTTTTGGCTGTTGTGGGGTGTGAATAAAGGGAATTCTGTAACCCTCGGATATGATCGACCGTACCCATTTGTCTTGCGTGAGGGAATGCCAGGCTTCTGGGTACAGTGATAGTCTTCCCCCGACTGCCTCTGAAGGTGGACAGTCGGGCAACTCCTCAGGGGTGTTGGAAGGGTTTGTCAGAGAAAGATTCTCTGCTACCCTGATTCTGCAGACCCCCCTGCCCCTTGGGTGGCGTCTATTATTGTTCCCTCCTCTGCCACTGGAGGGAAGCTCATCACGTGCGTCAGGCAGTACTCCCTGAGGTTTGCGGAACCACATTTTGCCACTCTTCTGACCCTTAGGGTATGGTCTAGAAGGAGTGGAAAAACGGACTCCCACGGCAGAGAGAGTCTTGCCTTCCTGCTCGCACCTGGTCAATGTATCCTTCACTTGAGGTCCAAACAAGGCGGAACCATCAAAGGGGGTGTTAGTGAAGGACGTCTTGAAGGGGTCAGCAAAGTTACAAAGCCACATCCAGGCGCGTCTCCTTACAGCAACGCCCATGGCTGCAGCCCTACTCGCCCCATCGGCTGCATAGGAAATGAGCTGCATGGAGGAGTTGACAATCGAGTTCAGGGTCGCCAGCTGGGAGTTGATCTTTTCCTGAGACCCCACAGCTGATGGGTCCTGTAAAGTATCACCCAGTTCTTTGAGAAGATCTCTTTGAAGACGGGTGAAATGGCACAAATAATTCAGCGACCGCATGGCAAAGGTCGCTGAAGAAAACATCCGCTTACCTGTCCACAGTCCTAGATTCCTTGTTAGGAGGATGGACAGGTACTGAAGGGTCAGCCAACTCCTTCTTAGTGGCTGCCGCCACCACCATGGCATCATCATCAGGGACGCCCTTAGTTAGAAACTGCCTGTCAGAAGGGGCTGTAATAAATTTTGTAGGCCTCCGGGGAGTTGGTTCCATAGGATCCGGAGCCGTCCACGCCTTTTGAGCCACCACATCCATGAGTGGGTCGAAAGGCGGAGACACCCAGGAGGTGGAAGGGTGAGAACCAAATGCATCTAGGTACACCGACTCGTCCTCGGAAGGGTTGAGGGCAGACCAGTTCCCCCTCTGCTTGAGAATCTCCATGATGTCAGAAAAGGAGACATCCTCAGAGGGGGACCTTGGGGACCCTTCCGACTCATCCAGGTCGGTGTTTGATGTGACTGACTCAGGGGAGTCCACATGCTTCCTCTTGCATGTTCTCTTTCGAGGGGGCTCCCCTGCAGGATCCGGGGAGGCCTCGGAAGAGGAGGATACGACCAATGGGGCTACCTGGAGCGCTGGTTCTCCACGCTTGGGGTCGGGAGGGTAGGCAGAGGCCGAAGCAGGCACCATAGAGGGAGGGGCCGACAGGATCGACCGTGGCGCCAGTATAGGAGCCAGTACGCTCCTCATGATCTCAAAGGTACCCCTATCAGGCATGGAAAAGGGACCCAACTCCGAAGAGATAAGGGCTCCCCCCAGCACCGAGAGGAACAGTTCCGAGGCCGATGTTGGGGCTGAACTCACCCGCGCCGAGGCTCCGAGAGGGAGAATGAGGTCGGACAAGGGTCCAATGCCACATGCCCCCTCGGAGCCGACGAGGGAGTCTCGTCGCCTGGATCCCTCCAAGGACGGAACCAAGGAAGGGATCGGAGCCGACAAGAGTGGTATCGGTTCTGACGCCCCCACGGTGCTAACCCCGATGACCTCCGGCTCCGAGCTCAAAGGAAGAGTCACAGGAGGAATTGGAGCAGGCGCTGGGGTAGCCACTGTCTGATGAAAAGGGCTATGCAACATCTGGGCCAGCGCCTGCAACTTTAAGAGCCTACTGACTACCCTCTCGAGGTCGTGATCCGACAGTCTGGAAGACCGAGAGGAGTGAGACCTATGGCTCCGCTCCGATAGTAAAGGGGACTTCGGAGCTGAACGCACCGACTCCAAGGAAGGAGATCGGGAATGTTTTCGGCTTGGAGACGGCTCCGACACTAAAGTCGGAGCCGACTGAAGCCTCAGTGCATCGGTTCAGGCCGGAACCGATGAGAAAGAAGGAGGTCCGCTCGGTGCCGGCTCCGGACATGGAGCCGACGGTTTGGCGGGCTTAGAAGGTCTACCGGACGGAGACTTCATCGGAGAACATTCAGGCTTTAGCAAGCCCGTAAGGATGAGCTTGTTTCTGCGTTCCTGCAGGACTCTTGAACTGAAGGCATGGCAGACAGAACAAGAGTCCTGCAGGTGCAGAGGGCCCAAACAATATATACAAGAAGTGTGACGATCTGTCAGAGATATCTTCTGACAGCACGAGTCACACTTCTTAAATCCTGAGACCTTGGTATCCTTGGACATGATACCACAGGACCGGGACAGAAAGTCTATTCAAGCACACAAAGCCCAAACACACTCAAAAACTCTTGAAAATACCCACACAACAACTACTTTAAAAACTTTGCTTCAGGGAAGGGAACAATATTCCACACACACACTCAAAGGGAACCCCCAACTACCAACTAAAGAAAAGGGCCGAAGGCCTATCCACCATAAGGGTGGAGAGAGAGAGAAGAAACGTCTAAGAAAATGAGGGGAAAACTAGCCGGTACACTACTAACAATACTAGGACAAAAACTACTAAGAGAAAATTTACAAAAACTAACTGCAAATATAAAAAATTTTTAATACGACCTGGAGCCGGTGAAAAACGCAACCTCATAACTGAAGCGGAAAACGAGATCTTGGTATATGATGCCTAGCATTATGGGACATAGGATAGCCTCGAGCCGGTAAAAATAGCTCTCGAGCTTTAGTAATAGGCCGAGTCGGAGCAGAGGTTCGGCTCCAAACCCATCCAGCAAGAATGAAGGCGAGACTGACAACTTAACATCTATTGTTATCGATACTGCCATTGACCATAGTAGTTGGAGGATTGCCCAAGCCGGAGTTTTGTCCTGACAGAGTATCACCTGGAGTTGAGATTGGAGTCTTTCCAGCCTGTGGAGTGGGAGGGAGACTAGGCAAGATTGAGTATTGAAATTTGCTTTTATGAACTCCAGTCTTTGAGGATGAGTCAAATTGCATTTGTCTTTGTTTACTGTTATCCCTAAGTGTTCCATTAGTTGTAAAGTATAATGAATGGCTGAAACCAGTAGATGGTTGGTTGGGGCGGTGAGAAGCCAATCGTCTAAATATGGAAACACCAGGAATCCTTGCCATCTCATCTGAGCTGTTACCACTGCCATGCATTTGGTGAACACTCTGGGGGATGTAGAGATACCAAAGGGCGGCACTCAGAATTGGTAGTGATTGGCTCCCAGCCAGAAGCGGAGGAATCTTCTGGAGCGTTTATCCATTTATATGTGGTAATACACATCCTGAAGATCTAATAAGCACATCCAATTGTCTTTCTCCAGAAAAGGAAGAATAGACTGAACCGTGACCATCCGGAATTTCGTTTGTTTGACAAATTTGTTTATGATGCTGAGGTCCAGAATTGGCCTCCAATCCTCTGTCTTTTTTGGCACTAAAAAAAACCTTGAGTAGAATCTGGATCCTATGTGGTCTGTTGGGACTATCTGGATGGCCCTTTTCTGAAGCAGCTTTTGGACTTCTTGAGCTGCTACTTCCCTTTGACTGGGTGGAACATCAGGAATATGCTTTAGCGGTCTTGGGTAAAGGTTGAAAGGGATGTGATAACCTCTGGCAATTATCGTCTGCACCCAAAGATAAGTGGTTATTTTTTGCCAGGCAAGATGGTGCAGAGAAAATCGTTCCCTGACTGCTTCCAGAGGTAAGCAATTGGCCTGCTCTTCTAGAACGCTGATAGGGCTGTCCAGAGAAGGAATCTCTGGATCCCTGCTTACTCAGACCCCCTCTGCCTCTGAAGGGACATCTTCCAGTTGAGTTCCCCCCTCTGCCTTGGGGGAAAACTCACCATGTGTGTCGCGGAAAGGATCCCGGGATTTGTTGTACCACATCTTTCCACTCCTCTGATTCCTACAATATGGTCGTTGGGGGATGGAAAAAGATACGCCTAGAGCAAACAAGGTCTTACCGTCCTTTTCACACCTGCTAAAGTGTCTTTTACCTTAGGGCCAAAAAGAGAAGAGACCTCTATGGGGGCATTCAGGAAGGAAGACTTAAAGGGATCCATAAAATCACATAAGTGAATCCAGGCATGATGTCTTGTGACAATCCCTGTACCCGTGGCTCTAGCCGCCCCTTTGGTAGAATGAGAAATCAACTGCATGGAGGAGTTAGAGAAAGATTCCAGGATGGCAAGCTGTGAGGCAACTTTGTCACATACCCCATCTGAAACTGCTCCTGCAAGAATTTCTGAGAGTTCTGAGATTAGGTCTCTCTGAAGGTGGGTAAAGTGTGCCAGATAGTTCAGGGACCGAATGGTGAAGGTCGCTGAAGAGTACACCCACTTCCCTAGTCTGTCTATCATCCAAGACCCCCTGTTAGGGGAATGGGCAGTAGAGTTCTCCTCGGCAAGCTCTTTCTTAGTGGCTGCCGCCACAACCATAGCATCTACTGGTGTGCCCTTGGACCAGTGTAGGCTGTCCTCTGGAGGAGAAAGAATTTTGTCTGGTCTCCAGGGGATAGGTTCAATGATATCAGGACTCTTCCAGGCATGCTGCACAATGAGCTGAACCAGGTCATCTGCAGGCAAAATCACCCAGGAAGTAGAGGGCCCGCTTCGGCTTCAGGATCTCCAATATGTCTCCAAAGGAGACATTCTCAGGGGGTGATCATGGGGATCCTTCCCCTTCATCATAGTCTGTATCTTTGGTGAGGGATTCTTCACGGGAATCCACGTGCTTCCTCTTGTACAATCTCTTGTGAGGTACCTCCTCGGCAGGGACATCTGAGGAGGACACTGCAGACTGGGTACCTTGTGGAAGGATGTCTTGAGGTTCCCATGCCCGGTGTCCCTGAGTAGTGGGCTGTGTCAACTGCAGCTCAGAGGAAAGGTACATGTGGGTCTCTGGCGCTGAAGGGACCAGCTGGGAGCCTGCAGAGGCGACTGCCCTCTCCATCACCTGGAAAGCAGGTCCGCCTGAACAGGGATGGGAGGCTGGAACTGAAAAAGACAACTTTGGGACTGGGGTCAAACCCTGCTCCAACAAACCCACTCCCAAGGAAGGAGCCATGAGAGGACCCGGTTCCGTCAAAGCAAACATAGTAGATGGCGGCATGGAAAAAGCAGGCACCACACTAGGGATCATGGTGCAGACAGACCAGTGTTAATCCCAAGGAAGGCCCGGCTTTGGGTGAGTTGATGGCCAAAGGGTAGACTCTGAAGCCATGGTAAGGTCTACCAATGGAACCAAAGAAGCTGGAACTGGAGTTGGTGTTGGTGTTGAAGGCTTTAATACCTCCAGGGAGGTCGAAGGAGGAAAGTATGTAGGAGTCCGTGGAGAAAAATCCTTGGCTCCAGGTGAGAGGGAGGATTTGGAAGGTGTTGGAAATCCTCTGGCCACCAGAAGCTGATCCACAAGCCTCACTATGTCCAGTTCCGAAAGGCTCCTGGAGGAGCAAGTGGATATCCCTGATGGGGAGTCAGGACGCTCTAGAAAAGGGCTGTATTGTTAGCCAAAATATGGATCCACCAAAGGGAAATATCAGGTCTGGGTTATTTCACCTTTCAGCACTAAGGTCGAAGGACCAGCACATGATGTATAGCTAGGGGGGAAGTGACCGTTGTTAGAATGAATATTTTTGGCACCAAAAGGGAAGTCGGTATTGCTGTCACAATTGGTGTCATAGTCAGAGTCTGAGGAATAGGTGCCGACGACGGCACTGTAGTTGGCTGCTGAGATGGCACCATGGAGGGGGTTTGAGGCCCCGGTGCTGAGGATGTTGGTGCCAGTTTAGAGATTTTTTGCTTTTGGCTCCATTGATTTGGATTCACTGGTGTGAGTGGAAGAGGGCAAGAATTTACTCCTCTTTTTATACTCTTTCTTTGGAGGGGATGAGCCCTCCACCTCAGAGATAGCCTCCATGAAAGGAGATTTAAGGAGACCTTTAAGCATAAGTTTATTCTTACATTCCGCCAACATAAGGGAGTGAAATGCTTTACACATTTCACAAGGGGGTTTCACAGAACGGTGTGACAGCCCAAGATAGTAGACACAGGATGTATAGCTGTCCACATTAGGCATTTTCCTGTTGCACTGATCACAGCACTTAAAACCAGTTGTACCCTTTTTCTCAGACATATTGGCACAAAAAAATACAATCTAGCCACAAAAGATAAAATTAACAAAATGCAGAAAAACACACACAACAACAAAGAAGAAGAAAGGAGTTTTTTTTTAAAACAGCAGAGGTGGAAAGGAGAAAATAGAATACCAACAATGGTATTGCGAATTACCTCAGAGGTAAGGGAAGGCCTGTACCAGCAATGGTACAAAGAGTACCAAACTTGGAAAAAGGGAGGAAAGAAAGAGAGGGACACTCACACAGATAAGCAAAAAGTATGTGACTAACAATAGGCTAACTAGGTATATAGAAATAAAAAGGAAGGTTTAACAGACAAATTTCGAAAAAGTTTAATCGACTTCCTGTGCCAGTTGTACAAGTGCAACTGTCATCAGTAAGTCTAGATTTACTACTACTAATGGTAAGCAAATCATTCAGCCTTTGACATGAGGATCACAAATTGCCAGTGTTATCAGGTGCTACCTTTAAATATACATAGCATTTAGTACACTGTACAATATATTTGTGCTTTAACAAATCATTAATGGCATGCTCAATAAAAGGAATCCATTTTCAGCTGCAAATGAATAAAGAATTCTAAAAGAAAAGTATAATCAAAATCATTTATCAAAGAATTCAAACAGATTTTAAATCAACTTCTGTGAGAAAAATCATACAAATATAAAGCTAAACATTAAATTAGGTAGTATAAAATTTTTGCTTTGACAGTACCAATTGTGAAAGTCACATAAAATCTGGAATTCTTTTACATTGTGCACAAATACGTATAGTAGCGTCTACACACTCTCCAATAAAAAAAAAAAAAACTTTATTACTAATGCTCCTAGCATTAACAACCATCAGAGATGCATCAAATGTTGCTGTCTAGAAACTGTTAAACTTTCAGCCTAGCAAAAAATCCTGCCTTGTGTTTGTCAGTTATTGCAAAACATCTGAAAAAAGTCCCACCTCTTTTTAACAGTATCTATGAACTGTTAAAATTTCGATTGGGCAAAAATCCTGCCTTGTGTTTGTCAAATATTGCAAAACTTCTGCAAAAAGTACTACCTCTTTTTAACATGAAAGATCAATAAATTACAAATCAACACAGGATTGTTTCAGATAAGCTCTGGATTGTCCTATCTACAATCTTTATGAATTTATAGCTGACTAGGCCTCTTGGGATGGCTAGAGTTTGCCTGTCTAAAAACTATCCCTTTCTAACAAGAAATAGTGAAAATTAGAGGTAAAAAATCCAAATCAAATTAAATTTTCTTGTTTAAAAGCTATCCCTTTCTTCTGACAAACACTGAAAAACAGTGGCACAGTCAATAACAAACCAACACAGGACTGTTTGGATAAGCTCTGAATTTAATTACATTAATAAAAAAACATAATTCAATGTAGGTACGTCCACCAAACAGATAATTTATGCAATTAGGTGCTTTTGCAGTTGAGTATATATAGGCCAAACTAGTGGCAAATATAAAAAAAACTGCAGGAATACCTAGCAGACATTAAAAATAAAACATTTGAAAATCCTGTGGAAAGACATTTTCTTGATATGTGTGATGGTAAAGTTAATGTAATGTCAGTGTTTCAACAGGTGGCATACTTGACTTTGATGCTGGAAGATCAAAACTCTTGAGAGTTCTACTACCAAACTTAGTATTACATACTTGTATTAATTTTCCAATACTGATACTCCAGTGCAGCATGGTATGGGGATGGGTGCTGCATTCCTAATTGTGCTGCCCTCAGATGAGATATTAAATGGAGGCACCATCTACTTGAGTTGGTGGTAGCTCAGCTTGATATAAAAGATCCCATAGCATTTACCAAAAGAGAGAGTAGGGGGTTGCTTTATTTCTTTCTATAATTTATTTATAACATATATCTTGTCATTTCTTTAAACCTTAACACAAAATCTACACGAAAAAAAAAAATTTTCATCAATGCAGAAAAAAATGTATAAACATTGATTCTTTCTAGGCCAACATCTACTACTTTTAAAAATATCTTCATCTATCCCTCATCCTTTCTACATTTTTTAAATTTCATCTGGCACATCTTTATCATCTCTATTTTACTACACAATAACCTTGCATGTCTTCTTTTAATAATCTTTAGATCACCATAAAAGATATTCTGTCCCATTTTTTCACTTTCACAGTGTTTTTCTTTCCCATATTGTCTATCTGTTGTATCCATTGTTATATTTTTTAAATCCTTCCCATTGAAATTCTTTTTTAACACTTCTCCAGATCTGTTTAATTTTACATTTTAAAAACAATGTTTTGTTGTTTCTTCTTCATTACACTCATATCTTCTTTCTTCTACTACCTTATATTTCATATTATGTTTAACTGGTAACTTATACAACATTCTCCACAGGACATCCCATTTCATAAAAATTCTCAAACCTTTTCCTTTATTATGTATAGCATTTTCGCTTTTTATAATTCTTTACAAGGATAAACCACATACAATTTTTCTGCATTATTGTTATACAATAACTGTTTTCATCAATCTCATTAATTTTTACTGTCCATATAATTTTATTTTATTCTCATACCCTTTTTCTCCCATCTTTTTTCATCACTTCTTTCCTGCCCTTCATATTTCCATACACTTCTCCATCATTTGCAGCTCTCTCCCTCTTTTTCACCTTCTGCATTCCCCAGAAAATATGCATCCAAGCTAAGTACACTTAAAGAAATTTTTAGATTCAAACCTCCTGCTCCTCCATTTTTATTGTATATGACTCCCTTTTCACTGGATTCAATCTTGCTCCCTAAATAAAATTAAAAATATTTCTAACACCTCTTTCTCCATTTTAGTTGGAAACATGTATAACCCCTAAATATGCTAGTTTTTTCTAATATATCTGTAATGTATACACTTTTTTGCTAAATGATACAATAAAATGTATCCAACATGATAAAGTTTTTTTATTTCTTCAAACTTTATTTTCAGCTGTTCTACCACATTTTTATATTGTCCAAATTTCACTCCTAACACATCTATTTCCTTCCTAGTATAATAAATTCCACGTATTTCCTTAGTTTAATCAAACCCTTTGCTTATTGCTTTATTTAAACGTAATCCAGCTTTTAATAGATCCTCCACTTTAACACCACTTCACTTATACATATCTTATTTTTAGCCACAATAACTAAATCATCTGCCACAATAACTAAATCATCTGCAATCATATGCCACAATATGAAGACAAGATGATCAATTTCAACAATTGGCTTAAGTACTGGTGTCATTCAAAGGGGATCCAATGCCTGTCAGCCTGGGATGACATGCTCGACAAGCCACGATGCTTCGCTAGGGACGGCTTGCACCTGTCACCCCTGGGCTTTCGGATATTGGCAAAGGCTCTTGCTACCCCCATAGTGCCTTTTTTAGGCAAGGCTCAAAAGACAAACCCACCTCCATAGGTATCACAAGGGATAAGAAACTAAGAGTAATGCTACTCAATGCCAGAAGTCTAAACCTCAAGATGCATGCACTCGAAACTCTCCTTAGCATGGAGAACATCGATATCTGGGCAGTAACAGAAACCTGGTTCAAGGCTCCCGAGAGCACCCCAGCACTACCAGGTTATTCCTCATACCATGCTTTTCAGCCCCAAAACTTGGACCGAACCACAAAAGGAGGGGGAGTATCAATATTCGTCAAAGATACCCACACCTCCAGGTTGGTGGCACAGCACGAAGCACCAGAGACTATCCATGTGCAACTAACAGTGGGTAAAACTGCCTTCCAGTTTAAAGCCTGCTACAGACCACCCTCCCAAACCCAGGAACCCCACTCGGCCTTCCTGAGAACACTGGAAAATATGAAGGTCTCTTCAAACACCATTATATTGGGCGACTTCAACTACCCAAACACAGACTGGGAGCATTACTCTAGCTCCAACACCCTAGCCCAAAGGTTCCTAGAATTTATAAACTCAAATGCTATGGAACAACTTGTTACCACTCCCACAAGAGGGGAAAACATACTGGACCTGATCATCACCAACATGGGGACTCTATGCTCTAGACCAGAAGTGTATCCCTCACTGGTAAGATCAGACCATAAACTAATCCCACTGGATATTCACATCCCGACCCCAGCCTCTGCCCAGAAAACCACAGTGAAAAACTTCTCTAAAGCAAATTTCACACTCCTCAAAACAGAGGTGGAATCCTTCAAAGCCCCCGGCCCTGTGGAAAATACAGCCCAGACTGCAGAATCCTTTATAAACGCATTCTATGAACACCTTCTGGAATGCATGGATCTTGCAATCCCAAATAAAACCAAGACCCAATCCTCCTAAGGCAGATGTCCTATCTGGTGGACCCCAGCCATAAACAAACTATACAATAGAAGGAGGAAGCTACTACATGATAGAGCAAAATCCCAAAAAGGGAAGGCATCTCTGATCAGTATTAGCAAAAAACTACGGGCACTCATAAAATCGTCTAAGGCCAGCTTCGAGAGAAAAATTGCACAGGACACTAAGGATAATCTCAAGGCTTTCTTTAGTTATGTTAGGAACCTGGATGGGAATTCCCAGATATGCTCAGAATTAGTCCAAAATGACAAAAATTACACCGAACCCACAGACATTGCCAACATCCTAGCTGACAGGTTCAGCGCAAACTTCTCCCTGCCCTCCCCACCAAAAGGGCAAATATCTATCCCAGCAGAGTGCTGCCCCCCTGACATCTCAGATGCTCAGGTAAGAGCCGCCCTCTCCAAAGCAAAAAACACAGCATCAATGGGACCAGACGGTGTCCCGGGCTGCGTCCTACATGAACTCCAAGAAGAGCTAAACCCAAACATAAAACTACTGTTCAATCTCAGCCTTACTACAGGATATGTACCCAAAGAGTGGCGTACAGCAACAGTGGTCCCTCTCCACAAAGGTGGTGCCTCAACGGATCCTGGAAACTATCGCCCCATAAGCCTGACTAGCTTGGTCTGCAAAGCTATGGAAAGGATCATCATGGACCTCATAAATAAAGATATTGGGGACTTACAGACCCTGGATCCTACCCAGTTCGGCTTTGTTAAGGGCAGATCCTGCCTCTTAAACCTGGTCGATTTCTTTGAAACAGTCATCAAGGCCATTGACGAGGGAAGGTGGTCCACACAGCCTACCTGGACCTCGCAAAAGCCTTCGATACAATACCCCACTCGGGCATTATAGATAATCTCACCAGCTTAAATATAAACCCCTATGTCACTAGATGGGTTGCAAACTGGCTCAAGGACAGAACCCACATGGTTAGAATTGCTGGAGCCATGTCAGACTCCAAACCAGTTACAAGTGGCGTCCCACAAGGCTCAGTCCTGGGACCTCTCTTGTTCGGTATATATTTCTCGGAGGTACAGGCCAACACGGAAGGACTGTGGCTGACCAAGTTCGCAGATGACTGCAAACTGGGCGCCATAATCGACTCTCCAGCCGACACAAGCATCCTCCAAAAGGACCTCATAAAAACAGACAACTGATGCCAGGGCCATGGCCTCAAGCTAAACGCCAAAAAGTGTATAGTCATCCCCTTTGGCAAAAACAAAGTGCCCACAAATTACCACATAGGTGGTAATCCATTAAGTACAAAAGAAGTAATTAGGGCCCTGGGGACCCAAGTTGATAGCAATCTCTCATTTGACAACCACATGGCCAAAGTGGTTAGAAGAACATTTTATATAGCCCACCTAATCATGAAGGGATTCCCATCTAGATCAGGGAAGGTCATCGTGCCTCTTTACTCATCCCTCATCAGGCCCATAATTGAGTACAATGCCCCTTTTGGGATGTACCTTACCAGACACCTGCAGCAACTGGAAAGACCCCAAAAGTACCTCACCAAGAGGATCAAAGGGCTCAAACAGATGCCATATGCTGCCCGGTTAAAGAAACTCCAGCTCTACTCAGTGGCATACCGCCTGCTCAGAGGCGATCTGTGCCTGACGTATAAAGCCATGTCCAACCCAGAATTAATGGACATGCTGCACCTCAGAAAATCCAAATCCCATCGAGCTATGCGCTCGAGAGACTTGAACCTCAGCACTGAAATAAATAGGACATGCTGGAGGGACAGATTCATAACCCAGAGGCTCCCTTCACTCTGGAATAAAATCCCAGTCCAGGTCAGGCAGAGTCCCTCATTGACTCTCTTCAAGAGGAATCTAGATGAGTGGATGGGAGATTGTAGGTTTACCCTGGGTATCATTTCTGTGTCACTGTTAGACAGAGGCACAGTATACTAACCTCGAAAAAGGGCATAGCAAAATTAATTTAAAATGGGTGGCAAAAGCCAAACACACTCTGGCTACGATTATAAATGCCCTAGGGCAGATAGCCTAGTATGAACCTATGAACCTATGCATATGACAGACAAATCAGTATTATAACTACTTTTCCAGTCTCCCATTCTGCTTCTTTCATTTCATTTATGCATGTTTTTTCCATAAACTTTATTTACTTTTGCAATACATTACCTTAAAAGATAAACATAATATTTTCATACATTGGTGGTATTCATAACATTTTCGAGCATAACAACAAATAAACAAATAACTATCTACAATTATGTACAAATGTGCCATTCATCCTAAATGAAATACACCTCCATAAACATATATTGCTGTTACATTACATCAATATGATCTATGATGAATGCATTTATACATCTACATACAAAAATTTGGAGTGTCAGTGAAGATTGTTATTTTTATCTAGGCTAACACTACTTTAAGTACCTTTTTCCCAAAGTTCCAAATTACTGGTTCCTTTATTTCCCTTATCTATTATTAATTTATGTGCTAACAAATGATTAATAGTTATTTACTTTTAATTCTCCCCATCCCCCACAAATATAGCAGCAAAACAAATGAACATGTTTATAGCACTATTTCTGTTAGTGAAACTATACATAGCATCCAAATGGGTGGAGAGATTCATGCATGTTTTATTGTTTTCATTATTAATACAAACTGACACACACATACTTGTTTAACTCTTCACCTAAATGTTTTCTTTTCTCCTACTTATCTGTTTACCACAACTCTCACCTATAACATTTTATTACATATTTTTATAATATGCATTTTTTTCTCCTATTCCATATACCTCTAGCACCTTCCATATCACCTCGTGATTAACCTTATCAGATTATTTTGCCACATCATGTCACTAGCCTTACTCCCTTATTTTCTTTCACACTTGTATCTGTTACACCATTTACTGTTATTACTTCTTTCATCTCTCTCTCCCCTTTAGTTTGAAATCTCCTTCTTTTACAACTTCATTCAAAACTTTCTGCATCCTTTTTTATTCTATTTTCATAAAGATTTTAAAATATGCATTTCCCGATATAACCAGTTTCCATTTTTTTTTATACATGTTTCCATATAAGCTTAAATACTTCACCACAATTCCATTTGTCTGCTGTTCACTTCTCTATCCAATATTTAACATTTTACAAATAGTAAATTATCATTTTCATTCATCTCTTTAAAATATTCATAACCATATTCATCTATTCCTGGTGGTGATTTTTCCATTCCTTCCTTTATTACTCTATTTCTCTCATAGTAATCTCTCTCTACAAACATTTCCACAATTTCCATTATTTCTCTCTAACTATATAAAATGTTTTCTCTTTACCAAACATTGCATCAGTTCTTCCTTCTCTTAATTTTACCTCTTTTCCCAAAAATTGTTGCTCGTTCATTTCTAATACAAATAATAAGGCTAGGGGTTTCATTTAGATGCTTTCACATCAGGATGGATAACAGCATCTTTAAATACGAATGAACTAGCTAAAAGATAGACCTTACATACATACAAATATGTTCACATCTCAACAGCTAACTACAAAATGGCAGTCAGACTTGCAGATGCTCAGTATTTATACACTTGTGTAAGTCCTTGGATAGTTTCTTAAAGCTATATACACATATATTGATCTACATCCTCCTTCTTAAAAAGACTGCCCTTTATGCAAAACAATGTTAAAGCTAGGCATGCATTACTATATACATTGGAAACAAAACACAATATTCATGTTCAAGTTGCTTCATATCTACTACAGGGTTAAGAGATTCAACCATATCTTGTAATATAACAGCTGGGACTAAATTTAGTAACAGGGACAGTCTGCGGTACACAACTCATATCAGGGACTTCTGGATTCGTCATAGGAACTGGAATATCCTCTGGAACTTCCTCTGGAATTAGAATACTGGACAACTCACTCTGAGATAAACAGTCTTTCTCACAGGCTATCTGCTGTAGTATAGGCTCAGACACCAGTCTCAAATGTTTCTGATTCCACCTGAAAATTGCTCCTCCTGACTCTATAATGTACGATCTAGGCTCTGGACCAATATTCTTCACAACATCAATCAGATCATAACCTTGGGATGTTTGCACCCTTACCACTTCTTCCTCTTGTAATGGATTGAGTGGTTTACTGGTCTTATCATAGTAAAACTTCTAGATTACGCGCTTTTTCAACAGATTGGCTTTCACTGACTAGTTGTTCTTGATACATGGAACCAACAAATAACTACTGATTGGTAATGGGGTTTGAGTTTGTTTCGACTGAAGTCTCTGAGCAGGTGAAGATGTTTATCACGACGAACATTTCTGAGATTCAAGAGATTCAAGAAAACATCAGTATTATCTCATTTTGACTTCTCAAGTAACTGTTTTGAACTTTGCACTTCAAGTAACTGTTTTGTGCTTTGCACTGCATATTCTTTCGAACCATTTGACTGCGGGTACTCTGAACTACTTGTGACATGAGTAAAGTCCCATTCTTCAGCAAATCTTTTGAGCTGTTGGCTTGCAAAGTGTGTGCCACTGTCAGAAATAATTGTGCAGACTACCATGTACTGCAAAACGATGCTTCATCTTAGTAGTGACTGTACTGGATGCTAGGTTAGGAAGTAAGTCAGTCTCAAACCAATCTAAGAGTCTACTAACACTAAATAATGCTGACCATTCTACTCGAAGGCATCAATGGCTACTGTTGTCCAAGGTAGTTTTGGAATCTGGTTAAGCTGAAGTGGTTCCTTCTGTTGATGTGCCTTTGTACTATTACATACTGAACAAGAAGAAAGTGCTCTTTCCTTGTCTTGTGACACAGTAGGCCAAAATACTACCACTCTCACCCTTCTTTTGGTAGATTTGATTCCTGGGTGACCATGATGAAAGACAGTAATATACTCGTTGTAAGGACATGGGAACAATTACTTTCAGACCTTTCATTATGATACCTTTGTCAGACAAAATCTCATCTCTGCATGGAAAATAACGTTGCACTTCTTGAGATAAACTAGAATGCTTTAATGGTCATCCTTGATTGATAAAGTGGTTAAGCTTCTGTAAAACTGGATCTGGAGCTGTGTGATCTCTCAGCTCATCAAGACATGTGGAAAAAAAATTTCTCACTTCCATGACTTCAGAATCATTAATCGAATGAGAACCTTGAATTTCACTCTGTTCAGTGTTTTTTCTGGTCAATCTGGATAATGTATCAGCACGATAAAGAAGTTTCCCTTTCTTGCAGACAAAATTAAAACTGTACTTTTGCAATCTCAGCATCATATGTTGCAGCCTGGCTGGAGCTGAATTCATTGGCTTGCTCAGAATAGTGACTAATGGTTGGTGGTCTGTTTCAATCTGGATAGGTCTATAATAAACATAATCATGGAACTTGGAACATGCAAACACAATTGTCAAAAGCTCTTCCTCAGTCTGGGCATACTGCATCTCTGTTTGGATAAGAGTCCTTGATGCACAGGCAACAGGCTGATCCTCTTGTAAAATGACTGCACCAAGACCAAATTTCAGAGCATCACAGGAAAGTGTTAATGGCTTGTGAACATCATAATATCGGAGTGTTGGTGGACTAGCAGTTCTCTGTTTCAGGACATCAAATGTTCTTTGGTGTTGTTCTAACCAAGACCATGATATATCTTTACAGGTCAGCTCACTGCATGGCACTGAAAGTTGGCTCAAGTCTGGAATGAACTTGCCTAGGTAGTTGACCATGCCAAGAAAATGTTGCAGGGCTTGAACATTGTGTGGAGCTGGCATCTCAAGAAAGGCTGTTTACTTTGAAGGATCTGGTCATAGGCCTGCACTTGTAAACAAATCACCAACGTAAGTAACTTCCTGTAGCCTGAATTTGCATTTGTGTGGGTTGAGCTTAAGATTCACTTGAGATGCCTTTTCTAGAACTTTTCTGAGGTTTCTATCATGTTCTGCTTCATCATGACCTCCTACCAATATGTTGTCTACTACGATAGCACAAAGATACCCAGAAAAAAATTGCTCCATTGCTCGCTGAAAGACTTTACTTGCAGAATTTAGCCCACATGGCATTTTCAAAAATCTGTACCTGCCAAATGGAGTACTAAAAGTAGTGAGGAAATAGGATTTTCTGTCAAGCTGAATTTGCCAAAATGAACTCTGCATCTAAGATAGAAAAAATACTGGCATTTGGCATCAAGGCTTCTTCGACTGTGCACAATGGATGCTGAGGTCTTGTTAGTGCTTTGTTCAAATCTTGCAGATCAATACATATTCTTATGAGCTACTATCGTGCAAGATACCCATTCTGTTGGAGTTTCCACTGGAAAATTACACCTTGTCGCACCATTTTATCTAACTCAGCTTTGACTCTGTCCTGCAAGGCTATTGGAACTTTACGTGCTGGCCTGATAACCAGACTGACCTCTGGGTCTAACTTCATGGAGTACACAATTGGAAGTTTGCCTAGTTTGTCTCAGAAAAGATCAGCACGGGTAGAAAAAATGTGTTGGGCAAATTAGCGTAGTGGTCGTTTAAGCTAACATGCCAGACTTCCTTGTTAAATGAAAGTAGTCCCATTTTTAAACTGTCTCTGAGCTCTAATAATGACTGGACGTGCCTCTTGACCACATAAAATAATAAGTTGTAGCTACTTCCACTCTGCTGGAAGCAACATGAAAGCACTACTGAAACTTCACTTTGAATTTCTTCACCTCTATCAGCAACAAGCTTCGCACACCTTGCCAAATCAAGCTTTCTTCTTTACATACTCTAGCAAATGTTTCTGCAGACATTACATTGCACCTGGAGCCTGTATCAACTTTGAGCTCTATGGGTTTGCCATTTATCCGAACAGAACAAAATACTTCATTCTTGGCCCTTAAATCAACTGCACTGACTATTTCATGAAGCACTGACACACCATCAATATAAAGAGTAGCCTGTGACTCCACTCCATAGCTTTCTAATTGATCAACTCATTTCTTAAAATGTTCCCTTTTAATAAAAGAATGTGGACCTTTTGATTTGAAAAATCTTTTGAAGTGACTCCATTTATTAAATTTGTGGCACTGTTGACCAAAAGCTACATATTTTCCCTTTTAGATTCATGATTACTACCACAACTACGACAGTTGGCAATGAAAGTGGGTTGGGGCCCATACTTTGAGTTTATTGACTTACTCTTGTGCTTCACAGAGATTGTGCAAACTCTGGAATTTATAGACAGTTCTGGAGTTTACCAGTGAGTGCTGCAGAGGTTACAGCTGCCAGGTGCTTGGGCTTGTTTCTTCCAATAACATACTGCATACTATCAACATGAGCTTTATCACTGTGCCCTCTAGAGCTGCTCTCATTTGTAAGCATATTTGTGTGCTTTTCTGTGAGCTCGTACATCCGACAAATCTCAATGGCCTTTGTTAGGCTGCCAGCCCAGCTATCTGGAATGTTGTAAATAATTCTGTCATTTGTGAATATTGATATGATTTATACAGAGCTGTATGTTACATACGGAGTTTCAAGAATGTAACCACAGCATACCCTGCTGGAATATAGAAGATTAACTTGCAAAACTTAAGAATAGTTGAGGTTAAGCTACTTTATAGCTGGGCCATAAACAAGAGATGTTATCTCTTAGTTTCAATGCAGACGCAGACACAATGTCTACAGCTAGAAATTTTTCTACTGTCTTGAAAGAAAATTACTAGGTTTAAAATGTAAAATGTTTTATTGTTTTATGACTTCCAAGATCTGGCAAGCATCTGAGAGATGTGTATTTTTAACATAGCGATGCTAAAATTCTATCTGTTTCTGTTTTAGCAGGGAACTGAAGTTAGGTGACAAAACGTGATGTCATACAGGCTAATCCAGCAGTAAAATGTGATATTGATTTAAGAACTCTCTCAGAGAGAGACTGTGCAGTTTGTATTTTGTCTTGGACCTAGCAAGATCATCCACTCTTCATTATCATCTGCACTTGCTCTGTAAGTAAGATTTAGGGCATAGCATCTCTTTTAGATATAGTTAGGAATACTATTAGTTTAGATGTTTTCTGTATTTATTTGAGGCTGTCCTGGAAGGTTGTTTTAAAATACTTTCTGTGAATTTGAACTCTGAAGTAACTGTGTTTGTTTTCTGAGTATTGTCTTGTTCTTTTATTATTTATTACTAAATATATTTAAACCTATCTTTGTGGCTATTTGTGAGACATATTTAAGCTCTTAAAGTACTTGCACATGTATATGGTGACATTGTACATGCCACTCAACAGCCTATCGTTTGGTCAAAACTACCACTTGGATAATACTAACATTACACAGTAGGACTGGACACCCTTTGTAAGGGCCTTAAAGTAGCTGATAAGAGTGGTTGGTGGCAGTGATAACAGGTCTATATTAGAACATCGAAGTTTCAAAACTTCAAATTTTCTAATATTGACCCCTATTGAGCGAACGCTGAAAATAGCGAATCTACAGAAAACCGATTTTTTTCTTAGGGAAAGAATTCAGTTGTCCATTTCTGTCGATTCGCTATTTTCAGCGATGTGGTGGAAAGTTATGGGTTGGGTTCAGGTAAGTGTGTGATTGGGCACGGGTTAGGTGAGTTAGGGCACGGGTCAAGTAAGTGTGCGATTGTGTGGTCGTTAGGGCGGGGTAGGTGAGTTAGGGTGTGGGTGAGGTGAGTGTGCGATAGTGACAGACCTTAGGGTTAGGGTTTGGATTAAGGTAAGTGGATAGTTAGTGGTGTATGTACAGTTTAGTGTAGGGTTAGATGTAAGATTTTAGGTGTATGTGTGTGGATTGCTGTTTGTTTGGTGTGCTTGTGTTGTGTGTATGTGTTTTGGAACAGCAAATTTTTTCCCTAGGAAAAAATCCTCTGTTCTGCATGTTCGATGTTGTAAGCGTTCGGTGAATAGGGGTCAATAATAGAACATTCGAAGTTTTGAAACTTCGATGTTCTAATATAGACCTGTGAAAACTACCTTATAGCCTGGGCAGAAGGAGGCATAGGCAACAAAAGAGCCCCTGCACGTACGGCAACTGCATGGCCCCAAGGAGCCAAGGAAAGGTGAGGATTGAGGCTCCTTGACTACTGGGCCAGTGCAGTAGCATCACAGCCTTATTCAAAGTTAAATCACTGTCAGGAAGCAAAATCTTTATCACAGCATCATCTTTTATACCACACAAAAGTCTATCTTTTATCAAATCATCCCTTAAGTCACCAAATCTGCACGTTTTAGCTTTATTTCTCAGGTCAGTTATATATGCTGCAAACGTTTTACCAGGCTTTTGATCTCTTGTGTAAAATAAATCCCTTTCCTTTTTAACATTTGTCCGGGGGTTACATATTTCTCTAAATTTATGTTTTAAGCACTCAGGGCCCTCCCTTGACTCAGCGGGTAGAACAATATGATTTCCCCCTTCTCTGGCATAGATAGCAGGTGCATACACAAATGAATATTCCTTTTCTATGGCTTCTGACCCAGCTAAATTAAGTAGACTAAATGCCTTTGTACAATCATCTTTATCAGAAAATGCAGCCTATATGAAAATGTACTCTTGCTCAAACAATCTCCAGTACTCAGTGATATTACAGTCAAACACAGGTACATAGGGGTTTCAAAATCCATCTGCCATGCCCACAAAGTATGCACAAACACACTGAAAATATGGCCCTTGTAATTATGTATGAACAACAGTTCTGTGAGATTGTAATAACATTCGAATGCACAATAAACTCTCCAAAATGTTTTGCAAAATATGCCTTGTAATGGCTGCACTTTGTGAAATATGCCCTGTAATGGCTGTACTTTTGTGAAATAGCTTTAATGTAACACTGCACAAACATGCAAACACTTTATAAACTTTTGATAACCCTTGGATATCTTTGCTTAATAAAAAAACACATATGCTTTGCAAAAATGCGATCGATCTCCCTTATTTTATTTGCTTTATTTAATACAAACTTTATTTCAAACATTTTCCGTAGTAATTTGAATATTTTTATTAATATCATACATATCGGTTTATGCGAATATCGTTTGGAAGGCTCTGTATGCCTTGTTTCATATTATATGAAAAGAAATATTGCTGAGCAAGTTTTAATACCTGAAATTCATTTCTGACCTGTTTTGTGAAGTTTATACATTTTTAGGATGACCCACTCATCTATATTCCACCAGCATCTGGACAAGTGCCTTTAATCGTTTTCGTCAAACCTTTTCTAGCTTCATGGTCTTTTCTGGTATTTGTCTTTTTAAATATGCCACTTCTGATACCATGTTGCTCATTTGTCTCTAACACAAATAAGAAGAAGGCTTGGGGTTTCGTTTAAATGCTTTAATACACAGAAACACATCAGGATGGATAACAGCATCTTCAAATACAACCGAACTAGCTAACAGACAGACCTTGCATACCTACATGTTCACATCTCAACAGCTAACTACAAAATGACATTCAGATTTGCACATGCTCAGTATTTATAAGCTTGTGCAAGCCCTTGGATAACTTATTAAAGGTATACACACATATACTGGTCTACAAAACTGGTGAAATTTCCTGTTTCTCCTTTAACAATCATTGTCTACACAACATTTTTAACTTGTTCTCTATTTTTTCATACAATTCTCTATTTCTCTTATTTTGTCACCACATTGTTCTAATTTATTTTCATGTCTTTTTATGGTTTCATTATATACTCTCCTATTCCTCTGCCTCTCCCTTTGATATACAATCAAAATATTTTCTTGCATTTTCCTTTATTAAGCATGCATCAATCTTTCCAGTTTTCATAATGTACTTGCACTGTCATATGCTACTGCCATAAAATCTTATTCTCCCTGTTCATCTGATTTGTTTTACCATTCTCTAAAGTCAAATATTTTTACTAATTCTCTGTAATCTCCTGTTCCAGCTCATACAGCTTTATGATCTAAAAACTCAGTAATTTCTGTCCTTTCTGTTACTTCTTTCATATCTTTTGAAGATACCACATAATCTATTTCAGTTCCCCTTTTATATGTTCATTTTCATTTTTCATATTTTCAACCTCCATGTCTTACCAACTTCTCACATTATTTTAATATCTTGGGTTATTTCCCCCTTTCCTTTGTCAAATTGCATTAAAATTTCACATCATAATAACCAACATATTTAATAAAACAAAATGTTAAATTCCTCAAGCAATATTTTCCTCTCCATTATGTTGATGTTTGCATAAACTACAATTATCCTTACGCAACGTTTTCATTTTCCCTTACATCAGATACCACCAGTCTTCTAGGTACTAATACCGTCACAGTATATTTTCTCTTCACTTAAAAAATTCTTATTCCTGAATGCATATCACTTCCTACTGACCATATAGTCTTCTTACCCCACACTTGCCTCAATTCTTTTCCTTTTTTCTTCCTTCACACATCTTGGATCTAGCAAACATGTAGCCTCTACACTTGTTGTTTTACATCATTCAGTCACTTTTATACTTCTAATATCTATCTATAATATAATCTATAATATCTATTTAGCGCTATTTTTTCCAAGTCACCCATTTCCTTTTTTGCACTTTTCTTACTTATTTTTCTTTTCCTTCTTTGCATCATCACCTAAATGATTTATCATTCTTCCTCTTCTTCTCCTGTCTCAAATGTTCCCTTTTCCCTTCTTTACTTCCTGGTGCTACATATCTGTTTTTATCTCGCACTGTGATATTTTATATTTGTAAAATATTCCCTGTCTTATTGCCATCGCCCCCTCCATACTAGATACAATTCCTTCTTCAGTTATCTCCCCCATAATACTTTTTTCACCCATATCTACAATTATATTATCCTTATATTGTCTTTATTCTGAAATATTCTCTTCTTCTTTTTTCTTTTCTTGTAAAGGACAGTCAAAAGTGTCAAATTCATTACATTTTCTACACTTAGGCCTAATTTTTTGTGGTATGTCCCCCTTTCCTATTCTTCTTTTATTACCCTCTTACACATAGTGCTTCTTATCCCCACAAAAAAAGAACAAAAAACATGTTTTAGGTTTACCCCAATACCTCACTATTTCCACTCTTCCATTCCCACTTATAACATTTAAAATATGCTGCATTTTCCTTTCATGCACATCCAGTGTCACCCATACCTCCTATCTCCTTGTTCAGACATTTCTTAAATCTTACACTCTTGGAAACAGAAAAAAGTATTTAACTCAAGTTCTTTTATATTATTTTTTACATTTAACTTCTTCCTTAAATGAAGTCCCAAGTTTTGAAAAATATATTTATTCCATGGTACAAATGAGCTCTTTTTATCAATTTCATTCATACATTTTTCAAATAAATCAAAAGAAACTTCACAAAAGTATCTTGTTCTTAAGTGTACTAAATCTCTTATGTCTGGTACTTTAAATGCATGGTGGAAAATAATACTGTCTATAACTTCATACCTATTACTAATGCCACTGCTCTTTATTTTTATTCTTAACACTGGTCTTTCTTTGTAGTTATGCTGTCCTTGCATCAGTCCTGGTCTTTTTTCAGCTTCAGTGACAACATCTTTCTTTCCTTTGTTTACCATCTCTGCATATGTAAAAGGTTTTTTACTGCTTTCAACAACACTCTGTTGCAGGGGCATGCTTTTAAAACTAGCTACTCCACTGGCCAAGTGTACATCTAAATTGCTGTCAGTACCATCTGGTAATCCAGGTCCTTTTCCTGATTCAACTGTCAGCACCTCTTCTGATTTGATATGACTACTGAGACTGGAGCCATTTGTCAGATCAAATCCAGCTTTATACCAGACCATCCACCATAGTACTCCAGCTTACTTCCTCATCTGCATTTGGTTCATCATGATCCATCATTTCCACCAACAGGTGAGTTTCCAGACCTCCTTCCTCTAACTCTGTAACAATTCCCCTCTCGTACAGAGTCTGTGATACTTCAGTATTCTGCAGTATTCCATTCTCAGCCTACTTTCTTCTTTTTCCTCAATTGTGGAACTTTCCAAGCTATAGTGACAGCTCTCTGGCACCAACTATTGCTGTGAAAGGGTACAGTAGGAATATCTTCTCAGGTCTCCCCTGTAAAAAGGATACTGGCCTACTGGGACTAACCTAGTAAATAAAGGAAAAAAAATAATAATGGAGTGGACACCACTATACGGGAGCATTATTTTTCTTAAAATATGGAGGAATACATTAACCAATACTAACTTCATAAAGAAAATGGAAGTTATATACTTATCATGACACCAGATTTTTTTTATCCTAGTCCACATGATATGACTATTGAGACTGGAGCCACTTGTCAGATCCAATCAAGCTTTATGCCAGTGATGTCAGTCTTGAGCTCCTGAACTTTGCCTTCCCACAATGCTCTGGGTTCTACTAGCTTCAGATTGAGTTTGAAGGAGCTCTCGGATTATGTAGCCCTGGCGGGTATGACCCTAGCCCTGAGCAGCATCCTACCATCACCCAGAATGATACCACAGTACAAGGAGAAAATTATTGATTTCAACAATTGGCTACATTTCTGGTGTCATTCCAAGGGGATGCAGTATGTCTGCCTGGGATGACATGACTGACAGACCTCGAAGCTTTGCCAGAGACGGTCTGCATCTGTTACCCCTGGTCTTCCGGATACTGGCCAAGGCTCTTGTCACCCCTACAGTGCCTTATTTAGGCTTTGTTCCAAAG
The DNA here is from genome assembly GCF_019279795.1 of Protopterus annectens. Lineage (NCBI taxonomy): Eukaryota > Metazoa > Chordata > Ceratodontiformes > Protopteridae > Protopterus > Protopterus annectens. Next base: position 601,404,585 of record NC_056737.1, read on the forward strand.
ACCAAGTTAACACCATAACAGCTACAAACAAATGCAATCTGAGGGTCATGCTTAAAATGCACTTGCTCAAAGTACTCCTTAAAATGGAGAACATTGACATTTGTGCTGTAACAAAGGCCTGGTTCAAAGCAGCAGAAAGCAACCCTGCACTACCAGGCTATAACTCATTCCTCACCTTTCGGCCCCAAAACTTGGACTGAAGCTCCAAAGGAGGTGGTGTTTCCATATTCATAAAGGATGTGTACACCTCCAGACTGGTAGCCCAACATAAAGCATCAGAGATACTTGAGGTGCAGCTAACATTGGGTAAGACAGTGATTCAGGTAACAGCCTGCTACAGGTCCCCAATCATGTCCCAAGACTTGCACTCCATGTTCCTATGCAACCTGGAGAATATTAGGGTCCAACCTAACACTCTCTTACTGGGCGACTTCAACTACCCCTCCATTAACTGGGAAAACTACTCCTGCACCTTGCCCAATGTTTCCTGGAATTCATTAATTTCAATGCCCTGGACCAGCTCATTCTTACCCCCACTAGAGGTAGCAACATCCTTGACCTGGTCATTACTAACATGGGCGACCGCTACTCTACACCAATAGTCAAATCCTCCCTGGTTAGATCCATCCACACACTAATCACCTTGGAAATCCACATCCTTCCCACCCACCCCTGCAAAGGTAACCACCATGAAAAACTTCTCCAAAGCTAACTTTGGGCTCCTAAAAACAGAGGTGGCTAACTTAACGGCACATATGCAAATGCAGAATAGTGGCATGACCACCGAATCATACAGCAATGCACTGTACGAACATGTACACAAATGCATGGATCTCACCATACCCAATAGAACCAAGACGCTCTCCTCCAAAAATAGGAAGCCAATCTGGTGGTCCCCTGCCATGAACAAACTCTACAACAGAAGGAAGAAACTGATGTGGAATAAGGTGAAGTCCCAAGACTGGAAAAGCTCCCTTATCAGCCTCAACAAAAAGTTGAGATCCCTCATCAAATCATCTAAAGCTAACTAAGAAAACAAAATTGCATCAGGTAGTATAGGCAACCACAAGGCCTTCTATAGTTATGTAAAGAATCTCCATGGCAATACCCAGATTTGCTCTGAGCTGCTGCACAATGTTACCTCCTATACCTAGCCAACAAATATTGCCAATATACTGGCCGACAGATTCAGTGCCAACTTTACCCCTCTCCCCACCAAAGGATCAATCACAATACCAGTAGATTGGCAGACACCCATATTACTGCTGCACAGGTTAAAACAGCACTGTCCAAGGCCAAGAATACAGCTTCTATCGGACCTGACAACATCCCTGGCTGTGTTATACATGAACAATAGAGTGAACTGGCACCACACCTGTGTGCCCTGTTCAATCACAGCCTCACCTCAGGCTTTGTCCCTACCGAATGGCACACTGCTACAGTCATCCCTCTCCACAAAGGAGGAGTGACTACAGACCTTGGGAACTATTGCCCCATTAGCCTGAGGAGTCTAATATGCAAGTCTGTGGAACACATCATCATGGACCTAATAAACAAGGATAACAAGGATATAGGGAATCTCCAAACTTTCGTTCCCACAAAGTTGGGTTTTGTGAAGGGTAGATCATGCCTGCTCAAACTGGTTGACTTCTTTGAGTCAGTCACCAGAGCTGTGGATGAAGGCAAGGTGGTTCATACAGCCTACTTTGATCTGGCCAAGGCATTTGATATCATTCCACACTCAGGAATCATATAAAAACTCAATAAGCAAGGCATCAACCCCTATATCACTAGGTGGGTTGCTAACTGGCTCACAGATAGAGCCCACAGTGTGAATGTAGCTGACTCCAAGTCAGACTGCCAACCAGTCACGAGTGGAGTCCCACAGGGTTTGGTCCTGTGTCCTATCCTGTTTGGTATCTACTTCTCTGAAGTCCAGGCCAACACGAAGGGACTCTGGCTGACAAAGTTCACAGATGAATGCAAGTTGGGAGCTATTATTAACTCCCCAAGTGATGCTGACATCCTGCAGAAAGGCCTCACTGAGACCAACGACTGGTGTCAGAACCATGGCCTTAAGCTCAATGCCAAAAAATGTCATCCTCCTCTTTGGGATAAACTCATTTCCCATGAATTACCACATCAATGATAGTCCACTGAACACAGAAGGCGTTAGATCTGGGAATACAGGTTGACAGCAGCCTCTCTTTCAACCACCACATTGCCACTGTGGTCAGAAAGTCATTCTATGTGGCACATCTCATTACTAAGGGTTTTGCATCCAGGAAGAAAGAGGTCATTGTCTTCCTCTACTCTTCCCTCATTAGACCAATCATCCAGTACAATGCCCCATTTGGCATGTACCTCACTAGACACCTGCAACAACTGGAGAGGCTGCAAAAGTACCTCACAAAGATAATCCTAGGCCTTAAACACTTGTCCTATAATGACAGACTCTAAAAACTCTATTCTCTGTCTCATACTGCCTACTTAGAGGTGATCTCTGCTTGACTTACAAAGCCATGTCTGACCCAGCTCTGTTAAAAATGCTACATCTAAAGAAATCCCGATCCCGCCGCACCACATGACCTCAACCTCATTACCACAATCAAGAGAAAGTACAGTTTTGTACCTACCATAAATGTAGATGTCCGAGAGGTATGCATCTGCAGTCCTAACATATGGGTTGTCCTGCCTCAGGCAGCCCTTCGGTCGGCCGGATTCCAAAGTCTGGGTCTGGCCTCGGCTGATGTCGCACTTCACCCGATGTCATAGCTGCTGTCAATTGGGTATAAAGGCATCAGCTGACGCCATTTTCCTCAGTGTTTCTTGCCCCAGATGCCAGGTGCCCTCTAGGAAGGCTAAATTTGGATAAATGCAAATGATTCCAAACAGTAGAGAGCAAATAAAAATAAACATGTATATACATATATACAAACAAATACACCATAATAGATTCCCCCAGCTAGCTACAAGATGGGCAAATACCCTAGGAGTACCACAGAGGGGAAGGAGGGTGGGTAATCCTGACTGCAGATGCATACCTCTCGGACATCTACATTTATGGTAGGTACAAAACTGTACTATGTCCTTCAAGGATGCATCTGCAGTCCTAACATATGGGTAGAATACCATAGCCAAACGGGGAGGAGGCACTAAGAAGATTATGGTGTAGTTAAGATCCCTTGCAAAACAGCAGTGGCAAAACCTGCTCGGGATCTGGAGTATAAAGGTAGATTATAATGCTTGGCAAATGTATGCACGGAGCTCCAAGTAGCAGCCTCTAAAATGTCTTTGGTAGCCACTCCTCGTAAGAAAGCTGTAGTAGTGGCTGTAGCCCTTGTGGAGTGAGGTCTGATGTTTTCTGGAGTTGTCTTTCCATGAAAAGAGTAACAAAATCTAATGCAATTTCCTATCCATTTTGAGATTGTCTGTTTTGAAATTGCTTTTCCTTCCATTCCTGTTGCATATGCTACCAGAAGCTGGTCAGTTTTTCTATTGTTCTTGGTTCTGTCCAGGTAGTAGCGCAATTGCCTGTGCACATCCAAGGTATGCAGTAGTCTTTCCCCCCTGTTCTGCGGGTTGGGGAAGAATGTTGGTAGGTGGATTGCTTGGTTTAATGATAACCTGGAGACCACCTTTGGCATAAAAGTAGGATTAGTTCTCAAGGACACTCTATCCTGATGGAAGATAAGGAAGGGCTGTACTGCCATTAATGCCTGTAATTCAGAAACCCTTCTTGCTGAAGTGATTGCAAGCAGGAAAGCAGTTTTCCAAGATAAGAACTGTAATTCTGCTGTTGCTGCTGGTTCAAAAGGGGGAAGTGTTAACTTTTCTAACACAAAGTTCAGGTCCCATGTAGGCAAAGGTGGCTTCCTTGGAGGCTTTACATTTTTAATTCCTCTCAGAAACTGCCTGAGTAGAGGATGAGAGAAGACTGGAGGATCCATGTTGTATTCTGCTGAAATTGCTGATGCATGAATCTTAATGGAGGAGTAAGACAGGCCATTGTGGAAAAGCTCTGCTAAATATTCCAGGATGTTAGCTATGTTTGCCAATGATACATTTTCTCCTTTTGCTGCACTCCAAATGAGGTATCTTTTCCATTTTGCTGAATAAGTTTTACTTGTGGAGGGTCTGCGAGCCTCCAGGATAATGTCTTTAACCCTTTGAGATAAATCTGGGTTATTTTGTTTTATGTAATGTTCCAAGCAGCTAGCTGCAGTGTTTTCAAGTTTGGATGCAGGATTTTGAAGTTGTTCTGTGTTAGCAGTAAAGGAACTAGAGGTAGAGGCCATGCGTGTGCCAGACATACTCCTCAGTAGCGGTACCAATGCTGCCTCGGCCAGTCTGGAGCTATCAGGATGATCCTTGGGTGATCTTCTTTGATCTTCAGTAGCACTTTGTGCATCAAAGGAAGAGGTGGGAATGCATATGCTGTCAGGTTTTCCCAACTGAAGGATAGGGAGTCCACCTTCCAAGCAAGTGGGTGGTATGTCCTTGTGCAGAATTCTCAATTGGTGGTTGTGTGGGGATGCGAACAGGTCTATTTCTGGTAGTCCCCATTTCTTTGTAATGGATTTGAAGATGTCTGGATGCAGCATCCATTCGTGGGCATCCGTGGTAGTTCTGCTTAAGATGTCTGCTAGTATATTTTCTTTTCCTGGCACAAATATGGCCTGGAGCTGAATGTTGAGGTTCAGGACCACATTCCAGAGGTCCATTGCCATCTGGCATAGAGGATATGAATGTGTGCCTCCCTGTTTGTTGATATACCACATAACTGTGGTGTTGTCCGTCCTTATCAGCAAATGACCTTGTTGAAGAAACGGTCTGAATGTCTGAATTGCCTGTTTTACTGCCAGCATCTCTTTTTGATTTATATGTAGGTTCAGCTGGTCTTGTGTCCATAAGCCTTGTATGCACTTGTCCGCCATGTGTGCCCCCCAACCGAGGTCTGAGGCATCCGTGGTGATAGTCTGGCTTGGGTGAGGGCTGTGGAAAGGCAGTCCTTTGTTCAATTGACAGGCCTGAGCCCACCACTGGAATTCTTGCTTCAGGCATGGAATTATTGGAATTTGGGCTTCTAGGCTGTGCCTGTGCTGAGACCATAAATTCCTTAGGTACCATTGCAACTTCCTCATATGTAGTCTGGCATGTGGAATCAATATTATGCAGGATGCCATGTAACCCAGGGCTTGCAGTACTTTCCTTGCTGTAAGCTGGTTCTGCGTTGTTAATGCCATGAAATAGAGTGGTAGTTGCTTTTGTTTTCTGCTGTGAGGAATGCCATTTGATTTGATGTGTCCAGTTCTGCACCCAAGAAAGTTATCCTTTGGGATGGTATCAGCCTTGACTTTTTTTATGTTGACTGTGTATCCCAGGGCTTGCAATAGGTGAATAACCTTTCTCAAATCTTTTGTTAATTTGTTATTGTTGTCCGCTTGTAACAGGCAGTCGTCCAGGTATGGATAAATTTGAATTCCCTGAAGCCTGCAATGAGCAATTACTGATGCCAGGCATTTCGTGAATACTCTGGGCGCAGTAGATAAGCCAAAAGGCAATGCTGATAATTGATAATGCTCTGATCCTGCAAGAAATCTGAGGTATCTTCTGCAATCTGGTCGTATGGGGACGTGCAGGTATGCCTCCTTGAGATCTAGAGTCACCAGCCAAGACTCCTTGCCCAGCATGGGAAGAAGTTGCTGTAGGGTCAGCATCTTGAATTTTGGAACAATGAGATATGTGTTCAGAGCGGACAGGTCGAGAATAGGTCTCCATTGGTTTTCCTTTCTTGGTACCAGGAAAAGTCTGGAATAAAATCCTTGTCCTTGTTCCATAGATGGTACCTTTTCTATAGCTCTCATCCTTAGTAAGCGGTCGATTTGTTCTAGAGCATTTGTTTTTTGGTTTGGTGGTAGGTTTGGCATTCCTCTCTTCCTTGGTAGAGTATGGAAGTGAAACCTGTAACCTTTGTCTATTGTCTGTAAAATCCATTTGTCTCCTGTAATGTAATGCCAGTTTACTGAAAATAAGGCTAGCTTTCCGCCTAAGGGTGCTTCTAGTTGTTCCCTGGTAGGCGGTATCAGAGCCAAGTCACTGTGTCTGTCCTGTGGAAGTGGTAGTGGCTGGATCTGTGGCAGTACTTCTCTGGTTGTTAGGCTGCCACTGACGTCCCCTGTAGGCACCTCTGGATTGACCTCTGCCTCTTGGGCGCCTATTTCTGCCTCTCTGTGCTCTGGTGGTGTCTGGAAAGGACCAATTCTTCGAAGGCCAATTCCTACTAAACCTCGGAGGCTGGACCTGTAAGAAATCCTTGACTGTTTGGACAGATTTTGCTTTTTCTTCCACCTTCTTTAACACTTGCTGTGCAGGGGAGCCAAACAAACTGTGTTTTTCCATGGGAGCATCTAGGAGCTTTGACTTTACATGGTCTGGTAAGGATTGCTCTTTTAACCATGCATGCCTTCTGATCACTGTACCAGTCATAGCTGATCTAAAGGAAGCCTCCAGTGCATCATAGCCGCATTTTAAGGAATGATTACTGACCTGCTAAGTGTTATGTACCAAATCCTGAAGGGACTTACGGTCTATAGGTTCAGGAGAGGACAGTTTTTTATTTAGCTGATCTAACAAACATTCCTGATACTGAATCATGTGGAATTGACAGTTTAAGGCCCTAGCCGAAAGAGTAGCAGAAGTATAAACTTTTTTACCCCATCTCTAATGCTCTAGATTCTCTTTCAGAGGGAGGGTTTTGGCAGAGGCAGCTGCTACAGCTTTGGGGCCCTGTGAAATAGTTTCAGGATCTGCAATAGGAGCCTTATACAAATGATAATGTGTGTCCGGGACCCTGTAGTATCTGTCGGGCTTAGCAGGGGCCGGGGGAAGAGAGTCAGGGCAGTACAAGCATCATTAAATGCATCATCCACAACTGTAAGTACTGGAGGAATGGCTAAAGGCCTATGCTGTGGCAAATGTAAAAGGTCCTAAGCCTTTTCCTAGAATCTGAAAAATCCTGGCCCTGCCATTGAAATTGTTCTCTCATAGCATGCAAGGTTTCCCCAAAAGAAAATTCCTCAGGAGGAGAGGCAGAAGGAATGGAGTCTTCTGCGTCAGAGTCCTCATATGGAGAATAAGGGCCTTCTGGAGGATTTGAGTTTTCTGAATCATCAGAGGAATAATCTGTAGAAACTGGCTCAGGGGGCTCTGCTCTAGGCCTCTTCTCTGGAGGGGGATGAGAGGCCCTGTCAGGGCGAGGTTGGGATCCCCTGATCAAAGAAATTAGATCCTCTGCCAGGCTAAGCATTTGGGTACTAGAGCTAGGCCTGTGTGAGGGGGTTTTAGCAGGCAAGGCCTTAGAAGATTTAGCTGCTTTAGCCTTAGAAAAAGCCTTGAAAGACATGGATGCAGGGGGCCTAGCAGCTCCATGTGCAGGAGTAGATATGTCTAAGGGAATACTATCTGATAAATCCTGAGAACCTGCAACAGCAGGTGGAAATTCAGTAGCAGATTCAGCCATGCTGGATGAGGCCTCGGTTGTAGGAGGCATGCTTTCGGCCGAAGGAAGAACCGAGGACTCGGTTTCAGCCGAAACCGAGACACTCGCGGTTGGCTTAACCGCGGTTTCGGGCGAAACCACGGACCGCGAGTGTCGGTCCTTTTCCTTATGTTTTTTAGCTAATTGTGAAGTCGGAGTCTCCGACGGCATGTTGTAAGCAAAAGCGGGGCCGAAAAACTCCTCTGCAAACTCCGACCGACGTCTAAGTGTCCGTCGGTTGAAGGAAGCACAGGCTAGACAAGCTGCTACGTCGTGGTCTGGGCCTAAGCAAGGAAGGCAGTAAGAGTGGAAATCCTTATGAGGTATTTGTTTCCCACAAGTTAAACAGTTATTTACTTTTTCTGATATCGGCTGAGGCAAGAAAGAGTCCCCAACGGGGTACTTAGCTTTTTAGAAGTCTTCGGTAGTAGTAATCTCTGGTTCTGACCGACTGGCACTTGCGAACAGCTTCTGCTTCGGGCGCCACGCAGCAAGAAAGACTGGGGAAAATGGCGTCGGCTGATGCCTTTATACCCAATTGACAGCAGCTATGACGTCGGGTGAAGTGCGACATCAGCGGAGGCCAGACCCAGACTTTGGAATCCGGCCGACCGAAGGGCTGCCTGAGGCAGGACAACCCATATGTTAGGACTGCAGATGCATCCTTGAAGGACATCTGGAACTTCTCCTCAATGCCATCTTCTCCAGTTGCAAGCCACAAATCACCAGAAGAGAATTTAGACTCCTGTTCATGTAAAATGTCAGCAAACAGTATTCTACGTTCCACAACATTACATGGGGTAGACTGCATGGTGAAATCAGAAGTAGCATACAATGTACCAATATGAAAACAAACCATAAATAAATTAAGTAAAAAACAATAAATAAAGCTGCAACATATCCACCATACAACAGGGCCTAAGTATCAATCAATGCCTTTATTCTGGTACCTCGGCCTTTCACCTTCTCAGGAATAAATTGACATAAAAAATGTGTCCAATATATATGCTGAAAACACTGAGAATTCAATTATTACTATCAATTAAGAACTGACCATTCCCATATAAAGGCATAGAATACCCAATTACAAAAATAAAATACAAATACAATATGCTCAAAATGTTCATAACCCAGAGACTGCCCATGCTATGGAATAGACTTCTCATACATGTCAAACAGAGCACCTCACTGGCCTTCTTCAAGAGTAATCTTGATGAGTGGATAGGAAATAGAAAATTCACTTAGGGGATCACTCCAGTGGCTCTACTCGACAGAGGCACTTGGAACTAATGCAGGTGGCATGATGCCAGGGTAATCCTATGGGCTAGGGCTACAAAGGCTGCAGGGCCATTAGCCTAGTACACACCTATGAACCTATGTGGGAAGAGAAAGGGTCTACATTCTGCGGTGAAGCCCAAAAGAAGAATATTTTCCACTTATTTCTATAGACTTTCAGAGAAGATGGTTTCTGAGAGGTTGACAGGATATGAACTACCATCTCAGATAAGGAAGCGTCACTGGCCATTACTAGAGGTGGAGACACCGTGCAGTAAGTTTGAAATTGAGAAGGGTCAGGTGAGGCTATCTAGAGGGGGTAAGAAAGAAGATCCAGTTGCTAACAGCCAGTGAGGCTTCTTCAAAGTGAGGCTTGAGAAGGGAAAACAAGACTTCCCTGGGCCACTGGGGGCAATGAAAATTATGGTTGAAATGCATAACGATGCTTTCTGAAGGGACTTGGAAATGAGGGTAAGTGGTAGAAAGGTGCATAAGAGACTGAGGATCCAACAACTGGCTAGACTGACCCATCTGACTGCCTCTTTGGAGCAACAGGGCAAAGTAGCTGCTGCATTTGGTGTTGGAGAAGGTGGGAAATAGGTCACAAGTCCTACTCCAGTGAATGAACATCTGTTGAGTCACTGAAGGATTGATGGACACTCTTGAGGTATCAGGACAGACCTGCTGAGCTGGATTGCTACATGGCTGATTCCCCCAAGAATGTGTGTCACCACTGGAAAGTAATGCAGATCCAATGCTTATTGTTATACCCTCACAACCTCTCTACAAAGGGGATAAGATTTAGTTCCTCCCTGCTTGTTGATGTACCAAACCACTGACATGTTGTCCTTCTGGATATAAATCACTCCCTGGGAAACTAGGTCCTAGAATTCCTACAGTACTAGGAGGGCTACTTTCATCTCAGGATAATGATACGAATGTTGGCCTCTGTTTTAGTGTCCATCCCCAGTAGACCATCCACACCTCTGTTACACTCACCCACAGGAGGAGGAGTCTATGGTAACCACTGCTGCTGCTGGTGGTGGTAACACAAATGGTATGCTAAGGTACGGTAGGAGAAGCTATGGGGAGTGCAGCCATCAGTTCAACTGGGATCTGCATATTGGTGTTAAATGAAATGTAAGTAATAGAGGATCTACCAACTAGGACCACTATACTGAAAGTATCCACTGGAGAATATTCACATGAAAATGGGCATAGAAGACCATTAGAAGAAAAGCTGTCAAGAGTCCTAGTGCTTCTGTAATCAGAGCAGGTGTAGGGGAGTGTTGCTGTAGAAGCAGGAGCACAGTATCTCTGATGGGAAGTACATGTTCTAATGAAAGGCTTAAAAGGCAGTTCCTTATAGGTTCATAGATAGGTACTAGGTTATTGGCCCTAGGGCCTATACAAACTTTGCTAAAAAGGTACCCTGGCCTTCACCACCCAAGAAAAATTATTTTCTTGTGGCCCTGTCAAGCAGAGCCACAGAAGTGATCCCCGGGGAGAATTTCCTATTACCCATCCAATAATAAAGATTTTTCTTGAAGAGTGCTAATGAGGAGCTCTTCTTGACATAGATATGTAGTCTGTTCCAGAGTATGGGAAGTCTCTGGGACAGGAATCTATCCCTCCAGCATGTTCTGTTTATTGTGGTGACATGGTTTAGGTCCCTAGTGCGTGTAGCTTGGAGGGATTGGGATTTCTTTAAGTGGAGCATGTTCAACACCTCTGGGTTTGACATAGCTTTGTATGTTAGGCAGAGATCATCTCTGAGTATGCGATATGCGACGGAGTAAAGCTGGAGTTTTTTGAGATGGTCTGCGAAGGACATATGTTTGAGGCCAGTAATTCTCTTTGTGAGGTATTTCTGCGGCCTTTCCAGTTGTTGTAGATGTCTTGTGAGGTACAAACCCAAAAGGGGCTTTGTACTCTATAATGGGTCTAATGAGTGATGAGTAGAGGGGAACAATGACCACTTTTTTTCTGGATGAGAAACCTTTTGTGATGAGGTGTGCCACGTAGAAGGATTTCCTGACCACTGTGGTGATGTCATTATCAAAGGAGAGACTACTGTCCACCTGTGTCCCAAGGTCTCCTATCACACTTTTGGTGTTAAGTAGACCACCGCCTATGTGGTAATTCATGGGTACATAGTTTTTACCAAAGGGGATGGCAATGCATTTTTGGCATTGAGCTTGAGGCCATGGCTTTGATACCAGGCATCTGTCTCAGTGAGGCTCTTTTGTAGGATGTCCACATCGTTCGGAGCTCCTAGTTTGCAGTAATCTGTGAACTTAGCTAGCCAAAGACCTTCTATGTTAGCCTGTACTTCAAAGAAGTAGATACCAAAAAGGCAAGGACCCAGGACTGAACCCTGTGGTACTCCACCTGTCACTGGTCTGAAGTCTGATTTGGAGTCTGCTACTTTCACAGTGTGTGTTCTGTCAGTAAGCCAGGTGGCAACCCATCTTGTGACATAGGGATTTATACCTAGTTTAGTGAGTTTATCTATAATTCCAGAGTGGGGGATGGTGTCGAACGCCTTGGCGAGATCTAGATAAGCTGTGTAGACCACCTTACCCTCATCTATGGCTTTGGTGACTGCTTCAAAGAAGTCTATCAGGTTTAGGAGACACGATCTGCCTTTTACAAACCCGAATTGTGTGGGGTTCAGAGTTTGGAGATCTCTAATGTCTTTGTTTATGAGTTCCATGATGATACGTTCCATGGCCTTGCAGACCAGGCAAATGGGGCGGTAGTTCCCAGGGTCTGTTGTGGCTCCCCCTTTGTGGAGTGGGATAACCGTCGCGGTGCGCCATTCAATGGGCACAAAGCCTGAGGTGAGGCTATGACTGAACATGGCACTTAGGTGGGGTGCTAGTTCATTCTGTAGTTCATGTAGAAGGCAGCCTGGGATGTTGTCAGGTCCCATGGATGCTGTGTTCTTGGCTTTGGAGAGTGAGGTTTTTACCTGTGTAGCCGTGATTACAGGAACTTTGCATTCTTCCGGTATAGGGATGGGCCCTTTAGGGGGTGAGAGGGGGGTAAAGTTAGCACTGAACCTATCTGCCAGGATGTTGGCAATATCAGTTGGTTCTGTATATTTAGTGCCATTGTGCTGTAACTCAGCGCAGTTCTGAGTGTAGCCATTGAGATTCTTGACATAGCTATAGAATGCTTTGTGGTTGTCTTTAGACTCAGTGGTGATTCTGTTTTCATAACTAGCTTTGGAGGATTTTATGAGGGATCTCAGATTCTTACTGAGGCTGACCAGGGAGTTCCTCCAATCATGGGATTTTACTCTTTTTTTGCAATAGTTTCTTTCTTTTGTTGTAGAGTTTGTTTATGGCAGAAAACCACCAGATTGGCTTCCTTTTTTTGGAGGATAGCATGTTAGTTCTGTTACGGATAGCAGAATCCATGCACTCGTGTAAGTGCTTATAAAGTGCACTTGTGTAGGATTCAGCAGTTGTACCTCTATTGTCCATCTGCATGGGTGTCGTGAAGTTTGCCACTTCTGTCTTAAGAAGCGTGAAGTTGGCTTTGGAGAAATTTTATACGGTTGTTTTCCTACTGGGGAAATAGACATCAACCAATAAATTCGATGTGCTGTATGGGGGGCAGCTTGATTTTTCTAGGTTGAAAGAAATATCTACAAATAGGCAGAGCTGCAAAAAGGAGCTTCTGGCTAATTGTAAACACTCTTAAGTGTTTTACATCAAGGAGCCAGTCATCCAGAAATGGAAAATCGCATATTCCTATGAAAGTACAGTTGTGTACACACTTACCACAAATATAGATGTTCGAGTGTATTCACTGTTGCAGTCATCACACTTGGGTTATCTGCCTGTAGGTAGCCCTTAGTCAGCCCGAATACCAGAGTCTTGGGATTTCTGCATAGGATGCTGTCGCCTCTTCCATGCCGTCAGGTTGTCAGGGGTATAAAACATGCAGTCGATGCCATTACATCAGTTTTTCTTGCCCTAGATGTCAGGAGCCCCCAAAACTGGAAGCTATTACATGGTGTGGAACACCTCCAGTAAAAAGTAAATACCCCTGTCATAAAAGATGGCCATAAAGAGGATAGGTAAAAAGGACAGAGAAAGCCAGGGGGCTGGAGGGAGGGAAACCAGGACTGCAACAGTGAATACACTTCAACATCTACATTTATGGTAAATGTACACAACTGTACTATTTTCTTTGTGTTTCACTATTGCAGTCATCACACTTGGGTTGATTCCCAAAGTTGATGAAGGGTGGAGGCAGTCAAGAAGTGTTGGAGTTGGCTAGCAGGCCTTGTAAGACTGCTGTAGCAAATCCAGCTCTGGATTTAGAAAAAATAGGTAAGTGGTAATGCTTGGTGAAGGTGTGTACAGGACTTCAGGTTGCAGCTTCCAGGATGCCACTTGTGGGGACCCCCCTGAAAAATGCTGTAGAGGTTGAAGTAGCTCTAGTGGAATGAGTGCGTCTATATCACATTATCAAAAGTTTACTTAATCGAATCAATAAAGGTCGAACTTTATTGATCGATTAAGTAAAAAATCGAATAACGTAAAAAATAACTACTTAAATATACCAACTCCGAGACTGTACTACATTAAGGTAAACGGAAATCTCCCCTTACAGAGATTTCCGTTTACTTGTACGATGTTCTACACTTTCGATATTGTCGTGCCGACAATATCAGACTCAATATTTTCAGCTTACGACAATGTGAAGTAGACCCGAATGAGTTCTGATCCCCAGAGGGGTAGGTTTTCCATGGTGCTTGTATCAGAAATGGATGCAGTGTGCCATCCATTTGGAAATGGTTTGCTTCAAAATGGCCTTGCCCTCTGCCCCTGTAGCAAAGCTGGCAAGCAGCTGGTCAGATTTTCTGAAAGGCTTAGTCCTGTCAAGGTAGAACCTGAGCTGTCTGTACACATCCAAGGAGTGTAGGATCCTTTCCCCTCTATTCTGAGGATTAGGGGAAAAAGGGTGGCAAATGGATGGATTGGTATAAAGCCACACTGGATACCACCTTGGGCATAAAGGAAGGGTTAGTCCTGAGGGAAACCCTGTCAGCATGGAAAATAATGAAGGGCTCCACCACCATTAATGCCTATAATTCAGCCACTGTTCTTGCTGAAGTAATAGCTAGAAGTAAGGCTGTTTTCCAAGAGAGGAATTTTAACTCTGCTAAAGCAGCAGGTTCAAAAGGAGGAAGTGTGAGCTTTTCCAGTACAAAGTTAAGGTCCCAGGCTGGGGTGGAAGCTCTCCTAGGGGGCCTTAAATTGTTAGCTCCTCTCAGGAACTGCTTGATGAGAGGATAAGAAAAGAGAGGAGGCACAGTATTATAATGAGCTGAGATGGCAGAGGCATGGATCTTAATGGATAAGAAGGATAGGCCTCTGTGGAGCAGCTCTGCTAGGTAATCAAGGATTTGAGGTCAGTTGGGCAGAGCTGTGTCCTTTCCTTGAGACTGACTCCAAGAACAATATATTTTCCACTTTTCAGCATAGGATTTCCTAGTACTAGGCCTTCTGGCCTCAAGGATGACGTCCAGCACATGTTTGCTGAGGGATGCTGGTGGTGTATTCATATGATAAGCCAGGCTGCAAGGTTTAGGGTTTGCAGCTGTGGATGCAAAATCTGTCCCTCCTGCTGAGACAGCAGGGAAGGTGCTGATGTAGGTGCCAGGGTGGCACTGCTGTCAGACTGCGTAGGAGTGGGTACCAGTGCTGGCGTGGCCAGTCTGGTGCAATAAGGATTGCCCTTGGCCTGTCCTGTTTGATCTTGAGTAGTACTTTTGAGAGGAGGGGCAGAGGAGAAAAGGCATAAATTGAGAGGTTTTTCCCATGTAAAGGATAGGGTTTCCACCTTCCAGGCTCTGCTGTGAGGATTCCTGGTGTAAAATTTCTTCAATTGGTGGTTTTTGGGGGAGGCAAAAAGGTCCACCTCCGGAGTTCCCCACCTGGGTTAGAAGTTTGAATGAGTTGTGTTCCCGTTTCCACTTGTGAGGGTCCAGTAGATTTCTGCTTAAGTCGTCTGCCAGTGAATTCTGCTTGCCTGGCAGGAATTGAGCTTGTAGGTGCACTTGGATGCTCAAGGCTGTGTTCCACAGAGCATGGCTAACCTGCAGAGTGGGTAAGAATGACTTCCGCCCTGCTTGTTTATGTACCACATAACTGTGGTGCTGTCTGTCCTTATCAGGAGCTGTCTTGGAAGGATAAGGTATTTGAAGACTGTCAGAGCATTCTGTACAGCTAGTATCTATTTTTGATTGATATGCAGGGGAATTTGTTCGGGGCTCCATTTGCCTTGAATGCATTTGCCTGCCATGTGAGCCCCCCATGCATAGTCTGATGCTTCTGTTGTCAGGGTTTGGGCGGCGAGGGGTTGAGTGAAAAGAAGTCTTGTTATGGTTGCATGCTTCTGCCCACCAAAGGAACTCTGCCCTTCAACAAGGTATGATAGGAATCACTGTTTCCAGGTCCTGAGAATGTTGACACCAGAGACTTTTTAAGTACCACTGAAGTTTCCTCATATGCAGTCTTGCATATGGAATTAGCAGAATGCATGAGGCCATGAACCCTAGGGCTTGCAGTATTTTCCTTGCAGATAGCTGGGTTTTGTTGGTCATTAGTCTGAAATAGTTTGTTAGATGGACCTGCTTTTCTGGAGTGAGGAATGCCATCTGGGAAGTTGTGTTCAAGCTTGCTCCCAGGAATACAATTTGTTGGCTGGGCATCAGTTGTGATTTCTTTTCATTGATGGTGTATCCCAGTGAAGTTAGAAGCTTTTTACAAATGCCAGGTGCTGAAGTAGCAATTCCTGACTGTCTGCCTGAATCAGGCAATCATCCAAGTATGGGTATATTTGAATATTTTTCTGCCTGCAGTATGCAATGGCTGGAGCCAGGCATTTTGTGAATACTCTGTGTGCAGTAGATAAGCCAAAGGGAAGGGCAGAGAACTGATAGTGCATATAGCCTGCCCTGAAACGTAGATATTTCCTGCAAGACTCCCTTATGGGGATGTGCAGATAAGCTTCTTTTAAGTCTAGGGTGACTAACCAGGCATCCTTGGCTAACATAGGAAGAAGCTGTTGCAGTATAAGCATTCTGAATTTTGGGACCATCAGACAGGTGCTGAGAATTGATAGATCCAGGACAGGGTGCCAACAGCTCTCTTCTGGGAACAAGGAACAGTCTGGAGTAGAAACCCTGTCCCCTTTGTTCTAATGGAACATGTTGAATAGCCCTGATATGGAGAAGGGAAAGTACTTGCTTTTGAGCCTCTGCCCACTGGTTTAGAGGAAGGCCTGGCAACCTGCTTGGTGTTGGCAGTGAGTGGAAGTAGAATCTGTATCCCTGGGATACAATGTTTAGAACCCATTGGTCCAAAGTAACGGACATCCAGTTTTTTGCATGAAGGTTTTCCTCCTAGGGGCGTAAGTACTTGGGCATGGCTGGGAAGGATAATTGGAAAATCATTGTGAACTTTTTCCATAAGGGGGTGGCTTACCACTCCCTGGTTTTGAGGTGGAAACACTCCATTGTTCAGATCTCTGCATACCCTGAGACTGTAGTCTTGGTGGTCTGTTTCCCCTGGGTTTGGACTGAGAAGGCCTGAGAGGGACTGGAAAGGATCAGTTTTTTGAAGGCCAATGCCTACTGAATCTAGGTGGCTGCACCTATAAGAAATCTTTGACTGTTTGCATAGATTTAGCTTTTTCTTCCATCTTTTTAAGAACGTCTTCTGCTTTTGTGCCAAACAAATGCTCCTGATTTAATGGAGCATCTAGTCATTTTGCTTTGACATGGTCAGGCAAGACTTGTTCTTTTAGCCAAGCATGCCTTCTTCAGTACAGACCCAGTGACAGCAGCCCTGCAAGATGCTTCTAAGGCATCAAACCCACATTGCAAAGTATGTTTACTAACTTGGTTTGCAGAATGCATTAACTCTTGTAAATCTTTATTTTCTGCACAATCCATTTTCTGTTTAATTAGTTCCATAATATGTTGCTGGTACTTCAACATGTGAAACTGGCAATTCAAAGCCCTGATGGCAAGAGTTGCAAAGGTATATACCTTCTTACCCTATATGTCTAAAGCTCTAGAATCCCTGTCTGAAGGGGTAGGGTTTTTGGCTGTAGTAGACTTAATGCCTTTAGGTGCCTGGGAAATGGTCTCTGGATCCGCAGCAGGATTCTTAAAGAGAAATTTGTGAGAATCAGGTACTCTGTAGTACCTGTCAGGTTTTCTAGGAGTTGGTGATAAGGTGTCAGGAGTAAGACTGGACTCCAAGAAGACATTGTCTACAATATCTAGGACAGGGGGTATAGCTAGAGGCCTGTGCTGAGGCAAATCTAAAAATTCCCTGAGTCTCTTCTTGGACTGAGGATAGTCCTGGCTTTCCCAGCGGAAATGCTCTCTTAAGGTATGCAAGGTTTCACCAAAAGAGAAATCCTCTGGAGGGGAGGCAGACGGAATGGATTCCTCTGCCTCTGAATCCTCATAAGTAGATAAGGGTATGTCCTGGTAATCAGAAGGGGCAGAGTCATCAGACTCCTGGTCTGTAGAATCAGAAGGAAATTCAATTCTTTGTCTTTCGGCAGGGGAAGGCTGGCTTCCCCTAATTAGAGTAATAAGGTCTTCAGCCATTTAAAGCATTTGTTAGACCCACCCTAACCACAATACCCTCCCTATGTCTGTACTCTATCCTCATCTACTACCCTCCCACCCCCATTCTTAAACAATTGTAAGTTGCAAAACCTCTTCAATGTCTGTACAAGCCTCAACCCCATCTTTCAGTTCAAAGCCCTCCTACTACCTTTTACCCATGCTGATAATTACTTATTTTATCACAGCTTATGAACATCTCTCCCTTCCAGGCCCCCACTACCCCAGATCACAGACCAATACTCATGCTCTTTCACATAACTTTAATCAGCCACTACTCCCCCTCCCTTCCAACTCCCATATTACAATAACGCAACAGCTCATTCGAGTCAGTTATGTTAACCCTAGAACTAAACACTACTACAAACTATTATTCAAACTTCAAAAACTAATAATCTATTCTCAAATTAACCTCATAATGGATGGGGACATCCACCCCAACCCAGGACCAACCCCATCAGAAGCATCCAACCCAATATATAACATCCCCTCTAGCCTGCAAAACTTAAACATCTCCTCTACCCCTCTCCTCATCTGCCACCTAAACATCAGAAGCCTAAATAATAAAATCCACTACCTGCATGCCCTCTTAGCAGTACACTCCCCAGATATACTATGTCTTACAGAAACCTGGCTTAAGCCATCCACCACTGACAATGAAGTTACTCCTCCAGGTTACAATATAATACAACTGGACCGCACCTCAAAGAAGGGAGGCGGGATAGCTGTCTTATATAAATCTTCAATTAATGTAACTATTTCCAACTCTTCACAAGTTCCTCAAGCTGATAAAGCTGAAATACTCTTTACAAAACTACAAATTAACCAGCATAAATCTATAAACATCGGCTGCATTTATAACACACCTGGCAACACCACCAATATCCTTGAAGACATTCTACAGTGGCTTTCCATAAACTCCACACAAGAAACTATTGTTTTAGGTGACTTTAATATAGACTGGAACACCTGCTCCTCAGACTTCCCTACTACCCACATAACTCTATATGGTTTCTCTCAAGTCATAACCTCCACCACCAGAACTAGTAAGCCCAATAATAAAGTAAGCATACTAGATTGGATTCTCATTAATAACCCTCCCCAAATGTATAAGGCAGGCACACAACCTGAGGAAATAAGTGGTCACCTCCTAACATACATACTCAGACAAAAAATTATATCCCTCAAATACCTAGCTACAGAACTATCAGGAGCAATAACAGCTTCAATCAAACCAAATTCCAATTAGAACTTCAAACATGTAACTGGAACAGACTAAAACTACTCCCACTAGACAAGGCAGTATCACACTTTAACTCCACATTTCTTACAATCCTTAACAATCATGCACCCACCCGGACCATCAGAACAAAGGAAAAAGCAGCACTGTGGCTGTCCAAAGAAACTAGACAAAAAATCATGAATAGAAATAAAGCCTGGTCATCTTGGAAAGCCAATAAAAACCCTAAGGATCAACTAGTATATAAACAGCTAAGAAATGATACTAAGAAGTCTACAATGTTAGACAAAAAATACTATTACTGTAACCTGCAACATAAACATTAAAATCGACCACAAAAATTTTGGTCCAGCTTTAAGAATCTTCTCCATCCAGGTAATACTACTACCCCTACCCCTGCGTCTATCTTCCAAAAACCTCTAGAAAATATTGCCAACACCTTCTTTACGGAAACTATACAATCCCTTGCCAACCAGCTAGGCCCCAACAACCTAGACCCTATTAACCCCATATCCAATACCAACCCATCCTTTAACTTTCAACTAGTACCAACAGCATTTATCCGATCATTAATCAAGAAACTAAAACCCGCCACCCTTTCGGCAGACCTAGTCCCGGCAGAATATCGTCAAAAGGCTGCAAATGCAATAGCGTATCCCATCTCAATATTAATTAACAGAACCATCTCTGAAGCATATATCCCCTCCATCTGGAAAATTTCTTATGTAATTCCTCTCCATAAAGGGGGTAACTCCATTGATCTATCTAATTACCGGCCCATCGCCATTCTGTCTCCTCTGGCTAAAATTATGGAAAAATGTATCCACAAGCAACTCCTTCATTA